>NC_061513.1:11968178-12029261 GCF_022539505.1 Lolium rigidum
CCAACGTATCGATAATTTCTTGTGTTCCATGCCACATTATTGACGTTATCTACATGTTTTATGCACACTTTATGTCATATTCGTGCATTTTCTCGGAACTAACCTATTAACAAGATGCCGAAGTGCCGCTTGTCTGTTTTCTGCTGTTTTTGGTTTCGTAAATCCTAGTAAAGAAATATTCTCGAATTGGACGAAATAAAAGCCCGTAGGCCTATTTTCTCACGAAGCTTCCAGAAGACCGAAGACGAGACGAAGAGGGGCCACGGGGTGGCCAAACCCTAGGCGGCGCGGCCCCCTTGGCCGCGCGGCCCCGTGGTGTGGGCCCCCGTGCCGCCTCTCGACTTGCCCTTCCGCCTACAAATAGCCTCCGTGACGAAACCCCCAGCACCGAGAGCCACGATACGGAAAACATTACCGAGACGCCGTCGCCGCCGATCCCATCTCGGGGATCCTCGGAGATCGCCTCCGGCACCCTGCCGGAGAGGGGAATCATCTCCCGTGAGGACTCTACGCCGCCATGGTCGCCTCCGGAGTGATGAGTGAGTAGTCTACCCCTGGACTATGGGTCCATAGCAGTAGCTAGATGGTTGTCTTCTCCCCATTGTGCTATCATTGTCGGATCTTGTGAGCTGCCTATCATGATCAAGATCATCTATATGTAATTCTATATGTTGCGTTCGTTGGGATCCGATGAATAGAGAATACTTGTTATGTTGATTATCAAAGTTATGCTTATGTGTTGTTTATGATCTTGCATGCTCTCCGTTTCTAGTAGAGGCTCCGGCCAAGTTTTTACTTTTAACTCCAAGAGGGAGTACTTATGCTCGATAGTGGGTTCATGCCTCGCATTGACACCGGGACAAGGATGTGAAAGTTCTAAGGTTGTGTTGTGCCGTTGCCACTAGGGATAAAACATTGATGCTATGTCTAAGGATGTAGTTGTTGATTACATTACGCACCATACTTAATGCAATTGTCTCGTTGCTTGCAACTTAATACCGGAGGGGGTTCGGATGATAACCCGAAGGTGGACTTTTAGGCATAGATGCAGCTGGATGGCGGTCTATGTACTTTGTCGTAATGCCCAATTAAATCTCACTATACTCATCATGATATGTATGTGCATTGTCATGCTCTCTTTATTTGTCAATTGCCCAACCGTAATTTGTTCACCCAACATGCCGTTCGTCTTATGGGAGAGACACCTCTAGTGAACCGTGGACCCCGGTCCAATTCTCTTTACCGAAATACAATCTACTCGCAATACTTGTTTTACCGTTTTCTCTCGCAAACAATCATCTTCCACACAATACGGTTAATCCTTTGTTATAGCAAGCCGGTGAGATTGACAACCTCACTCGTTTCGTTGGGGCAAAGTAGTTTGGTTGTGTTGTGCAGTGTTCCACGTTGGCGCCGGAATCTCCGGTGTTGCGCCGCACTACATCCCGCCGCCATCAACCTTCAACGTGCTTCTTGGCTCCTCCCGGTTCGATAAACCTTGGTTTCTTTCTCGAGGGAAAACTTGCTGCCGTGCGCATCATACCTTCCTCTTGGGGTTGCCCAACGAACGTGTGAAATACACGCCATCAAGCTCTTTTTCCGGCGCCGTTGCCGGGGAGATCAAGACACGCCGCAAGGGGAGTCTCCACTTCTCAATCTCTTTACTTTGTTTTTGTCTTGCTTTATTTTATTTACTACTTTGTTTGCTGCACTAAATCAAAATAATACAAAAAAATTAGTTGCTAGTTTTACTTTATTTGCTATCTTGTTTGCTATATCGAAAACACAAAAAAAAAAAAAAATTAGTTTACTTGCATTTACTTTATCTAGTTTGCTTTATTTACTGTCTTGCACTCTACACTAAAAATTCAAAAAAATTAGTTACTTTTGTTACCATGTCTAGCTCGAACCTCGTTACTTCTTCGTCCGAAGAATTAGTCTTCACTTTTAAACAAGGGGATGAGGAGAGTTTTAAGGATGCTTGGTCTAGAATTTTTACTTCCTATCGTAAACCGAACCTCAAATGACTCGAGTTTGCTCCTTAGTAATTTTTATTTTGGTCTTATGGTTCGCTATAGATATGCTTTGGATACTTTAGTGGGAGGAGATTTCCTTCATTGCAATGGGGATCAAGCTTTTAATGCCATAAAGAAGTTGGTTGCATCATATGATTCAGCTAATAACTTTGATTCAGTTCTCGCTAGCATATATAGTAGATTAAATACTCTGGAGATAAGTACATCTCGCTTGAATGATAACTATTGCCACGTTCGTAATCGTCTTGAACAAGTTTTAGTAAACTCTAAACTCTCATTGTGGGATCCTGCTGTTAAAATTGCTATCGGTGATCGAACCCTCCATGCCTACTGTGATATTATGTATGAATTTTGCCTTATGCCTGAAAGTATTTATAAATCTTTGAAACTTTGGGGAGTAGAGGAAGGAGGAGAAGAGATAACTCTCATTGATAACTCTACTATAATCCCTAAAGGAATAGCTGCAGGTGTGCATACAACTATTTGTGGAAGAACAATATCTATTGATTATCTCGTTGTTGAAACAGGAAAACTCACACTCTGAAGATCCCCGCTGAAACTATTGGGAGCAAGTCATTGATGTTGGAGAAGGCACTTTGAAATTCACCTCTATACCGGGAGAAACTCGTATATTTACTAAACCAAAGGGAAAGAAAAACAATAAGAAAGGTAAGGGTAAAGCCCAAGGTAATGTTGATGCTCCACCCTTCGATAATACTTGATACACACTTTCGCGCCTAGCTGAAAGGCGTTAAAGAAAAGCGCTTATGGGAGACAACCCATGTTTTTACCTACAGTACTTTGTTTTTATTTTGTGTCTTGGAAGTTGTTTACTACTGTAGCAACCTCTCCTTATCTTAGTTTTGAGTTTTGTTGTGCCAAGTTAAGCCGTTGATAGAAAAGTAAGTACTAGATTTGGATTACTGCGCAGTTCCAGATTTCTTTGCTGTCACGAATCTGAGCCCACTGCCCTGCAGGAAGCTCAGAAAATTATGCCAATTTACGTGCATGATCCTCAGATATGTACGCAACTTTCATTCAATTTGAGCATTTTCATTTGAGCAAGTCTGGTGCCATTTTAAAATTCGTCAATACGAACTGTTCTGTTTTGACAGATTCTGCCTTTTATTTCGCATTGCCTCTTTCGCTATGTTGGATGAATTTCTTTGATCCACTAATGTCCAGTAGCATTATGCAATGTCCAGAAGTGTTAAGAATGATTGTGTCACCTCTGAATATGTCAATTTATATTGTGCACTAACCCTCTAATGAGTTGTTTCGAGTTTGGTGTGGAGGAAGTTTTCAAGGATCAAGAGAGGAGTATGATGCAACATGATCAAGGAGAGTGAAAGCTCTAAGCTTGGGGATGCACCCGGTGGTTCACCCCTGCATATATCAAGAAGACTCAAGCGTCTAAGCTTGGGGATGCCCAAGGCATCCCCTTCTTCATCGACAAAATTATCAGGTTCCTCCCCTGAAACTATATTTTTATTCCATCACATCTTATGTGCTTTTTCTTGGAGCGTCGGTTTGTTTTTGTTTTTGTTTTGTTTGAATAAAATGGATCCTAGCATTCACCTTATGGGAGAGATACACGCTCCGCTGTAGCATATGGACAAGTATGTCCTTGGTTTCTACTCATAGTATTCATGGCGAAGTTTCTCCTTCGTTAAATTGCTATATGGTTGGAATTGGAAAATGATACATGTAGTAATTGTTATAATGTCTTGGGTAATGTGATACTTGGCAATTGTTGTGCTCATGTTTAAGCTCTTGCATCATATGCTTTGCACCCATTAATGAAGAAATACATAGAGCATGCTAAAATTTGGTTTGCATATTTGGTTTCTCTAAGGTCTAGATAATTTCTAGTATTGAGTTTGAACAACAAGGAAGACGGTGTAGAGTTTTATAATGTTTTCAATATGTCTTTTATGTGAGTTTTGCTGCACCGGTTCATCCTTGTGTTTGTTTCTAACAAGCCTTGCTAGCCTAAACCTTGTATCGAGAGGGAATACTTCTCATGCATCCAAAATACTTGAGCCAACCACTATGCCATTTGTGTCCACCATACCTACCTACTACATGGTATTTTCCAGCCATTCCAAAGTAAATTGCTTGAGTGCTACCTTTAAAATTCCATCATTCACCTTTGCAATATATAGCTCATGGGACAAATAGCTTAAAAACTATTGTGGTATTGAATATGTAATTATGCACTTTATCTCTTATTAAGTTGCTTGTTGTGCGATAACCATGTTTACCGGGGAACGCCATCAACTCATTGTTGAATTTCATGTGAGTTGCTATGCATGTTCGTCTTGTCCGAAGTAAGGGCGATCTACACCGAGTTGAATGGTTTGAGCATGCATATTGTGAGAGAAGAACATTGGGCCGCTAACTAAAGCCATGTTCCATGGTGGAAGTTTCAGCTTTGGACAAACATCCTCAAATCTCTAATGAGAAAAGAATTAATTGTTGTTGAATGCTTAAAGCATTAAAAGAGGAGTCCATTATCTCGTTGTCTATGTTGTCCCGGTATGGATGTCTAAGTTGAGAATAATCAAAAGCGAGAAATCCAAATGCGAGCTTTCTCCTTAGACCTTTGTACAGAGCGGCATAGAGGTACCCTTTGTGATACTTGGTTAAAGCATATGTATTGCGGTGATAATCCAGGTAGTCCAAGCTAATTAGGACAAGGTGCGGGCACTATTAGTACACTATGCATGAGGCTTGCAACTTATAAGATATAATTTACATGATGCATATGCTTTATTACTACCGTTGACAAAATTGTTTCATGTTTTCAAAATCAAAGCTCTAGCACAAATATAGCAATCGATGTTTTTCCTCCGAGAGGACCATTCTTTTACTTTCAATGTTGAGTCAGCTTCACCTATTTCTCTCCACCTCAAGAAGCAAACACTTGTGTGAACTGTGCATTGATTCCTACATATTCGCTTATTGCACTTATTATATTACTCTATGTTGACAATATCCATGAGATATACATGTTACAAGTTGAAAGCAACCGCTGAAACTTAATCTTCTTTTGTGTTGCTTCAATACCTTTACTTTGAATTATTGCTTTATGAGTTAACTCTTATGCAAGACTTATTGATGCTTGTCTTGAAGTGCTATTCATGAAAAGTCTTTGCTTTATGATTCACTTGTTTACTCATGTCATACACATTGTTTCGATCGCTGCATTCACTACATATGCTTTACAAATAGTATGATCAAGTTTATGATGGCATGTCACTCCGTAAATTATCCGTGTTATCGTTTTACTCCGCTCGGGACGAGCAGAACTAAGCTTGGGGATGCTGATACGTCTCCAACGTATCGATAATTTCTTGTGTTCCATGCCACATTATTGACGTTATCTACATGTTTTATGCACACTTTATGTCATATTCGTGCATTTTCTGGAACTAACCTATTAACAAGATGCCGAAGTGCCGCTGTCGTGTTTCTCGCTGTTTTTGGTTTCGGAAATCCTAGTAAAGAAATATTCTCGGAATTGGACGAAATAAAAGCCCGGAGGCCTATTTTCTCACGAAGCTTCCGGAAGACCGAAGACGAGACGAAGAGGGGCCACGGGGTGGCCAAACCCTAGGGCGGCGCGGCCCCCCTGGCCGCGCGGCCCCGTGGTGTGGGCCCCCGTGCCGCCTCTCGACTTGCCCTTCCGCCTACAAATAGCCTCCGTGACGAAACCCCCGCACCGAGAGCCACGATACGGAAAACATTACCGAGACGCCGTCGCCGCCGATCCCATCTCGGGGATCCCGGAGATCGCCTCCGCACCCCGCCGGAGAGGGGAATCATCTCCCGGAGGACTCTACGCCGCCATGGTCGCCTCCGGAGTGATGAGTGAGTAGTCTACCCCCGGACTATGGGTCCATAGCAAGTAGCTAGATGGTTGTCTTCTCCCCATTGTGCTATCATTGTCGGATCTTGTGAGCTGCCTATCATGATCAAGATCATCTATATGTAATTCTATATGTTGCGTTCGTTGGGATCCGATGAATAGAGAATACTTGTTATGTTGATTATCAAAGTTATGCTTATGTGTTGTTTATGATCTTGCATGCTCTCCGTTTCTAGTAGAGGCTCTGGCCAAGTTTTTACTTTTAACTCCAAGAGGGAGTACTTATGCTCGATAGTGGGTTCATGCCCGCATTGACACTCGGGACAAGTGATGTAAAGTTCTAAGGTTGTGTTGTGCTCGTTGCCACTAGGGATAAAACATTGATGCTATGTCTAAGGATGTAGTTGTTGATTACATTACGCACCATACTTAATGCAATTGTCTCGTTGCTTGCAACTTAATACCGGAGGGGGTTCGGATGATAACCCGAAGGTGGACTTTTTAGGCATAGATGCAGTTGGATGGCGGTCTATGTACTTTGTCGTAATGCCCAATTAAATCTCACTATACTCATCATGATATGTATGTGCATTGTCATGCTCTCTTTATTTGTCAATTGCCCAACTCGTAATTTGTTCACCCAACATGTCGTTCGTCTTATGGGAGAGACACCTCTAGTGAACCGTGGACCCCGGTCCAATTCTCTTTACTCGAAATACAATCTATCGCAATACTTGTTTTATCGTTTTCTCGCAAACAATCATCTTCCACACAATATGGTTAATCCTTTGTTACAAGCAAGCCGGTGAGATTGACAACCTCACCGTTTCGTTGGGGCAAAGTAGTTTGGTTGTGTTGTGCAGGTTCCACGTTGGCGCCGAATCTCCGGTGTTGCGCCGCACTACATCCCGCCGCCATCAACCTTCAACGTGCTTCTTGGCTCCTCCTCGGTTCGATAAACCTTGGTTTATTTCTGAGGGAAAACTTGCCGCTCGTGCGCATCATACCTTCCTCTTGGGGTTGCCCAACGAACGTGTGAAATACACGCCATCGGATGGCGGCGGCTCCGGAAGGTTTTCGTGGTTTCGTCGAACGCCCCGAGGTTTTTAGGTCGGGGGCTTTATATAGGCGGAGAGGCGGCGCAGAGGGCTTCGGGGGCCCACACCCTAGGGGGCGCCCCCAGGCCGCGCCGAGGTGTGGTGTGGTGGCCCCGCCCCCTTCTCTCGGCGGTTCTCGTGTGTTCCGGATGCTTCCGGGTAAAATAGGAACCCGGGCGTTGATTTCGTCCGATTCCGAGAATATTTCGTTACTAGGATTTCTGAAACCAAAAACAGCAGTAAAACAAGAACCGGCACTTCGGCATCTTGTTAATAGGTTAGTTCCGTAAAATGCACGAATATGACATAAAGTGTGCATATAACATGTAGATAACATCAATAATGTGGCATGGAACACAAGAAATTATCGATACGTTGGAGACGTATCAGCATCCCTAAGCTTAGTTCTCGCTCGTCCCGAGCAGGTAAAACGATAACAAAGATAATTTCTGGAGTGACATGCCATCATAAACTTGATCATACTATTTGTAAAGCATATGTAGTGAATGCAGCGATCAAAACAATGTATATGACATGGGTAAACAACTCGAATCATAAAGCAAAGACTTTTCATGAATAGCACTTCAAGACAAGCATCAATAAGTCTTGCATAAGAGTTAACTCATAAAGCAATAATTCAAAGTAAAGGTATTGAAGCAACACAAAAGAAGATTAAGTTTCAGCGGTTGCTTTCAACTTATAACATGTATATCTCATGGATAATTGTCAACATAGAGTAATATAATAAGTGCAATAAGCAAGTATGTAGGAATCAATGCACAGTTCACACAAGTGTTTGCTTCTTGAGGTGGATAGAAATAGGTGAACTGACTCAACATTGAAAGTAAAAGAATGGTCCTCATAGAGGAGAAGCATCGATTGCTATATTTGTGCTAGAGCTTTGATTTTGAAAACATGAAACAATTTTGTCAACGGTAGTAATAAAGTATATGCATCATGTAAATTATATCTTATAAGTTGCAAGCCTCATGCATAGTGTACCAATAGTGCCCGCACCTTGTCCTAATTAGCTTGGACTACCGGATCTTTGCAATGCACATGTTTTAACCAAGTGTCACAATGGGGTACCTCCATGCCACCTGTACAAAGGTCTAAGGAGAAAGCTCGCATTTTGGATTTCTCGCTTTTGATTATTCTCAACTTAGACATCCATACCGGGACAACATGGACAACGGATAATGGACTCCTCTTTAATGCATAAGCATGTGGCAACAATTATTATTCTCATATGAGATTGAGGATATGTGTCCAAAATCGAAACTTCCACCATGAATCATGGCTTTAGTTAGCGGCCCAAAGTTCTTCTCTAACAATATGCATGCTCCAACCATAAAGGTGGTAGATCTCTCTTACTTCGTACAAGACGGACATGCATAGCAACTCACATGATATTCAACAAGGAATAGTTGATGGCGTCCCTGAAACATGGTTATCGCACAACAAGCAACTTAATAAGAGATAAAGTGCATAAGTACATATTCAATACCACAATAGTTTTTAAGCTATTTGTCCCATGAGCTATATATTGCAAAGGTGAATGATGGAATTTTAAAGGTAGCACTCAAGCAATTTACTTTGGAATGGCGGGAAAATACCATGTAGTATAGGTAGATATGGTGGACACAAATGGCATAGTGGTTGGCTCAAGTATTTTGGATGCATGAGAAGTATTCCCTCTCGATACAAGGTTTAGGCTAGCAAGGCTTATTTGAAACAAACACAAGGATGAACCGGTGCAGCAAAACTCACATAAAAGACATATTGAAAACATTATAAGACTCTACACCGTCTTCCTTGTTGTTCAAAACTCAATACTAGAAATTATCTAGACTTTAGAGAGACCAATTATGCAAACCAAATTTTAGCATGCTCTATGTATTCTTCACTAATAGGTGCAAAGTATATGATGCAAGAGCTTAAACATGAGCACAACAATTGCCAAGTATCACATTACCCAAGACATTATAGCAATTACTACATGTATCATTTTCCAATTCCAACCATATAACAATTTAACGAAGAGGAAACTTCGCCATGAATATTATGAGCTAAGAACACATGTGTTCATATGAACCAGCGGAGCGTGTCTCTCTCCCACACAAGCATGATGTAATCCAATTTATTCAAACAAAAACAAAAACAAAAGCACACAGACGCTCCAAGTAAAGCACATAAGATGTGACCGAATAAAAATATAGTTTCAAGAGAAGGAACCCGATAATTTGTCGATGAAGAAGGGGATGCCTTGGGCATCCCCAAGCTTAGACGCTTGAGTCTTCTTGATATATGCAGGGATGAACCACCGGGGCATCCCCAAGCTTAGACTTTTCACTCTTCTTGATCGTAGTATATCATCCTCCTCTCTTGACCCTTGAAAACTTCCTCCACACCAAACTCGAAACAACTCATTAGAGGGTTAGTGTACAATAAAAATTAACATGTTCAGAGGTGACAGAATCATTCTTAACACTTCTGGACATTGCATAAAGCTACTGGACATTAATGGATCAAAGAAATTCATCCAACATAGCAAAAGAGGCAATGCGAAATAAAAGGCAGTAATCTGTCAAAACAGAACAGTCCGTAAAGATGGATTTTATTAGGCCACCAGACTTGCTCAAATGAAAATGCTCAAATTGAATGAAAGTTGCGTACATATCCGAGGATCACTCACGTAAATTGGCATAATTTTCCGAGTTACCTACAGAGAATTAGACCCAGATTCGTGACAGCAAAGAAATCTGTTTCCGCGCAAGTAATCCAAATCTAGTACTTACTTTACTATCAAAGACTTTACTTGGCACAACAAAACACAAAACTAAGATAAGGAGAGGTTGCTACAGTAGTAAACAACTTCCAAGACACAAATATAAAACAAAGTACTGTAGCAAAATAACACATGGGTTATCTCCCAAGAAGTTCTTTCTTTTTAGCCATTAAGATGGGCTCAGTAGTTTTAATGATGCACTCGCAAGAAATAGTATTTGAAGCAAAAGAGAGCATCAAGAGGCAAATTCAAAACACATTTAAGTCTAACATGCTTCCTATGCATAGGAATCTTGTAAATAAACAAGTTCATGAAGAGCAAAGTAACAAGCATAGGAAGATAAAACAAGTATAGCTTCAAAAATTTCAGCACATAGAGAGGTGTTTTAGTAACATGAAAATTTCTACAACCATATTTTCCTCTCTCATAATAACTTTCAGTAGCAACATGAGCAAACTCAACAATATAACTATCACATAAAGCATTCTTATCATGAGTCTCATGCATAAAATTATTACTCTCCACATAAGCATAATCAAATTTATTAGTTGTAGTGGGAGCAAATTCAACAAAGTAGCTATCATTATTATTCTCATCAAGTGTAGGAGGCATAGTATAATCACAACAAAATTTACTCTCCATAGTAGGTTGTACCAAAAGACCACTATCATTATCATCATAAATAGGAGGCAAAGTATCATCAAAGAAAATTTTCTCCTCAATGCTTGGGGGACTAAAAATATCATGAAAACCAGCTTCCCCAAGCTTAGAACTTTCTATATCATTATCAACAATGGTGTTCAAAGCGTTCATACTAATATTACTACCAAGCATGCAAAGAAGATTTCATAGGTTTTTTAATTTTCGCATCAAACAATCCATGTTTTAAATCAGGAAATAGAATAAGAAGCTCACTCTTGTACATTATGCCAAACTAGTGTAAACAAGAAACAAAAAGATGCAATTGCAGGATCTAAAGGAAATAGCTTCGAGCACACACACAACGGCGCCGGAAAAATACTTTACCCGAGACCGTAGTATGAGAGCCTTTTTACCTTTCCTCCCGACAACGGCGCCGTGAAAAGTGCTTGGCGCGTAGTTGACGAGGGAGGAAAAGTGCTTAGTTGCCGGGCTTGCCAATGTGTGAGTGCCGTTTACCTTCCTCCCCGAGCAACGGCGCCGTGAAAAGTGCTTGATGTCTACGTTCCCCCTCCTTTCTCGTAGACGGTGTTGGGCCTCCAAGAGCGAGAGGTTTGTAGAACGGCAGCAAGTTTCCCTTAAGTGGATACCCAAGGTTTATCGAACTCAGGGAGGAAGAGGTCAAAGATATCCCTCTCATGCAACCCTGCAACCACAAAGCAAGAAGTCTCTTGTGTCCCCAACACACCTAATAGGTGCACTAGTTCGGCTAAGAGATAGTGAAATACAGGTGGTATGAATAAGTAGTAGCAACGGCAACGACACCAGAAAAGTGCTTTGCCCAGGACAAGTAAACAAGCAGTAGTAATGTAGCGGTAGTAACGCATTAGTACGAGTAAACAAGCGATAGTAACTCAGCAGTATTTAGGAACAAGGCCTAGGGATTACACTTTCACTAGTGGACACTCTCAACATTGATCACATAACAGTAATAGATAAATGCATACTCTACACTTTTGTTGGATGATGAACACATTGCGTAGGATTACACGAACCCTCAATGCCGGAGTTAACAAGCTCCACAATAATGCTCATGTTTTAGTAACCTTTAGTGTAAGATAGATCAACGAGACTAAACCAAGTACTAGCATAGCATGCACACTCGTCACCTTCATGCATATGTAGGAGGAATAGATCACATCAATATTATCATAGCAATAGTTAACTTCGCAATCTACAAGAGATCATGATCATAGCATAAACCAAGTACTAACACGGTGCACACATCGTCACCTTTGCACACGTGCGGGAGGAATAAACTACTTTAATAACAAATCACTAGAGTAGCACATAGATAAATTGTGATACAAAACATGTTGCAATCATAAAGAGATATAAATAAGCACTTCACTACGCCATTCAACAGTGAATAAGTATTCTGTGAAATATGGCCTAAGAGACCCACACGGTGCACACACTGTCACCTTTACACACGTGGGACAAGGAGTCTCCGGAGATCACATAAGTAAAACTCACTTGACTAGCATAATGACATCTAGATTACAAGCATCATCATATGAATCTCAATCATGTAAGGCAGCTCATGAGATTATTGTATTGAAACACATAGGAGAGAGATGAACCACATAGCTACCGGTACAGCCCCGAGCCTCGATGGAGAACTACTCCCTCCTCATGGGAGCAGCAGCGGTGATGAAGATGGCGGTGGAGATGGCAGCGGTGTCGATGGAGAAGCCTTCCGGGGCACTTCCCCGCTCCGGCGAGGTGCCGGAACGTAGACTCCTGTCCCCCGGATCTTGGCTTCGCGATGGCGGCGGCTCTCGGAAGGTTTTCGTGGTTTTCGTCGAACGCCCCGAGGTTTTTAGGTCGGGGGCTTTATATAGGCGGAGAGGCGGCGCAGGAGGGCTTCGGGGGGCCCACACCCTAGGGCGCGCCCCCCTAGGCCGCGCCGGGGTGTGGTGTGGTGGCCCCGCCCCCTTCTCCGGCGGTTCTCGTGTGTTCGGATGCTTCCGGGTAAAATAGGAACTCGGGCGTTGATTTCGTCCGATTCCGAGAATATTTCGTTACTAGGATTTCTGAAACCAAAAACAGCGAGAAAACAGAACCGGCACTTCGGCATCTTGTTAATAGGTTAGTTCCAGAAAATGCACGAATATGACATAAAGTGTGCATATAACATGTAGATAACATCAATAATGTGGCATGGAACACAAGAAATTATCGATACGTTGGAGACGTATCACGCGTCGTAGCCTACATCCTAGCATCCGCCGCGGACAATGAAGACGAGGACAACGAAGAGGTACTGGTTCCCCGGACGCCGCTGTCAGACACCAAGACCTTTGACGATGTTGTTGTTGTCAAATGTTGGTGGCAAGGAGGTGGAGTGTGTGGCAGGCGAGAGTGGTGGATGGCAGGAGGTGTTGCCGCGGCGCGGCCCGCGCCGCCCGACTGCCAGCTGGCAACTTCTCAGCATCATGTCCCCGCTTGGCTCAAGGGAGATGCTACGTGTGCTTAGCTCGTGGTCACCGCATTGTTGTTCGCTGCGATCCCTTCAGGTGCTCTTGTTGCCTTGAGAACGACTATCGAGCACGTGACTGTCTTAATGCTTGGTGCCCTCTGAGCTAGTTGGCAGGCCATGTTGCGTTGTCACCCCGCCAAGCGCATGCTCCTTGCCGAGCCCGGGTTGAGACCTCGCTCCCGTCCAATGTGCCTCATCATCGGTTTTGGGTGTGAGTTGTCTATGATCATGTTGGTTCTTTGGCCTAAACGGATATGCAATCCTCTTTGGAGAAGCAGGTTGAGTTGTTTCAGCAGGCCATCCGCACTCTCCACGAGGCTATTGACTCCTTGCACGACTCGTTGCGTGCATTTGGAGGCTATTCTGTCCACGCGCTAGGGCCGGCTTGGCGGTCATGGCTCCGGTCATGCAGATCATGCATGAGCTCTGATGGGTTCGTAGCATAAGAAAACAAAAAAATGTACCGCAAGAACGAACAAAACCAAGATCGAATATAGGAAAAGCCAATATCTAATCTACTATAGTATAGCAACCAGATTAATCTTACCCTCGAAGACCGAAACCGTTAACGAGATTGGATCTCGTGGATGATGTAGACATTCACTCCCTGATCTTAACATCATGATTAAGATCCTTCCAATGCTGCTAGTGGGAAGCACCTCTCCATACTCAGTCACATGTACGACGTCGATGAAGACGTTCTCTCCCCGTTCTCGTGGGCCGCACCCTCCGTGGAATTCCAGCAGCACAACGGTGTGTTGGTCGTGGTGGAGGAGAAAACATGCCTGGCTTCGCCAAGCTGATGCATGAGGGAGGAAGGAGAGATGTGGCGGCTAGGAGAGGGAAGGGTGCGGCTAGGGCTAGCCCCCTTGGCCCCACCTACCTTGGCCGGCGCATGGGGGGTAGGCTTGCGCCTTGAGGTGATCCTTATCCACTTTGGGTTGATCCTTATCCTTCGGGGGTGGCTGGGCCTTGAGGGCTGGTGCGCCTGGCTCGAGAGGGCCGGGATGCACTCCCTTGCCTCATGTGACCCCTCCCGGCGTAGTGGGCCCACATGTGGCTTCTCCAGAACCTTCTAGAAACACTCCAGTCAAACACCGAAACATTCCCGAACTTTCCCGAAACGCGGAAAGTGACTTGCCTTATATGAATCTTATTCCACGGATATTCTGAACCTTCTCGTGATCTCTTGGATCCAATCCGAGATTATGAACAACATTCGGTCTCCAACTCATATTCTCGTATCTACCCTAAGCGTCATCGAACCTAAAGTGTCTCACCTACGGTTCGTAAATGATGCAGACATGATCGATACACCTCTCCAATCAATAACCAACATCGGAACATGGAGATTCATATTGGATCCTACACAATCAACGATGAACTCGTGATCGAATGAACCATACACATTGTGACCAATTTTCTTTGTCTCGCGATACTTTACTTATCCGAGATTCGATCATTGGTATCAACTATGCTCAGTTCAATCTCGTCACTGATAAATACTCTCTACTCGCTCCCTGATATGACCTCCCTTGTGACCAATTTACATGCTTGCAAGCTAATTGGATGTTATATCATCGAGAGGGACCAGAGTATGTCTCTTTGTCATTTTGATGGACAAATCCCACTCTTTATCCATTAGTCTCAACTATCACTTTAAAAATACCCAATTCCACTTTTATAATAACCCTATTACGGTATGACGTTTAATGTCATCAAAGCATTCCTCTAATGTTACTTATTGACACAATCTCATGGTCTAACAATTAGGTTACTCTGCATTTGAAGGCTACAACAAAATGAACTTAATGACTTGATCTTTTAGGTATGATGTTTAATGTCATCAAAGCATTCCTCTGACTATGGGTTTGTGGCAGTGGCACCATAGGAGCTGACTAATATGATTATGGTCATATGCGTAATTCCTATGTGGTGGATCTTTATTCTATGATATTGATATATGAGATTGGAACCTATTATGTGTAAGATTTATTGATAGATGCATACAATGTACCCCATTCGTAAGCACTTGTTCTGAAACAACTTGTATGCAAGATCATGTGTGGGAAGAAGTGTGTATTAGATGGAATGGCATGGTGGTAGTAATTAAATAGTAACAACAAATTCAAGATCTACTATGGTATTTATCTTTCTTTTACCGTCTCAGTAGGGATAGAGTGAATACATGTGCTATAATTATCATGTGACGAGGCGACCAACACCCCGGTCATCTGCGTCGAGTTCATCACCAACACCAGCCGCACACATCCAGTAGATCTCCAATTGACCCGTCCATGCCGCCCCCAGGCCAACCCCATCCATCTGTGGCACCTGCACGGTGCCCCGCCAAGAAAGTGACGCGACGACGGTGAGACAGTGGTGCTACCGCAACCCCCTCCTAGCCACGCGGCCGCGGAAGGTAGCCGACAGGCACTCGCGAACCCCGCCCGCCCTAGAATGGCGTTGCTCAGGCCGCCTAGGGCCCATGCCCCGATAGCCATGACCCATGTTCCACGACACCACTAGATTGGGGCGGTCAACCACCGGGGAGGGCAACAGACTGACCAAACCATTTTGGTTAGATATGGGTGAGCCAGCCACGCCAGCCGCCTCGCCCCGGCCATCGCTCGAACAACACATGAGATGCACGGTGGTGGTGCACGGGAGCATGGGCCAGAGCATGTGGATCCCTCCCTGCATCCCACGCTAGACCGGGAGGCGCGTCATCCCGCCGCCCCCTTCATCGGTGCCAAATGGATGTGTCCTGCAGAAAGCTGCAAATTAGTGGTTTATGCTATTTTCTATGTCCACTCGAACTTCCGGCCTTGCAACACATATAGTTTTGCGTAATACTGCCGCACAACCCTTCATTTATGTTCTCCCTACCTCCTGTACTCCCACGGCTCATCAGACACAGCAAAACGGGTCACTTCCAAGGAAGTTTCCAGACATGCCTACTAAGAGCATCTCCAGCCGCGTCCCCAAAGCGTCCCCCAAAGGGATTTGGGGTGCGCCGGACAAAAAATGCGTTCCAGCCGCGTCCCCCAAAGCCCATTTTTGTCCGGCGCGCCCCGATACGGTGTTCGGCGCCCCGAGCCCGTCCCCGTCCCACAGGGGACGCACCGGGGACGCCGGACACACCGAAAGCGAGGCGGGGAGTGGCGGGGCCGACCCGTCGGCGGCACAATTAATTTTAACCTAACCGTCGCCTACCTCGCGACGGAAGTTATTGGCGCGCGGCCGACGGTGCAGTTCCCGCAGCGACGGTGCAGTTCCCGCGGTGGGCGCAGCGACGCGTCCCGTCGCGCCTAGCTCTGCGTGCCGTTAATGAGCGCCACCGCTCATCCGCCTCCCTCCGGCCTATAAAAAGGGGCGCCTCTCATCGTCCCTCTCACACACAAACCCTAGCGCCTCTCTCCCAAACCCTAGCCGCAACCATCTCTCAACAAGACTCGACGCTATGTCTGGTAGAGGCGGAGGCCGACCTCGCGGCCGCGGCCGTGGTCGTGGTCGTGGTCGTGGCCGCGGCATAGCTGAACGCTCGCCGTCGCCTCCCACGCCATCGTCTTCATCGTCGGAGATGGACGTGGAGCCGGACGTGCTGTTCGAGTTCGTCCTCGTCCTCAAGGGCGACCCGCGCGACATCCAGAGGCTGCCGGACTCCTTCGCCGAGTACGTCGGCGGCGTACGCCCGCGCAAGATGCATCTGCGGGAGGCTTCGTGCGGCTACTACCGGTGGATCGTCGACGCGATCTACGACGCGCGCGGCAAGATGTACCTCAACATCGGCTGGGAGAAGTTCGCGCGCCACCACAGCCTCGAAGCCGGCTTCATCCTCCTGTTCTCCTACTTCGGCAACAGGGACATGAGCGTCAAGGTCTTCAACGAGAGGCGCTGCCGCCGGGACTACCACGGCGACAGCACCGACGAGGAGGACGACTGAGTGTTGTTTCTTCGCAGCGAATACGTGCACGGAGGTTTCTGCCTGTTCGCCTCATCGGTAGAACCAACAAGGGCACCATCCTCCCGCTGGATTTTCCGGCTTAGGTGATCTGGTGTGCCCTCGAGTGTTCTTTCTTAGCAGCGAACACGTGAAACCTCCGATGCACGGCCTAGTTAGGTTTAGTTTATTTGCAATATTTTATATTTGTGTCCACCACGGTTCCAACTATGTATTAGTTTGTGGAAACCACGTACCCAATTATGTATTAGTTTGTGGAAATTAAAATAAAAATGCCAAAAAAAGTATTTTAAATGTTTGGGGGAGGCGTTTGGGGGACGCGGCTGGGGAGCGACGTCCCCCAAAGGCGGCACGAACAAAACACGTCCCCCAAACGCTCAATCCGGCGCGGTTTGGGGGACGCGGCTGGAGATGCTCTAACGTGCGGCTTTGCAACCACAAATAGTTCAATTCCAAGAAATTTCAACAGCTTGGAGGAGAAATGCAACTCTCCCGTGCAGGGTCCACCTTCCCTCATCTCCTTTCTAATAATAGTTTTGTGTGAGATAGATTCCCTCACCCTTTACACTATTATTATATCTAGTGAAAAAACTTAAAACCTCTGTGGTTTTTGAATCAAAAGTTCAATTTGTGATGTGTTTGAATATTTGGGTTCCTATTGAATGCAGCTTTGAAACGAGACCAAGTTTTTAATAGTTTTTGACAGTTTCTTTAAATCGACTTTTGAAGCTTAATGAAACATGTTGATACTTGGTGAATTTTTTTATTTAAAAACATTTTGTTTATAAGAGCCAGAAAGTATTCGAATATTATTTTTATAGTCTAATTTTGAGGCATAATTTTATACCTTGTTTCATTGAGTTTTATTGTGTATCATCGTGTTTGAATGTGTTTCAAAATTCAAATATTATTGTTTTATCGGAATGAACCCTTTTTAGGCTTGCTTAAAAGATATAATGAAAAAATTCACATATTCAAATAAAATGTTAATCTGATATATATTTCAACAGATATGGCTATTTCTAATCCAATAATAGAAATTAAATGAATTATGTATTGAACAATGGAAAGAAGGGTACTAGCGTGTGATAGCCTTGGTGCAAATACTTGGTCAAGTCCTAATCTCAATAATACACCCGTGCACGGAACAAACGCTGCTCTCATGCTTTGGAGTGAATATTATGGACCAGGGGAAATCTACCTTCCGAAACAAAAAAGTAATTTAGGAGGAAAACACCCAAACAACAGCAGTAGAAGCGGAAAAAGAAGCGAGGAACCTTGACAGGGATCAAATCCGGCTTGGGAGGGGGTCTCCATGGGGAAGAGGAAACAGGGTCAACGGAGGGACGACTCGAGCTCGATGTCCTCCGACGCCAAGCGGCGTAGGTCTGGCCATGGGTTAGCTCTTGCACTAATGCACTATGCTGTCTGCTCTAGTTTTTCTTCGATTTCTACCAAGGTGTTTGATTCTCAAATATGAACGCAATCAAGTACTGTATTTTTTTTACCACATGAACGCAGTCGAAGAAAACCAAAACTTCTTTGGTTACCGAATGTAACGTAGACTTCTTTATCGAATTTTTTTTTGTAACGTGGACTTGGCAGTTGGGTACTGTCTAGCAGGCCGATGCTGCGAGTTCATTGTTTCCGATGGTGCGTCTTCTTGCCCACCGAGGGCGACGGGGCGCCCATACGCCGGCCGCTGAGCCCCTCCCCAACCCCCCTTCCGCCTCGTCGCTGCCGCCAGCGGCGGCGGTTTTTCCTTCCCCGCGCTCTGGAGACTGGTCGGGGCCATCCCCTCCTTGGCGGCGGTGTGCTTCCACAAGTGCTGGCCGGAGCGGCCGGGTGATGCAGGTGGCGGGGCCGTCCTGCGGCGGAGCTGCACGGACACGGGTCGCCGGCGGCCGGCTCAGCCCTGGACAGCTCGGGCCCCAGATGGGTTCGGGCGGGCCGAGATGGGCTCGACCTGCTGTTTCTGCATCCCGACGAGGTCGTCCGCTTCCATCTTGCAGGCCGCTTGCAAGCATCTCAAAGTAACAGATCATGGTGGCTACAAGGCCGTGGTGGTGGAGATGGGTGGTGGCACTTCATTGCGCCTGGGTTTTTTGTGAAGGGGGTTGGGGGAACCCTGACGGGCTGCCGCCTTTGAGTGATGACTTCCCAAGGCGTGGGGCGCTTTGGAGTGCTTGGAGTGTGGCGGCTCAAAGGAGGAGGGCGTGACTTTTGCGGGCCATCATCGTTCGTCACTTCGCCATAGCCTTCATTTCTTTTCATTCATTCATCATACCAGGATTACATCTTGCACCTATTTTAGTTAGCTAATGGGACAAGCCATTCGCGCCTCTCTTACACAAGACAATGGAGCAGTCGGAGAACCTGGATTTTGGGCATGATCAGATTAATACATGGGTGTGATTTGATACCGTGCTAACCCATTATGGCCAGCGAATTGCCTTACAAACTAATGAACCAAGCATGATCTTAGGGAGACCAGCAGGCCAAGCGACGGGACGCCTTGGGAAGTCTTCCGTGACGCGGTTATCCAACTGAAAGATGCCATACAGGTATCGTCTCTGCTACCTTCGGCTTATCTTTTGTTTAGGGAAACAACAGAATTTTGTTAGTCAAATAGTAGATACATCGTCAATTAACGGGGAAATGATATGGATTTGTGTGCACAATTGAAAGATATCTATGGTTAGGCAAATTTATTTATATCTAATAAAGGGTGTCTATTTCTTTCTACTCACCTTTTCTATAACTTGCCAAGTAGCATGGACTTCATGCAAACTTTCATCACATTTGATTATAAACTGTCCTGACTTTTCGTAGGTTAAGATGAGCACGGAGGAAATATTCAAAAGAAAATTTCAAAAACTGAAGGAAAAGAGGAAAAAAGATAAGTTCAAGCACAAGGAAGAGCTTAGAATACTCAAGGAAAACTTCAGAATACTCAGGCAAGGTCACGAGGATCTCAAATTGAAAATCCAAGAGATGCGAAAGGAAGGGTGTGCTGAAGTAGATCAATACAAGGCATCTCCATCTCAGAGGTGAGGAGTTTCTTTAGATGAGCATACTTGGAGAACTAACATAGATCTGGAAGATTGGATCTATTTTGAAATATAAAGAATAAAAATTGCACTAAACTTTCTCTGGCAAAAACATATTTGTTAACGATTCAATAATTACGGATCTAAGGTGCTCAAATATCTGGACACTTCATTTCTACCTACAATACATCTTGATATCGTAATATTCTATATGTTTTTATTATTATTAGTGATACAAACAATCTAAATAAGCACCTAGAATCTGTATTTTCTTAGGTTATGGTTTTTTAACCAATTTATATAAGTTTATTCACTTCTGTTGTGTAATTCATGGAAATTCAACAATAATCTACGGTTGTACTGAATATGTAGACAACAGAGTTTGACCTGAAATTTTGAAACAAATTATTTTGGTTTGCTCGTGTTCATGTTCTTTCTCATTCAATTTTCTCCTTGTAGGAGTTTCTTCAACCTAATTATCATATGACGTAGTCCAAACTGCCACAATAGTGCCACTACCACCCACTTGAGGAAGCGGGACGTGTCCTGCAATTATCTACTTATACAAAGAGTATAAACATAGTGCACAAGATGGGCCACAACTTTGTAACTTAGTTTTTCTTATGTGGCTTGTAACATAAGAACCATTCGATGTTGCTCTTTTCTTTCAGTATTTAACATATCTTCTTCTATGTGCTGGTGCAGATCGCAGCTAATCCAATCTACAAGATTTCGACTAGTGATTGAAAATAGCGTGAGCAGAACTATTTACAAAAATGAAACTGTAGAGACCGAGGATGGTGGAGGCCACATAAAAGTTGCAATGTACGATGGTGGCAATCCAATTGCACCTGACCACCCTCTTGCTTCAGTAAAAGTTGACCTAGTTGTCATTGAAGGACGGTTCAATGAACCTAAGCGAGATTCTTGGTCTAAAGAGGACTTTGGGAAGAGCATGATAACACCACGAGAAGGAATGACAAGGCTAGTGAAAAATGGTACATTTGATCTTATTGGTGGGAATCGTGATCATCCAGGTGCCATTATTATGGATAATTCACAAAAAAAAGAAGTTAAGCTTGGAGTAATGATTGCAGTGCATACAGAAGAAAGAGTTCTTGAAGGAGTATCAAATCCTTTCAAAGTGCAGGAAGCCAAGACAAAAAGTAATGGTCATTTCTTTGAATATTCTATCAGCTACTTTAACCTCAGTCTTAGAACATGATCGACTCTGGTCTAAATGCAATAGCTTATAACTAGGGGCATGCATGATACCATAATTCTATTTGTATTACTTGATTTTCTCAGAACTGCTCACATCTCTGATTGAGTGTATGGTGAAACCTTATGTCATTGTCTTCCTTTAATATTATCTTGTTTACACTAATTTAAGTGCAAATTGTTTATTTTCAGGCTCAAAAAAGAAGGGCATAAAACTTTCACCTCCAGTTCAAACGCAAAACTTGGTACAGCCAACCAGCACCCACATAACACAACATGGTAAAGGTTACAAATTGGTGTTTATTTCTCTGTTTTATCCCTGATGAAGTTATTATTTATATCAAAACTTGCCAAATACCAGTGTGTTCCTACAGAAAATACAAAAAATTCTTATTAATCAATAGTTTGAAACATGTCATTTCGGGTGTCCACTACACTCCCGCTTCCACCTGCACTGTCTATCGTGCACCGGTAGCAACTTGTTACGGACTCTTCAACACAGTAATTAATTAATTAGATGTATCCAATTTATAAATAGTTAGCCACATTAGCTGCACTTGGGATTGTTTTAGGCGTTGACATAGGTTTTCTACTCGCTCCGATCCATAATAAGTGTCACTGAGTTAGTACAGTATAACTTTGTACTAAAGTTATATTGAATCACCGACACTTATTATGGTTTGGAGGGAGTAATTATTGTTCACCTCACTAGTCATTAATTCCTTCCCCTTCATGTGGGGTACTTATGATATTTTTTCTTGTCTACATGAACAAACGACGAATATGTATGGCCTCTGGCTAGACAGGCATATGGAGGTGTGGTGTCCCCCCTTCCCTCCCACCACCACCACTAAAGTCGAAGGGATAAGTTAGCCCACGAAGAAGTATAGGAAGATTCTGGCCGTCCAGAAGAAACCAAAGTTTGTAAAGGGGGAACGCTGAAGCAAAACCCCATGTTACAAAGCTACCTATCACCGTAGCTAATCGTTTCGCCTGGGGTATTCCCCATTTAAAAGAAAAAAAATCATTCCGCCAGACATGCGCACGTAGAAAACAGCAGGAACACACACACGTGTGACCGTGGCTGATCGTTCCGACGAGACGCGCACATACAGCTGTAGCGGATTGGTCCGAGATGCCCACATGCAGAACGCTACTTCGATGCATATGTTGGTTAGTGCTTCGATGCAAGTCGGGTGCGCTGGTTGCCTGGTTCCATGCATGTAATGTGTTGGCTAGTGCATGGTATGATAAGGGCTTGGTTTACCTATATTACAGATGTACACTATTTGGAATCAAACTTGTTCGGCCATGAGCCGAGCAATCGAACGTGTTTATGTTAAACCGGAGCATGACCAGAACTGCTGAGCAAGTCAGTCGGGCTATCGTTTTCTATTCTGGTACGTTTGGGTGGGCGCTGGTTCGACAGACCATCACCAACCATCACAGCCTGCTTCAATTTAACAGTAAAGATGAATGGTTTACGTCTCACCAACATGCACGCTCTAGACATTACGGTATGTCAACATGGTCTTCCACCACTGGTCGGTCAAGACTTATTGCAGAAATTAGGTATAAAAACTAGTGCTTGAAGCCGCTATTAATGAGGAAAAGGAAATGATTGTGTGGACAGAGGTGAGGGCCTAACCTGAGGTAGAAGGAGGCTGCAGGGAGGAACTCTCTCAGCTTAGGGTTACAGAGATAGAAGCACCTTATATAGGTCAGGACTGGGTTGGGCCAGATGGGCCACAACAGAGAACAAGAAGACAGCCCTATCCAACACTCCCCCTCAAGATGGGTGATAAATGTAAATCATCCCCATCTTGGCATAGGCAAGATTACACTCCTTCGATCCTAGTCCTTTTGTTAAACAATCTGCCACTTGTTGTCTTGATCTCACATAAGCCAATGCGATAATCCCTGCATCAATCTTTTCTTTAATAAAGAATCTGTCTTATCTCCACATGTTTAGTTCGCTCATGCTGGACAGGGTTGTTTGCTATGTTTATGGCTGACATATTATCACACCACACTTTCAAGCTTCCTTGCCTTAAAATTTTCAGCTCTCTTAGAAGGTTTCGTACCCACAACATTTCACCCAGTCCTGTGACATAGCTCTATACTCTGCTTCGGCTGTTGATTTCGAGACAACAGATTGTTTCTTACTTCTCCAAGACACCAAATTTCCTCCAACAAAAACACAATACCCTGAGGTGGATCTTCGATCATCTAAGCAGCTAGCCCAATCTGCATCACAATATCCATCTATATTTAGGTGTCCATTACTTTTAAACCACAATCCTTTTCCCGGAGTGCCCTTCAAGTATCTCAAGATTCTTTGAGCTGCTTCCAAGTGTCCATCCCGCGGATCATGCATATAGCGACTCACTACACTCACTGCAAATGATATATCTGGTCTCGTGTGGCATAAGTATATTAGTCTTCCAACAAGTCTTTGATATTTCTCCTTGTCTATGGGTTCTCCAGACTCTGCTGTGATTTTATTATTTTGGTCAATAGGTGTTGGAGCCACTCTGCACCCCAGCATGCCCATATCATCTAAGAGATCCAATGTATACTTTCTTTGAGATAGTGATATCCCTTTTGACGATCTTGCAACTTCTATTCCAAGGAAGTATTTAAGTTTTCCCAAATTTTTCACCTCAAAGGCTTGACTCAAGCATCCCTTCAGTTTTGCGATTTCCGCATCATCATCTCCCGTGATAATAATATCATCAACATACACAGCAAGGATAGTGATTTTCTGCTCAGAATGTCTGTAAAATACGGTATGGTCTCCATTGCATTGACCATATCCCATGCCACACACCACTTGTCTAAACGTATCAAACCAGGCCCGTGGAGATTGTTTGAGACCATATAAAGATTTCTTCAGTCTACATACCTTCCCTTTAGTTTCAGGTCTGACAAATCCTGGTGGCATCTCCATATACACCTCCTCTTGAAGATCACCATGCGTAAATGCATTTTTGACATCAAGTTGATGCAAGGGCCATCCGAAATTTGCAGCACAAGAGGTCAATATTCGACAAAGTGCTCATTTTTGCCACCGGTGCAAACGTCTCATCATAGTCAATGCCATAAGTCTGACTATATCCTCTTGCCACAAGTCTTGCCTTATATCTCTCCACTTTTCCTTCAGCATTTTGTTTTACAGAATAGATCCACTTACAGCCTACTGTATTCTTTCCTTTAGGGAGATCTGTCAACTCCCATGTTTTATTCTTCTTGAAGACCTCTAATTCTTCCATCATAGCATTGCACCATCTCGGGTCCAACCTGGCTGCCTTCCAATCCTTAGGAACAGATACAGTTTGCAGTGAAGCAACAAAAGCCCGAAAAGAGGGTGACAATGCCTCGTAAGAAATATAATTTCCTACGTCATAGTCATCATAACTCAGTCGCTTTGGGGGCCCAACTTTCCTTATCCCTTTCCTTATTGCAATTGGCAAGTCTAGGCTATTATTGGACTCAGTCTGAGATTGATTCTCCTCAGCAGAATCTACACTTGTGCTTCCTTGATTTTCATGTCCAATGGGTTGCTCTCCCTGCCCCTGGTCTTGTTGCTCCTCCAGTGCATCTACTTGTTCCCTTTGTACTTGTCTTCTAGAGTATGCAAGTGGATTCTGCAGCCATCTTTGTGTTGGTACGGGTCTAGGTGGTGTAGGTGTACCAGGAATTGCAGGAATCTCCACAACAATAGGAACATCAACAAATTCCTATACTCTCCTTTCCTCCAACAATCGCAGCAAGCACAGAACTAGCATCATGCCCCATCTTGTCACGATCTATGTGCCAAAGACCTCTATGCCTGGTTGCAGTCCCAATCTTCTTGCTGCTCTCCCTTTCCCGAATTAAACACATATATCTATCAACTATTATACGGTAGTCCTCGCTGATCAATCGGGGCACTTAGAGATAGCAGATTTACTGGAAAAGCGTGAACATGTAGAACCGATGACAATTTTATGTTGGGTGTACATTGCACCGACCCCTCCCCTTTTATAGATTGTGTCTGTGCCATCTCGCTGTTTGGATAGTGCCTCTATGTGTGGGAGGATACTCGAGTATAAGAGTCAAACTCACTAATATTCCCGTAACATGTTTGGATGCTCCAGAATCAAGAATCCAATCTGAATTAGCGTTATGAGTGGCTATAGAAACTCGATCAATATTACCTTCATCTTTGTAGACATAGTGAGCAAAGTTCCCAAAGGTTGCTTCATTTTGTCCTTCCTTTGATTGTCCCTGAGAGGTACTGGTAGTTGGCTCTGAAACTGCTGCCATATGTGCCTTGGGTGATATAGCGTGCTGCTGTCCACCACCCCCTGCCATACTGTTGTCCATATGGTTGTCCACCACCTCGCCATGCCGATGTCCATATGGCTGTCCACCACCTCTCGCCATACTCGCTGTCCACCACCTCTTCCATACTCTGCTGTCCTCCGCCATGTGTGTATCCTCCTCTCCCCCTACCGGGTGTAGCAAAGGAGGTACACCGATGCTTCAAGTGTCCCTTCCGTCCACAAGTATAGCAGTCTCTCATCTCTTGTCTCTCGGTAGTGTAGAAGGTCGGATGAGGGACATAATCGCTTCCCTTTGTCATATTCAGACGCACTTCCTCTCTGGACATAGCTGCAATGGCTTCTTTAAGAGAAGGAGTAGTGGTTTGATGCAGTAAAGCGACCCTTCTCCCCTCAAAATCTTGATTAAGTCCTTTCAAGAACTTCATGACTCGCTGACGTTCAATCCAGCTTGCAGCAGCACTCACACATCCCCATGTGCAAGTTCCAGAGGATCAACATGATCTAAATCTCCCCAAAGATGCTGCAACTCAGCCACATATGCCATCACAGTTTTGTTTCCTTGTTGCAAGTCATGCACTTTATCCTCAATCTCAGCAATCAACATAATGTTCCCCTTTCCAGAATAAAGATTTGATAGGGTGTCCCACACCTCTGAAACTTTTGTAAGTGCCTCTACAGAAGCAGCAATGTTAGGAACCAAAGAGTTAAGCAACCATGCCACAATAAGAGAATTTATGGCATTCCACTGTTTCCATTCCGGATTGGCCTTGTCTGATGGTTCTGCAGCTTCACCACTCACACGTTTATCCAGCCCTTTCGAGTTCAAAATCAGCAGCGCCCTCCTTGACCACCGGAGATAGTTGGCCACTCCTTCCAACTTGATTTCATTCGCCGGGAGCTCAAGTTTCTGACCGATGTTGGTATGGGGAACGATTGCTCCCCTCCGGCGAGATCCTCCTCCTCCATCTCCTTTGGTAGTGATAAGTTCTGCCAACTTCTCCAGAGCCTTGGCCAAATCCCCGTGTCCCCCATGCTTGACACCAAACTAACCTCTCAGAAACACCAAAGGGCTTACCCGCAGGATGCCCTCTTCGTCTCCTTACTCGTCACTTCCTTCCCCTCCTTGCCGCCGCAGCAGCCTGCTCCCTTCCTCTTCCTCCCAGCCACCACAGCAGCCTACTCCCTTCCTCTTCCTCTTCCTCGTAGCTGCCACAGCAGACTAGGCATCCAGATCTGCAGTCTTTCCCGTCGTTGCCCTCACTACCCCTTGCTCTGATACCATGTGGACAGAGGTGAGGGCCTAACCTGAGGTAGAAGGAGGCTACAGGGAGGAACTCTCTCAGCTTAGGGTTACAGAGATAGAAGCACCTTATATAGGTCAGGACTGGGTTGGGCCAGATGGGCCACAACAGAGAACAAGAAGACAGCCCAACAGATACACCAACAGTTATCCAACAGATTGCAGAAGATAAACCTGCACTATTGTTTGTCTTTTTCTATATGGGATATGTACCCTTATGTACTAACCTTGTTCGGTAACGTAATTTCCATTTTATTTTGTTTTGTTGCCTTAAAAATTCTCAGATCGTGGAAAACAAAAAAAACTTCCGACTAATGATGCTGCAGAGAATAATCAACTGAATTATCCATCAGCTACTGTGCCACTGACAATTGAGGGAAATGGTCAAGCCTTGTGCCTCAGTCTTCATTTAATTTATTTGCATCAGTTTGTGTGTAAATGAGTTCTTTCCACATTCAGGGCAAAACCTAAATGTCAACGGTCAACAAATTCCAGCGCAAATCTTGGGGCAGCCAACTAGTGCCTACTCAATACAGCATGGTAATGCTGTACGTTATTTTTTATTTCACTTTTTCCCCATAGAGTAAATGAACGTGACTGGTTTTCGGCTCGCCAACAGGTCAAGTCTACAGTTGGGCACCACCTAGTACTCAAAACCAATTGTGTTTGAGGCCTCCATTACCACCAACTGAATGGATGATTGCAGATGAATCTTCACTGGCCTGTGGACAAGACCAGTACACTAGTTTTTCTCATGGAAGTTCTGAATTTGCATATCAGAACCCTAGAGCGTACGCATCTTTGACTGACACTCAGGTAAATGTGATATGGATTGAGGTGTTACTATTATGTATAGTAAGACTTTGAGTTTGTAGTTTAACAAAGGTATGTATTAGAGTCCAGTAGTTGAGGTACCATCGTTTACATATATATAAAGGGTGTGTGAACCTAAGGGTAACAGACCATGAAATTGTTTTGAATTTTAGGTTTGTTTGACTACATTACCATTCGTCTAGGTGTTCGTTAGCGGTTTCACCTGTCTTGGTTATTAGGATGATTATATCGAATGCAATTACTCATAGAACAATTACCCATGTAAAAGTTTGACGTGCTGATGAATTCCATAAGTGTTTTACTTTATAATAAGAGATTGTAAACTCTCTTTTGACATCTTTTGTTTACTTTATTCAGTTAACTTTCAGCTCTGAAGATGTAAGTTACTTAAATGCCCAGACACAGTTGCAAGAGACTTGTAAGTTCAAATTGAAAGCAAATACTGTTTGTCTTTAACATAATAATCATTCTGATAGCATATGCATGTTTCACCTACATAATTTTGGACTTATCTGATTGTTGTGTACAAAATAATTAATGCAGTTCGTTACAAAATCAATATGATTGTTTAGTTGGTTTCTTTATATTTCTTAATTAATTTGCATATGAATAAATTTACCCTATACTTAGTTCCTGAATTTGCCCCCTGGCTGTACATGTTCATTCCTACAATACCTTCTATTTTTGTAAGATGCCATTCTCATTGGTTCCTGAGTAAAGTCTGCTAAGTTAACATGTTGGGGACATGTGTCAGTAATGTATTTTTCCTCACACAAATTTGTTTCAACATAATAGGGGCATGTGGTACATAAATTCAGGGGCAAGAAAAATGGTAAAATGTTTAAAACAGGAGGTTAACTTGGTCACTATCTATTGTCTCTCTTTTAAAAAAAATGCATGTCAGATTGTGAGTGGCTCAATTGCTGAACTGTTGTACCTATGAAAATAATAGGTGGTGATTGCACACAAAACAAAAAATATGCTGGTATGTCAAATTCTGAAGTCCCAGTTTTAAGTATGTTAAATATCTATATGTTCTTTCTTGACTCTCACAATTTTTTTAATACGTTTTCCAAAATTCATTCTAGAACCAAACTGCATTAAATTAAAGGGCCTCTGAGCAAGCTAAAGTGTGTCTATCTTGTGAAACTGTTCTGTAGATGGATCATTTAGATGTGGTCAAGTACTGCTTCAATGGGATAAGCCTCATGTGGAGCTCACGGAACGCTGGAACTTTTTTGATCAGCTCATGCCGCTGTACAACACAAAGCCAAGGTTTTATAGAGAAAGTTTCCCCAGTACGAGCCTCATGGATAAAGCCCACAAGTTTTTAGCCAGTATTTCATCAGGCGATTCTGTTTGGAACATGATTACCAGTGTTACGAGTCAAGCCATGAAAACTCATCAGAGGAGAGGCGTTCTCACTCGATCCATTGAGCCATATGATTCAGATCAGGAGTGCGTCCACTCATCCAAGGCTTTCTCTCTTTTTTTTTAAAGTTCTCATTTCTTCTTTTGGAAATCCATGGCATCACATTGACTGGTAGTCAATCATGACAAACATCCTACTAACTGTTATTCTTGTGCCTAAAATTTTCAGGCCGCCATGTAAGAAGCGAAGGAATGCCAAATATGTGTTGCGATTTGTCAATAGGGTGTGCAATGACTACTACACGTATGAACAAATCAAATCAGATGATGGAACTTTCTTGAAGGTAGCTTTGTATGATGAGAACAATCTGGTAGTCACATCTGGTCCGCTGTCTTCAGCTTGTGTGGAGGTCGTACTACTTCATGGTGATTTCAATTCTGAAGGTCAAGATTATTGGACATCAGAGGAGTTCAGTACCTGCCTAGTGCATCCACAATCTGCAAAAGAACCATCAACCTTGGGAGGTGATCGCATCTTGGCACTAAATGATGGAGAGGCAGACCTTGGCAATGTAAATTTCCAGACTTCCTCCTTCCATGCCAGAACTGGAAAGTTCAAGATGGGTGTTGTGATTACTAAAAATGTAAGAGAAGAGAGTGTTCAAGAAGGAACCACTAGACCATTTCTTGTGAGAGTTCGCCTAGGGGAAGGTACACTTTTTTCATTAATCTTCTTGTTTGAACATGATATCTCAAGCGATCTCAGTAGGATATTTCACTCCAAATTTTTATACTCCCTCCATCTAATGGAACTTGTCTTAACTTTGTCCAAATTCAAATGTATCTAGACACTATTTAGTCTATAGATACATCCAAATTTAGATAAAGTTTTGACATTTTCGTAGGACGGAGGGAGTAGTAAAAATATTGCATTCCATATACGATTTTTTTCACTAAATTAGTAAGTAAATATTTAAACTAAGAAGCAAGATATTTAAAGAAATGTGGATGTCGTCGGAGGCTTCGTGTCTGGTGGTACATGGGTAGTCGCGAGGAACCCAAGAAGGTGTCCAACTGCAGGGAGCTGAACATGGCTCTCAAGCTTGTAGAGGCCTCGGCGACGACGATGACACAGAGAATGAGTGAGCGGTCACGACAGTGAGGGACACAACGATCTACCCAGGTTTGGGGTCCCCGTGAGGATGTAACACCCCTACTCCTGCCTTTGTATTGCACCGCGAAGGCTCGCGAGGTACAAAGAGGGTTTTACAAGGCGCTAGCTAGGAAAAGCATTAGCCCAGATCTAGAATGCCCAAGCTAGAGATCAGATCGGAGATCCTCGCTCTAAGGAGAAGCTGTCCTCGCTTTTATAGAGGAGCTAGTCCTCCTCCCCAAGAAAACTTGGGAAGAGGGGTTGCCACTGTTAGAGTTGTATAGCCCCTTTTCCGTTATTCCCCAGTGTATGAGGGGTTTACCTGCACATTGTCACACATGTACATGTACTGGCCTATGGCCCTCTGTGAATACTAGTTGCTATTCCAACATGGTATCAGAGCTCATGGTTTAGCTCTTTGCACGATGCAACTCCGTGCTCGATGCGCGCCGCCGCCGATGATTTTTCCGGCCGCCGCTGCTCCACTCTTTTCTTCCTCTCTCATTCCACAAAATTTAGTCCTTTTTCGGCCGTTTTAGAGCTCCAAAATCGGGCTCTTCCGTCGACCCCGTCGACCTCTCCGTCCTGGTTGCCGCCGGCCAGCCTTCGTCCCGGCTGCCGCCGTCCTTGGCCGGATTTCCTCTGTCCGTGGCTGGATCTTCCTAGCCAGGCTCTGCCCCGCGGCTGCCTCTGGCCGGCTGCCTCGTCCAGGCCGCGTCTGGCCAACTCCGTCGGCCCGGCCTCGTCCCGATCCGGTCCGCCCTGGCCTGGTTCGGCCTTCTCCGGCAGCCCTGCCCATGCTCCGTCTTGATGTGGTCTCCTGCTCCTGCTACGCGAGGCTGATTGCTGCTCTCACGTGAGCATTTTCGTACGTGAGCAGCAGTTCCCAGATTTGTTTCCCAGATTCAGATCTGGGTTGTTAAAAAAAAAAGATGGCGTCTTCCGCGTCTGGATATGTTAGTATTCCTCGGTGCCCAGTGATCTTTGACGGCACCAACTATGGAGAGTTTGCAGCCTTTATGCGCATCCATATGCGTGGTCTTCGGCTATGGGGTGTTCTTACTGGCGAGGTCTCTTGTCCGCCGCACCCCACTGCTCCTGTGCCTCCTACTCCGCCGTCCGTGCCGCCGGCCCTTGCTGAGGATGCTACTCGGATCGATCGGGATGCGGCCAAGCCCGCCGAGGCCGCCGCCGATGAGGCATATGAGGAGCAGTGTACTTGCTTATTCGGAGGCTCTTGGCTCTTACCGTGACAGTTTGGCTACCTTTACTCGCGGGTGTGATGAGGATGCCGGTGGCCGCCGCCGTTCTTTCTCGAGTGTTCAGCCGCAGCTTGCTTCTAAGTTTATGGGCCTCGCCACCGTTGCCGAGATGTGGTCTCACCTTCGCCGCCGCTATCGCCCTTCCGGGGATTCTCTCAGTACTTGTCCGTGTTGCGTCGGAGCATGATCTTCGGCAAGGTGACTCTCACCGTTGATGAGTTCTACACCCGGAGTGCGGCGATCCGGCGCCGCCTTGACTCACTTCGCAGAGACTGCTCCGTGGTACTTGCCGGTGTTGCCGGACAAGACGTTCGCGATATGGACTTCCGCAGGATCCATGAGTTTCTGTCTCAGACTTCGCCCGCAGTTTGAGCCTCGTCGTGCCCGGCTTGTTTGCTCGAGGCCGTGTTCCTATCTCGGAGGTGCCGACCGAGCTTCGTGGCCGAGGAGACCCATCTCGCGCGGTGCCGGACTCGCTTGGGACACCCTCTCGTTCTTGCCGCTCGAGTTCCCACCGCTCCCGCACCGCCACTTCTTCCTACACCGGTGCTCGCCGCTTCGGAGGAGCCCGCTCTTCTCGCGGTGGAGGTCGCTCTCGCCCTCTCTGGCTCGCACTCACCGGCTCGGAGGTCCGGTCACCTTGAGTCCGATCGCTACCGTAGCGGCGGGGTGTGCCTCCTCGTGCTCCACTTTCGCCGTCAGTCACCACCGGCTTCACCGAGCAGGATATAGTGAGACTTCGGCTGTCTCCTTGCCTCCTCCGGCTCCGCTCTACGCGGACCGCTGCCTCCACGGCCGTTTCCTCTCCACGATCGGTACATCTTCGTGGGTTCTGGATTCTGGAGCTTCTTTTCACATGTCTCCTGATTCTTCATCTCTTTCTTCTCTTCGACCTCTTCCTCTTCCTGTTAGTGTTCTTACTGCCGATGGTACTTCTCTCACTGTTGCTAGTTGTGGCACTCTTTCTACTTCCTCCTTCTCCGTTCCCGATGTTTCTCATGTTCCCCGTCTTACCATGAATTTGTTTTCCGCTGCTCAACTCACTGATTCTGGTTGTCGGGTCATTCTTGATGTTGATTCTTGTTCTGTTCAGGACACTCACACTCGGGCCCTAGTTGGGGCTGGCCCTCGGTGCCGTGACTCCCAGGGACTTTGGGAGCTTGACTGGCTTCATGTTCCTTCTCCCCCCACTTCATCGACCGCTCCATGTGTGCTTGCTGCTTCCACCACCACCTCCTTTCAACAATGGCACCATTGTCTTGGTCATCTTTGTGGTTCTCGCTTGTCATCTTTACTTCGTCGAGGTCTTCTGGGGTCTGTCTCAGGAGATGTCTCGCTTCAGGGTTGTCGTGGTTGTAGGCTTGGTAAACGTAATCGCTTACCTTATCCTACTAGTGCGTCTGTATCTCAGCGTCCGTTTGATTTGGTCCATTCTGATGTATGGGGTCCGGCTCCTTTTGCTTCCAAGGGCGGCCACCGCTACTATGTTCTTTTTATCGATGACTTCTCTCGACACACTTGGATTTATTTTATGACTTCTCGCAGCGAGGTTCTCTCGATATATAAGCGTTTTGCTGCCATGGTCCATACTCAATTTTCCACACCTATACGTGTCTTTCGGGCTGATTCTGCCGGTGAGTATATCTCCCGACTGTTGCGTGGTTTTCTTGTCGAGCGAGGATACTCTTGCCCGGTTTTTCCGCCCGGCGCCCATGCCCAAAATGGCGTGGCTGAGCGCAAGCATCGCCACCGCTTGAGACGGCCCGTGCGATGATGATCGCCGCCTCTCTTCCTCCTCACTTCGGGCCGAGGCTGTGTCTATTTCCACCTATCTCATCAACCTTCAGCCCTCCACAGCCTTGCAGGGTGGTATTCCTCTTGAGCGTCTTCCTGGTCACACTCATGATTACTCGACCCTTCGTCTTTTTGGTTGCGTTTGCTATGTTCTTCTTGCTCCACGCGAACGTACCAAGCTGATTGCTTAATCTGTTGAGTGTGTCTTCCTTGGCTACAGCCCTGAGCATAAGGGATATAAGTGTTGGGATCCTATTGCTCGTCTGATGCGCATATCTCGGGATGTCACCTTTGATGAGTCCCGTCCTTTCTACCCGCGTCCCTCCTCCTCTTCCTTCTCGGTGGATGATATTTCTTTTCTCATGTTTCCTGACTCACCTCCTCATGTGCCTCCGGTCCCTGCTCCGCCGAGTCTCTCACCACCTTCTTCTTCTCCACCCGCCAGACCTCCCTCTCCTCCCTCACCACCGTCCCCACCCTCCACACCTTCCTCTCCCATGTCACCTTCCTCGACTACGGTCGTCCCTCCCTACCCCTTTCACTACTCTCGTCGTCCCCGTGAGGATGATGCTGCTTCTCCTGACATGCCCTCTACCTCTGATGCGATGCCCTCTCCGTCCGAGCCGACTCATCATCTTCGTGCTCGCCTCGTCCTCCTCCTGATCGCTATTCTCCCACTCACTACGGTCTTTCTGTTGCCCTTGAACCGACCTCTTATCGGGATGCCCTTGCTCATCCCGAATGGCAGCTAGCGATGGCTCGGGAGATTGCTGCTCTTGAGCGTACTGGTACTTGGGATGTTGTCACTCCTCCTTCCTCTGTTCGTCCCATCACCTGCAAGTGGGTCTACAAGATCAAGACTCGCTCCGATGGTTCTCTTGAGCGCTACAAGGATCGACTTGTCGCTCACGGCTTTCAGCAGGAGCATGGCCGTGACTATGACGAGACCTTTGCTCCAGTGGCTCACATGACCACTGTTCGTACTCTTCTTGTTGTTGCTTCTATTCGTCACTGGTCTGTCTGTCAGCTTGATGTGCAGATTGCTTTTCTTAACGGTGAGTTGACTGAGGAGGTATACATGCAGCCACCTCCTGGCTACTCTGTTCCCGATGGCATGGTCTGTCGTCTCCGGCGCTCTCTCTATGGCCTTAAGCAAGCCCCTCGCGCCTGGTTTCAGCGTTTTGCCTCTATGGTCACCGCTGCTGGTTTCGTCCCTAGCGCACATGACCCTACGCTCTTTGTCCACACATCCTCTCGTGGTCGGACTCTTCTTCTTCTTTATGTTGATGACATGATCATCACAGGCGACGACCCTGAGTACATTGCCTTTGTCAAGGCCCGTCTTCGCGATCAGTTTCTCATGATCGATCTTGGTCCTCTCCGCTACTTTCTTGGGCTTGAGGTTTCCTCTACCTCTCGCTGGCTTCTATATCTCCCGGAGAAGTATATTCAGGACCTTCTCACTCGTGCCGCTCTTGGTGATGAGCGCATTGTCGAGACTCCTATGGAGCTCAATGTCCGCCTCCGTTCCACTAATGGTGATCCTCTTCCGGACCCGACTCGCTATCGTCACTTGGTTGGGAGTCTTGTCTACCTTGCTGTCACACGTCCTGACATCTCCTACCCAGTCCACATTCTGAGTCAGTTCATGGCTGCTCCCACCAGTGTCCACTATACTTCTTCGTGTCCTTCGCTATCTTCGTGGCACTATCTCCCGTCGGCTTTTCTTTCCTCGCTCCAGCTCCTTACAGCTCCAGACCTACTCAGATGCTACCTGGGCTAGTGATCCAGAGGATCGCAAGTCTCTTTCTGCGTACTATGTCTTTCTTGGTGGCTCTCTCATTGCTTGGAAGACCAAGAAGCAGGTTGCAGTCTCTCGTTCGAGTGTTGAGGCTGAGTTGCGAGCGATGACTCTCTTGACGGCTGGGTGACTTGGTTACGCTGGTTACTTGCGGACTTTGGTGTTTCTGCTGACGCTCCGACTCCGCTCTTATCGGACAGATCGGGTGCCATCGGCATTGCTCGTGATCCGGTGAAGCACGAGCTCACCAAACACATCGGTGTTGATGCCTTCTATGTGCGTCATGCCGTGCAAGCATCGGGTTATGGCTCTTCATTATGTGCCTTCGTAGCTTCAGCTTGTCGACTTCTTCATGAAGGCCCGGACTAGAGCACAGCATGGTTTCTTTCTCTCCAAACTCAGTGTTGTTGACCCACCATGAGTTTGAGGGGGGGTGTTAGAGTTGTATAGCTCCTTTTCCGTTATTCCCCAGTGTATGAGGGGTTTACCTGCACATTGTCACACATGTACATGTACTAGCCTATGGCCCTCTGTGAATACTAGTTGCTATTCCAACAGCCACAAGCATGCCCAAGGAGAGGGATAACTATCCACCTAGAAGAGGGTCAGCTGTCCACCTACTATTACAACTGGACTTGGTCCATGGTACCCAAGCGCCGGTCCACAAGAGTGGTTGGCTTCCGCTGACGTCCTCCTTTGCTACGTTGCACCATCCGCGGCGCCTTTTTCCTAGAGCCGCAACGGACGGAAACCTTTATGCAGGGGCGTGCTAGGCACCCCCTTATCTTCCGGGATGGAGACGTGGTCATCGCGCCAGCTGCAGCGTTCGTCACTGGTCAGCATCCTCGTCCGTTTGTGCCTTAACTCCTGGCACAGATGCGAGCATCGGGAGACGCTCCTTGTCAGTTCCTCGCGAGGGAGGCCTCGCGAGGGGCTTCCTCCCTTGTAGTAACCGCCGTGTTAATCTCCTCGCGAGGGTATTCTCCTTGTGAGGCGTGACGGCCTTGTGGGGGATATACCCCTTGTCGTTGTAGATGGGCCATCATTTTGGGCCCAGGAGCAGGTGGGCTGTGTGTTAGAGTATGTCATGGGCCTGGGCCTGTTAGTCTTATGGTTTGCTTAGGGGTCAAGTAAGCCTTGCTTGGGAGTCAAGTAAACCTCTCTATATATGGAGAGGTGATGTATCAATCTAATCAAGCAAGAATTAAGAAGGAAATCCCTTCCCTCTTGCCACCGGCCGTGGGCAAGGTCCCCGGCCGGCCCTCTCGCGCCATTCCTCTAGCAGCACCATAACACTGTGGTACCCCCAAAGCCAGTACACCGAACAGATGTACATTTCTCAAGGGGTAATATCCTTACACTGGGGTAAGCTAATGTGTTACAACTTCTCATAAAGTACGTTTATTCGAAACTCTTCAACCCTTTAGTAATTAAAACTTCTGCATAGATGCCATTTGTGTAATTGAACATTTCAAATAAAAAAGCTTTACAGTCCAGGTGATCAGTAAATGCTTAGCCCTGTCTTGGTGATCAGTATATCCTCTGAACATATTGGAGAGTTGACAGTTATATATATGATCAAATAATTATCGCTTCAAACCAGTCACATCCAGTGTTCCATAATTTTGTGTAGTAACATGACATTATTTATCTATCCTTTTATAGAACCGAACTGTGATCGCATCACATCTCTTGAAGCATTGCTCAGAGTGAGAACAAAATTGCCCAACCAAGTCTGTGGGGCGCTGGAGCGCGATCCAAAGGAAAATGTCAGCGCATCATCGGTAATGGACTTTATATCATCTTGTCTAACAACATACACGTTTCACGTAACCGTTTCATATTAATATGAAGTTTGTGATGGTGCTGTAGGTGCTGCATGATCAGTCGTTGCAGGAGATAAGTGTCTTGGGGACATCGACGGCTACCGAACAACCTCCAGAGCCCTGGAAGGGTGTCGAATTGACCGCTCCGTCTGCCCTCTTGAAGGAACGGAAGAGCGCAGAGGATATTAATCACTCTGCTCATGACAGGTCAATGGCCACGGCCGCTGGAGTTGGTGGTGGTGGAGACAGCGATGGCAGGCCGATGTCGGAGCGGGCACGGCTGGCCCATGTGCCGCAGCAGGAGCCCGGGCTCAACTGCCCGCGCTGTGACTCCACCAACACCAAGTTCTGTTACTTCAACAACTACAACCTCGCCCAGCCCCGCCACTTCTGCCATGCATGCCGGCGCTACTGGACCCGCGGCGGCACCCTCCGCAGTGTCCGTGGGTACCGCCGCCACACCAAGCTCAGCGACAAGCCCAAGGATACAGCCACCAGGGCTGCTGCCATGGAGGGAATAGAATTACCCAACGAAGTCGTGAACGAAGTAGCTGTCCAAGAGGATCATAAGCCCAAGGCTATGGCCACCAGGGCTGCTGCCATGGAGGGAATAGAATTACCCAAGGAAGTCGCCATCCAAGAGGATCATAAGCCCAAGGTTATGGCCACCAGGGCTGCTGCCATGGAGGGAATAGAATTACCCAACAAAGTCGCTGTCGAAGAGGATCATAAGCCCAAGGCTATGGCCTCCAGGGATGCTGCCATGGAGGGAATAGAATTACCCAACGAAGTCGCCGTCCAAGAGGATCATAAGCCCAAGGCTATGGCCGCCAGGGCTGCTGCCATGGAGGGAATAGAATTACCCAACGAAGTCGCCGTCGAAGAGGATCATAAGCCCAAGGTTATGGCCTCCAGGGCTGCTGCCATGGAGGGAATAGAATTACCCAACGAAGTCGCCATCCAAGAGGATCATAAGCCCAAGGCTATGGCCACCAGGGCTGCTGCCATGAAGGGAATAGAATTACCCAACGAAGTCACTGTCCAAGAGGATCCTAAAGATGAAGATGACTCAAAAGAGAAGGGTAAAAAACCTTCACCTCCAATTCCAACGCGAAACTTGGTACAGCCAACCAGCACCTACGTAACAGAACATGGTAAAGGCTAGAAATTGGGGAAATGCACTTTGGCTCATAGGAGCATATGCTCCCATTATGTGAATCCACATTTTAAAGTATTAAAAAATTCTAAACTAAATTTTTACATGTACATCTAGACATTTTATGTTGGTACACAAGTTTTCAAAAGAAAAAACATTTTTCTGTGGCTCCTGTAAAAAAGACAAATTTTAATGCTGTAACACGACTACGTATAGGACATTTTTTTGTCTTTTTTGTACACACCACACAAAATGTTATTTTTCCACGAAAACTTGTGAACGAACATAGAATGTCACAATGTATAAGAAAAATTTTATGTCAGATTTTTTTTGACATTTCTAAAATTGTTTTTTATTATTTTCTATAATGGGTGCATATGCACGCGTGTGCCAAAATGCCACCTCCCTAGAAATTGGTGTTTCTTTCTCTGCTTCTACTCTGAAGTTATGATTCATATCAACATCACCGGGTGATTTTGCAGACAAAGCTGCTAAGTCGAGAGGCGTTGGTGCGGGGAACAAATCTGCTCGAGCGCGTAGGAAGTGATCTTTGTAGAGCTTCACGGGTTCACGAGTCATGTTACTAGATGGATGAAGCTTGCGCAGAACAGGGAAGAGTTTCTGGGGTGACTGTTCTTTGTGTTTGGTTAAAGAAAGTCGACCAATTTTTTTTTTTAAATATACTTGGTAATGTGAGCTTGGATTAATATTTCTCTTTTTTTCAAACAACCTATGGAAACTAGATTGTCAAGACCTTGCATGCGAACAAAATTTCAAAAGTGTTTATTAGTAATTGGGAAAATTTGCTATAGGACATCGGCAAAACACACCACATAAACATGTCTTTGCTGAGTACCATTACAATTTTGTGACACATTTTCTCTAACACATTGTATTGCCCAAAACAGAAAGTTTGATCTTTTTGATTATAATGTGTCTGGTTTTGAACTGGTTTTTTCTTTAATTCAAATTTCAGCCGATGTAGTTTGTACGTATCAATTTCGATAGGTCTTTTTTGCTCCACCACGGTTAATTCAGATCTAATTAGAGGGATCTTTTTTTTAGGGAACACATGGGCTTTATTGATCATATAACTAAAATGTCATTACGAATATGCTTCCGGATACAATCCAGGGCAACACCACGAGACAACACGCTAAAAAACTCACACGACTTAGCTAATGAATGTGCAGCCATATTAGCAGCACAATAGACATGAATGAAAGAAGAAGACGGAACTTGATATCCTATCGCTCGAGTTTGCCCACCTGTCATGCGAACTGATGGGCATGCGGTATCGATCATGAACAGTTATGCGTAACTCAAACAAACTATAATTATTTGTAATGTAGATTTATAACACGACGGGGTGGTGGCGCAGTTGGCTAGCGCGTAGGTCTCATAGCTAAAGCGAGTGATCCTGAGGTCGAGAGTTCGAGCCTCTCTCACCCCAATCTTTTTTTCCCCTCTAGTTTTTTTTTTTTTTCAGAGAATTATTCCACCTTCTGGTTCTTAGCTCGTAACTGCGGCAATTTCATGCCATGCTAACCCATTTCTTTTATCGGATCTAGTACCTGCTTCGCCCTCCTGCGTGCTGCTTACACTGTTACACACGATGATATTGCTCAACATGCAGAATTGCAGATGCATATTTCCAGCGGGATCAACTCCTGCTTAACCGTTTTGCGCAGCGGCAGCCAACAAAAGAATGCGAAACTATAAGAATGAGCACACACACCGTGACTTCCTCAGGTCTCGCCCAAGAAGCAACCGTCGCTCGAACTGTTTGTTAATACACCTCACAACTCAAAAGCATGATTGATCCGCCCCATCCCCAGTTGTTTAATCGAAGCACTGACAACGGGACAACATCATGATCCTGGGACAAAGCTAAGCAGCAATTCAGAGACTCGTCGCATGATTGATCCGCCCCAATTTGTTTATCCTCGAACGGTTAACTTAATTTAGTGTAACATCTCACATGATTGATCCGCCCCGCCCCAGCTGTTTTAGTTCAGACGCTGGAAACGGGACACAATGGGGGAACATCACCATCCTGGGACAAAGCTGATCAGGCTCAGGCTGGCAAAGGGGAACCAAGACTTGTCTTAGCCAATGCAACAAACATCTCTTCTTTTCTTAATGCGCTCCGCCGCATATGTTCCTTTCTTTTCTCGCTAATCTTTCTTCTTCTTTTCTCAAAGCATTCCACTCTAGGAACACATCATCATCAGACGATAATAATGTATAGAGCAAGCGCTGCCACTGCCGCTTCTTTTGCATGGAAAGATTCCCATGTTTTCCAATCACAGTGGTTACAAGAAAAGAGGGTGAGAAAGCTAAAGCATGCCTCGAGATACATGGACGACTTTTCCAATCACTGAATATTGATGTCGTTAAATGGGAGTACAATGATAATTTTCTTCAAAACATGTATAATGTTTCTCAAAAATACATTGGTAAGAGGAACATGACACATCTGTGTGGTCAAGACACATCTGTGCGATAAATAATCAATATAAGTGGAAAATTTGTGACAACTCTCGAGTTGTACATGGTATGCTAGCGGATTAATCGCTAGCATCCGTCACTCACCAAAGAAACAAAAATGAAACAGAAAAATAATTTTGTGTGTTTTTTTATCTTTTGTATGTGCCTTCAAAAAACCTGGCATGTTATCCCCACTCTCCTTCCAGTTAACCCCAACCATCTATCTCCCATCAACTGTCAAAATTAAAAGCCTGTAACAAAAAATCCTCTCCTTCCGCTACTCCTCGTCCTTCTCAAAATTCTTCTGCATCCATCCAGGAAGCTTGTGTACGTGTCAGAAGCTGAGCAGGGAACGCCGCAGTCGCCTGTCGAACTTCGCCCTCCTCGTCGTGTCAGTCTGGATGGGCATCATGAGCAATCTCCCGGTGTCGAGCTCTGACTGCAGGGAGGACTTGAGCCTCTTCAGATGCCCGACACAGAGCGTGTGGTGATCCGAGTTCATGATGCCACCGTGGAACTCTTGCTCAGGGTTCAGCAAGTCTTTCCTCTCATACTTGGACTGCCATTTCGCTTGGAGGTAGGACAGGGATCTCCACGGAGGCAGGGGCATGGAGTTCTGCTTCAGGGACCATTTCGCTGCGTCTACCATCACGTTCAGGAACTGCTTCAGCCTGGGAAGGGTGCCGACATAGACCACTGGAAGCGAATCCAGGAGAGCGCCATATGAATCAACAGCTCTGGCTATTTCAAAGTGGCTTCTGAAGTCAATATCAATGATCAGACGCTCCGGACCAGTCATAGCGCTGTTCGTTATCACATCAATGTACTCATGATCACCTGATTGGCAAAACAACAAACAGCTCAGTCACACAGCTCAAACTATGGAGAAACAAGAAGGGTTCTGACTGTAAAGCATAAGTAGCCTAGTGGTCTACCTCCAGGTATCTTGTCGAATCCCTGCCATTTGGATACGCAAACTGCAGCATCATAGCCAGCGTATCTCAAGAGCTTCACCAGGAGATGACGGATGCAACTCCCGGTACATTGACCTCTTATGAAAGCCTGAAGCTCCGACTCATGGATTGAGAAGAGCAGCGATTGGACCACAGAGAGCATCTCGTGTTCTTGGTCATCTCCAGCTTGCTTGTACATCTAAAATTGAACACGCAGAATGTCAGATTCAGTTTGCGCATGGTATGCATCATTAAGCTATCCAGTTATTAGTTTGAGTACAAGTAGTGACCAAAACATAAAACCAGCGGCCTTGTCTGGGCCAGACTTCATAATGAGCATGAGACAAATAGCATGGTCTAGTACAAATTGGTAGCTCAAGGTTATAGCAGGGTAACAAATGCTGGCAACACTAACTTCTAACTGCTGAACATATACTGCTAAAATCCTAGAACTGCTATTTGGTCCTTAGGAATCATAGTAGTTGGAACTAAATTCTGCTGTGCAACAAAACTTCAGAGACAATATCAGAATTGCAGCTGCGGGTCTGCAAGCTTAATCCTTGATTGCACTATGTCGACGGAGTAAATTCAGATCAAACATGGCAGGTATATATATCGTAAAGAATAACAACAACAGAAATGACAAGTGCAAATTCATTGTTTATGTTGCACTGCGGTCATGGAGTAAATTCAGAGGAGCAAAACAGGGCAGCGGCAGCACAAATAAATATTAAGAAGTTCCAAGTTCCAACCAGATGGTCATGGTTTCAGAAGTACTCCAAATTGACCTTTCCTTACGGTAGCAGCCACCTAAGTTGACGTAAATTGAAGTCATGTTCTAAATCAAACTTGAGAGACAACAATTGAAATGATCTTCAAATCAGAAAAAGTCACTGTTGATTTTATATTGCACTGTGGTTACCGAGAAAATTCAGAGAAAAACAGGCCACCAACGGCAATCGACATGAAGAAAGCAAGTGGTACGCAATTTCTGGGAAGTTGCGGGCACTTCATCATCATGGCTTCATAAGTACAACTCCTAATTGGCCTTTTCCGTAACAGACACCCAATTTCAGGGCATGTTCTCACATCAAACAATTCGCGTGAAATCTATTTCTATGAAATCTATGAGAACTTCGACTGATTAGCCGCAGTTTGAATTACGGTAACATCCACTTGGGTAATTAGCATAATTTGAAGCCACGGTTTGAAGTAGGGTAACAGGCAGCTTCCTAATTAGCACAGTTTGAAGGCATCTGCTCTGAAACCAGGCAATTTGACATGAGCAGGGCAGAGCAGAGAGGGGAAGCAGCAGGAAGGGGGATGGGGTAAACATAACTTACCGAGATCTTATCGGCTAGGTGCGCGAGGTCGGAGAGGCCGGACTCGCTGTCGCTGCTGCCGCGCGAGTCCCCGCTGCCGCCCTCGAGGAAGTCGCTGACGAGGAGGGCCAGGTCGAGCTCGCTGTCGTGGCTGCTGCCGGCGAGGCTCCCGCCGTGGCCCTGGTCCGCGGGGCCACCGCGCGTCCGCAGCCAGAGGTCCCCGACCGGCGAGCCCCCGTTGCCGCCGACCCCGCGCGGCGCGGCCACCCTCGCCGGCGGCGCCCTCCTCCGCGGCGCCACGGCCCCCGGCGGCGAGACGCCGAACTCCTTGGCCACCAGCATCATCCCGCCGCGGCCGGTGGTGTAGCCGAACGAACAGGTCTGAATGAAGTCCCCGTGAAACCGAAGCCCGCGCCGGAGAGCCTCGCGAACCGCAGCAGCGATTGGGTCGTCGGAGGAGAGGGGGTTGCGCGGCCCTGGGAATCGAGCCGGCGGCGAAACGTAGCGCGAATTGGAGCAAAATTTGGTGGGAGAAGAGAATAGGGGATTTGGTTTGGGTTTCCTCTCGCGAAACCGGCGAAATCTCGCGGAGGAACCCAGCCAAGCCAAGCCAAACCAATGGAATTGGAGGTGGGGAACGGGAGAATGGGGGAAAAGCCAACGCGGCTGCCCTCTCTTTATTTATAGCCGCCGCCGCCCGGCCAGCTTGGGTTGTTGGGCGAAGCTACCGAGCCTCGTGGGCCCGCGGCCGCCGGGGCGGGAAGCGGCTTGCTGTTTCGAATTCGCTGCTCGACGGTCACTCTCAGCCGTCGGATCCTTGATGGCTGGGAACTGGACGGTGGGATGGGACGCCAGGATGTTATTAGCTCTGTCTTGGTTTCCCGAGGCCGCTCCTGGTATTCTTTGCCGTGAATAAATTAAATTAAAATTAGTGTGGGCTAAAGCATGCGGCGCTCTGTGATTAGAGAGTGTTTAGTTAATTGACGTACCGGAGGGGTCATGATTAGTTGAGTCATTAGCTGCGTGTGCGCTCCTGATTGGGAGTGGATCAGCTGTGCGCCTGTGCCCATGTGCATGTGGTGCTTTCTTGGTGCGCAAGATGGGTAGAAACCACACAACGATACCATCTAATCTATTTTTAATCCTAGATTTATCTCACATGCGATTCATGATACACGATCAAATCCAAACCCGCGCTGCATTACGCGAGGGTTGTAACCCAATCCCACCCGGACAAATTAAAAACCGAATTCAATCACTTGCGTGTGTCATTAGCAGAGCGCGATGCTCCTGTCGATAGCGATGCGTAATTGTTGAGTTCGTCGGTCATAAAACCTGGTATGCTATACCCCTGTTCTTCGCCGGACTTATAAGTGTGTGAACAACTATACATTTACGTTGTGTACACGACTTTTTCTTTAAAAAACAACTTTCTACGGGATTTCTGTGCTCAAAGAAAGTCTAAATTACCATATGCTACCGAAGAGATCCCATAATTTATTAAACAACGCCTGATAAGACACGTGTCACCTTTAGCTCGTAATAGTTAGTTGGTAGTGTGAATAAAACAGAGTTGTGATTATTGAGTGTTTATCAAAGCTGAAGGTAGCGAATCGGCCTGTATTTGATGCCTTCCGTTGAGACCGGATCAACTGCGTGCATATCAGGCAAGTGCACGCCTGGTGTGTTTCTTGGTGAAGAAGATAGGTACAAAACGGGCAACACTCGTCCTCTCGATTTCGCGTGGCCAGTGGAGGTGGTGATATCCAACTTCACTTTTCACGAGCAATCATACCCAACATGTGACTTCACATTTAGGTGAATTTTCTTTCGACGGAAGATGATGACACGCCATCGGTATTGAGATTCATGCGATGGTCGACTTCATAGTTTTTTGAAAACTTGGTGACTCTTCCGTCTTCAATAAACGTTATTTCATCATGTAGGTATGCATGTTGTGTGCTTGTTTGCACACGCTTGTGTGTTTTACTTCGCTTTTTTGTCATAATGGTCTATATTTTTCTAATTACAGAGGCAGTTTTTGTTGTCCAAATGGAGTCTAAATTATGCTGCTTGTGCGATCTTTCAATCTGCTAAACAACGCTAGCGAACACACGGATCGCCTGCCAGGATCGGCCAGATCGGAGCACGTTATTAACTTGATATACGTGTGGCTGTATATCTGTACTAGAAAAAAAAAAGAACAGATAAGCCAAAGTAGGTACTGTACATGGAAGAATTATAGCCCAAGTAATGTCACCAACGGATCAATCATAGGACCACTCACCACGCCTAGCTGTCGTGCTTAGAAAATAGTGTGTTCGTACTGCTACTCCAGTGTGATCTCTGATGCTTTGTGCAGATACTGTGACATTGATTAACTCTTGCTCCTGCTTAGGGCATGCCCAATGCACTGCCCTAGAGCTACTGCCTCACACCTTTAACTAGGTTCGGGTGGTCCAAAGTAGGTTCGGATGAGGAGGCAGCCTCCTCTTCAAGAAGTGGGATCTTAAGTCCAAAAAGCATGCTTTTGGAGAGAGAGGAGATACATAGTGTCATATTTGTGGGGTTCCTTCTCTCTTTTTTCTGACTAAAGTTGTAGCTTCCATTGGAGAGATAAAATTAACCATGTTGCTTCTGACAACTTTTTACATGGAGCAGCTAGTTGTGTATGCCACCATTGCTCATGCCCTTAGTTCTTGTCCCGACTAATCGTATGCCTTAAAGATGTGATCGTCTTTTTATTACGGCGACTGATTAATCCAAAAGCATATCCGGCTAGCACCTTGGACCAGGAATGATAATAATTCTTTCAAATTTGCAAAAATATTGATTTGAGCTCCAGGGAAAGAACTGTCACTTTGACTTCCTATATTTTGTGGAATATCTGGAAGCAAAGGTACCGGCGAATTTTCTAGCATTCGAGCACTCTTCCTGCTAGTGTTGTTGATAGAGCTAGAGCTGATGTCACCCAGTTTTGTGCCGCATTTAGGTCTTAACTTTGTTCCGTTTTTTGCTTTTTTGAGCTGAGGTTGTGGTTGCCACTGTAAAAACGTTGTTGTTTCCCCCTCTTAATGCATAAAAGCAGAACTCTTGTTGTTCAAGTAAAAAATTGACAATTCTTCCCATGAGTAGAGGCTAAAAACCTAGAACCCCACCCTCTCTGCGCAAACGCCTACCTCGATGCCGACTGCAAAGCACAGCTCACAACCTCCACCAATTGAGGACCAACACTTTTTGGGAAAACTTCCTCTTCCCCAGGTGGCAACCCACTACACAGGAGTAGTCGCCACCAGAAGTGGCAACCCACTCATTTATGTCCTAATTAATGTCGTATGTCAGCATCTGTTTTATGACGTATGATCATGCGTTGCGCCAAGAGATGGTTGTGACCCCAATAATAATTCTAAGATCGATGAAACACCAAATGTGCCCTCACATATGTGTCACTACCGGAGGGCGATGTTCATGTTCTTTTGCAAGGCTTAGCCGGTGAATTCGTTGGTCACAAAAATTGTTATGCAACTCATGGCCTTTGGAAGATGTTGTGTAAGCATGTCAACATGGAGGTTTAGTGTGTCTATGTACGTTGAAATTGTATAGACGACACGTTGGCAACACTCGTTCTCTCGATTTTGCGTGGCTAGCGGAGGTGCTGATATCTCATTTCACTCTTTAGGAGCAATCAAACTTTGCATTTGACTACACATTTGTTTAAGGTGAATTTTATTTCGGCGTAAGAAGGCGACAACATCGGTATTGAGATTCATGTGATGACTTCATAATTTATTTTTAGTCCGTGGTTCCTCGGTCTTCAATAAACGTTATATGATCGTGTAGTATGCATACATGCTATGAGCTTGTTTGCATGTATTTCTGCTGTCTACTTTGCGTTTTTTCATAATTGTTTTATTTGCAATTACAGATAAGGCAAGTTTTTCTGTATCCAAATGAAGTCTAGATTATTCTACTTGAGCGATCTTGCAATCTGTTAAACAACGCTAGCCAAGACACGCATCACCTGTCAGGATCAGATCGTAGCACATAATTGGAGGCGTGGCCATATACCTGTACAAGAAAACAAAACATACTATAAGCCAAACAAGTACAGGGAAGAATTATTTCCCAAGTAATGCCCGCTACGGATCAAGCATAGGACCACGTACGTCCACGCTACATGTCGTGCTTGATTAGTACTACCCCATTGATCTCGCTTGCTTTGTGCAGATGGTGTGCCATTGATTAACTGTTACTCGTGCTACTTGTCCTGGTTAATTGTATACCCTAAAGATGCGAGTATCTTTATTTCATGGACTGATTTATCCAAGAGCATATCCGCCTATCGCTTGGGACCATGAATGGTGACTGTTCCCAAGTGCAGAGAATAAAAACACCATGCCAAAGTCTACAGCTGGTTCACCGCCCACCTTCCTTTAAAACAAGTATGTTCAACCCCAATTGTTTGGCGATTAATTAATTCTTGAGAATACTTAAGCAATTGATGGGATTGCCACGGGCTAGACCAAGAAGAGCATCCTCAATAGGCCACTAAACGTAATACAGAGAGAGAGGAGATTTATTACTCAATCCGGCCCTACATACTTATCGCGTAATACGTTTGGTTTAACATCTCACCTAGTTTGTGCTTGGTCTGGTTCTAAACCAATTTGGTTGGTTCCCTATTTTTTTCTTTCCACGCCAGTAATTTGCTCAACTCAACTGCAAAGGGATGAAAAATGAACTATTATGAGAGTTCAAGGTTCATTCTAGACTAAAAATAAATTTTGGGACTGAAAGTGAACTTTCTCAAGAGTTCAAGGATGAGAATTGGACTTTCTTCTTAGGGAAATATAGTCTAAAATTTGTCTAGATTCAATAGATCCTTGAATCTGTAACAAATAATTAGGGCCGGAAGGAGTAATATTAATAGTCGCCGTACGTCCTCAGGTTTGTTCGTTGGCTAATTTAAATAGACACGTTGGCGGCTAAAGAAAAGCAATATATATACTCTTTTTTCTATGTAAATGGCATCACATCGTGCATCGTATAATCGTATCGAATATGGGGTTTAGTGTTATTGCGATGATAAAATCATGGCCACAGTACCGGAGATACCTGACTTATTTTGTCTAGCGGTTGTTTAGGTTGAGCCGGTTGTACATAGGGTCGTCCATAGCTTGCCTTTTGCCCCTAGGAAGCAGTACGTACGTGGCTTTCTTTATTGCAGCCGAAAGCAAATTATAAAATCGTACCATCTCTGTTTAAAATAAGTGTTTTAGCTTTGCCTGTATATACAGATTTATCTAGATACATTTTAGTTGTAAATAATTCGAATATAAAAATTGAGACAGTTATTTTTGAATGAAGGGGTACTACTACCAATCATTTTCTACACACAAAAAACATTTATGAAATGAACCACGAAATTATAGTCCCAATCAACCCAAAATAAAGTTAATGTTTTTTCTAGATAGTTGATCAAACTTTACAAAGCTTGACTTTGACTAAACCTACAACGCAAAGTAGTCCATCTGTACAAAAATAAGTGTCTCACTTTGTTCTTCATTCAAAAATATGGATACATCTGCAAATAAAATATGTCCAAATAAATTCGTATCTAAAGGAAGGTAAGATACTTATTTTTTAGACGGATATAGTAATTGTGAGCGGATGGGTACATGGGCGGAGGCAAATTAGTACATGGGTGTACAATTGTACATCCATTATTTTAGGCAAAGGCTTATATATCTATGTCCAATTCACATTTAGAGCAATACACATTAAATAAATTAGGAGAAATATGAATAAAACAATGAGTTTAGTTTACTTTTTTCGATAAGGGCCGTTTTATTACTCAAAAAGTTTTAAGCATTACATCCAACCTCTACATAACTAGGATGCGCATAGCCGTTCAGAAGTGTAGTATCAATCCATAAGAGATAAAAAACGGTATGAAACGCCAACTACTATGATGCTCCGTTGGCTTCAATCCTCCGACTATGCAGCCACCCATGTTGGGAAATAAACTCGGTGGCCGTGTTCTCCAATCGTGTAGACACCTCTATAAAGAGGTCGCGATCCTCCAAACGCTAAAGTGGCGACCATAAACGAAGTAAAGTTGTACACCGGTAGATGACCTGCATGAGAGAGAAACTTTTATCATTAAAAACCTTATCATTTCTACATAGGTAAAGCGACCATGCTACTGCAATCGCTCTCAGTCTGATAATCGTTTTGTACCTAGAATCCACCTGTTTAGGAACTTTAGTTTACTTAATTTGTACATCCATTGTTCATAGAGTGGCTCCGTCAGCCACTGATGGGGTAGATAAAAGTATAATTACCTGCCATTCGGGCGCTGTTTTCATTGACATCTCTTGGACAATGTATGGACACCGTTGGTTCATTCAAGTCGAGCTAGCAGTAATAAAATACCATATGCACCAAAAGTAATACCAGTCATTTGATTCCCTCTTTTATTTTACCTCACTCAACCGTGTTTACGGATAGAATGTGGAGTAGAGACGCCGGATTTGAAAATTGGCTTGGGAGTTAAGTTTAGTTAGCCCCGTTGCCACTTGCGCACATGCGTGCGTGTAGCTGCAAGTAATCTGTTGTGTGTCCCTGTCCATCGGCTTGAGCCACACGAAAGGAAAGACCCGGCCAGTTGGATGTCATCCACGGTTTTCGGTACCAGCCAAATCAGCGCCAGCCAGCACAAGACGACGTTCGAGATCCGATCCAACTGCCTAGATACAGCTCTAGAAAGGGAATTTTCCAAATTCAGACTAACATAGGTACTTGGTCCATGCATAATTACTTCGCGTTTTAAGTTAAGTTAAAATCAAATTTTATAAACTTTGATCGAATATTTACGGGAAAGTATCAACATCTATAATATAAAATCTATTATACAAAATTGTTATAAAGTACATATTTAAGATTATAAATATTGATATTTTTTCTTATATTTTTTTTAATCAAATTTTGCAAAGTTTGGCTTTGACTGAACCTAAAAGTCGAAGTAAATAAAAACAGAGGCCGGTTTAGCTTCAGCCCAGCTGACTAAGGGTCTGATGAATTTCACTGGGAACTAACCAAGTGGTGTATTTTTGGTAAGATCCATGTATAAAGTCTTAATCAAATCCATTCAGCCGGTAGTTAATAATAAGTTCACTTAGAAGATGAGGATACCACTGAAAACGAAAGTATTTTTTTGCATGGTATATTCGAAGCGGTGTTATTCTTACTAATGATAACTTTGCAAAATACAAGCGCATGGATGTACGAAATGTGTTTTCTGTCACGAAGAGGAGATAGTAAAACATATTTTCTTCCAGTGTTAATTCGCTAGATCTATATGGTCAAGTAAGTTCTACCTTATACCCACCACAGAGTGCTGCAAATATTTTGGACTGTAGGTACAAGTTACTTATCAGAGTGGGAGCGATTGTCTTGATATAGTCGCTTTGCCTATGTAAAAATAACAAGGTTTTTCATAATAGAAATTCTTTTCTTATGCAGGTAATATACCAGTGTACGTCTTTGCTCGGTTATGGTCAGCACACGGAGGACCGTGACCTCTTTACGATGGTGTCTACACGGTTGGAGATGGTAAAATAATTTATTACCCAACATGGATGGCTGCATAATCTTAGGATTATTGCTCCTCCTGTCTAGCTGGCTTTTGAGACTTCTAGCGATCATCGTTTTGTATTGACTTTTATTTATTTATTGTTATCTTGAATAGCTATATACATCTTAGTTATGCAGAGGTTAAGTTTAATGTTTACAATCTTTTAATTAACAAAGCGTCCTTTATAAAAAACACAGAGGGAGTACTTGGTATGTTCTTCTAGAATAATGGTAGCCATCCATGGGTCGTTTCAGCGGCAGCGGCAGCCACGGGAAACATGTGATTGAGCCACATTGATTTGGTTAGGCTGCTAATTGATCTTGCCAGCACTGATCTATATACCAAGTTTGTGGGGCCACTTGCTGTGACGACTTACTCGAATGCTGGCACTATTCAACACCCGATGGGCAGTGGAGCACTTGCATGCTGGGATACTCAACGCGTCATGCATGCTGGGATACCCCGCGTCATCTACCATTGACTTGACAAAGCTTAGCCCTAAAACAGCTACTAGTAAAATTCTAAAAAAAAAATCACAACTAGTACTCCTGCTACTAGTCTCCACTACCACTAGCTTGACAAAGCTCAGCCTTAAACTAGAGTAATTCACAATCGGGCTATATGATTTTAAACTACACACAGAACCAAGTCATGGGTCCTAAAGTTTATTTCAGAATTATTATGTATGCATGCAGATGCAGTGGCCCGTTTGGACGGAAGGAATAGGGATAATACAAGAATATACTCTTCTTCTTCCTCTACCACCGTCTGTCAAAAGTACACGTACAAAAGAGCTAGGTAACTCGTTATTCTTTTGAGGAACAGAGCTAGGTAACTCTGCTCTGACGATAGAAGAAGAGAGAATATATAAATGTATATAATTTCCACCATCTGGCCGTAGACACGGGTCAATTAAAATATTTCACGGTCCATAGTTGGATAAGTAGGAGGTTAGTTATCCAATTGATCCTACTCGCTCAATTCCCACTCTCAGTTATATACTCCCTCCATCAGAAAAAGATTGTCGCAAATTTGTTTAAATTCAGATGTATCTAGACACGATCTAGTGTATAAATACATCTAAATTTAGATAAATTCTGCGACACAGTTTTTAGGACGAAAGGAGTAATAAACCTCGAGCACAATGAAAGATTCCAGTTGATGGTGTGCATAATTGGCTACCCTACCCATAATGCTCCCTGGCTAGAAGTATATATTGGCAACTGGAATATATAAAAAAGAATTGCCTTGGAAGGCAACTGGAATATTAGATTAACATCCATATGCAAAATAACGGATTAACACCCAATCATGTCTGAATGCTGCACAACTATAGCTCGTTCAGTAGTGCGGATCAATAACTGATCGAGTTCAACCAATCAAAAGGGCGATCTAACGATTCATCCTAATGGCCACATGTCGGCACTATCCTATCCAGACCAGACAAACAGGGTGATCCACTAGACACTAGAAAATATATTAGCAGATAGCAAGAAACAGAGCTGACACATACATACACACTAGTAGAAAATCTCTCATCAGTACCGGTTCCAGAGGGGCTTTAGTACCGGTTGAGCAACCGGTATTAATTATCCGGCACTAAAGCCCCCACCCTTTCGTACCGGTTGCTTAGGAACCGGTATAAAAGGGGCCTCCACGTGGGCCACCAGGAGAGCTCAGGGCTAAGGATCTTTGGTACCGGTTGGTAATACGAACCGGTACCAAAGGTTCCCCCGCGGCGGGAATTTGCCCAAATCTCTGCCGCGGCGGAGAATTGGTTTTTTAGGGTTTTTGGAGGGGTTTAGGGATATCGGTTTGTTTCATATCGCGTCGATGCACCAGAAACGCGTTTGGGTTTAGGTAGTACATGAAGATCAAGATGATGCATAGCAAGTTGGTGCATATAATATAACACACATGTTATTGCATAAGATCGCAAATTAAGTAGCACTATGCATGAAGATCGATCTTCATGCATAGTGGTACTCTCCGAGCGTACTCTATATATGTCTATTACATGTAGCATAGTGGTACTCTTCGAGTCAACTATATATGTAACATGTACATCTTCATTCATAGTGGAACTCTGCGAGTGGTGGTATGACGTCCCGAAGGAAAAATCCCGCCAATTCCTCGCCTATTGCTATGAAGCGGTCATCTATTGAGAGCTTGTTCCGCTTTCTTGCCAACTATAAAAGAATAAGATACAAATGAATACATGAAACAACTATTACTTGAAACTCAGCACAACTTATGATAACAAAACAAATTTGTGAAGATTGTTTTTGTACCTCTTTATTTCTTTCATTATTCGTTCTCTCGTTGATAATTCTGCGGATGTACTCGCAAACGAAGAATCCACAGAGATCGGTTCCCGGAGGTTGTTGCGGGCATTTCTTTACAAGAATATAATTCAATCAAACAATAGTCAAGTATGATAATTAAAAGGTGTGTGGACCTAGGTAGTACTACTTACTTTCGCACGCCATCGCAGCTTCGGTGTCCATTCACGGGACGTATCTTCCTTGATGAAAGTTTGCCATACGCTGCTCGACAAAAGAAAATGCATAAAAGAGTCATCAATTAGTTCAAAGCAGGAAATTCACGAAACAAACCGATAAGAATTAAAATTACCTTCTGAACATTAAAAAACAAGACAAGTATAGATCCTTTTTTTTGCTTAGTGAGTCCAAGACTTCAACTTCTCCAATTTCCAAATTGATGACGAGAAGAATAAAGTGAAACCTACGCACGTTTCAATATGTAGTGTCATATACATAAGTCATTAGTTAAAATTTTGACATACGGTGAGCAAAATATAATGTGTTATAAGACGAGTAAGACTCACTCGAAGTTGTAAGGCCAAAGTATTAGCTTTTTGTCACGTTGTCGCTTCAAAAACCTTAGCAAAGTCTGCGGTGTATCCTTGTTATAGAGGGGATTCTCTATGGTTTTAACATGCATTGTGTGCGGGTCAATGAACCCAATGTACCGTGATATCGTCCCTTTTGCATTCGAGCATCTTCGATCTGCATAATATAGCGCACAAAAGATTATAATTTGCGGACAATGAACGACTTCTCAAATTAAATAAATAAATCACTTACGAGACAATAGCAACTGATGATTGATTTGTCGAGGGCCCGGAGATTGTATAACCGAAAGAGTTCGGCGAAGTCAACGTTCACACAGTACTCCTGGAAGTAGTGCTCTTCCCTAACTCGCACCATGATAGTCTCGATCCCTTCCTTTGAGGCCTTAAGGTACCACGAATGCAAGTTACGCATACTTGTTGGTACCTTCCTGAGATTCTCGACCAAATCTTTCCCTTGAACAAACCGATATGCTCGTTCAGCTAAGGCGTAATCGGTTGCGTCTTGTCGAGAACTTTGAACGGTCTTCCCGTCAAACACCTTGAGAGGGGCGACCGATTGAACGGGTTGTTGTCCGAGCTGGTAGACACTCGTGTATCCCTTTTATCTCCCTGATACCCGATTGAACGGGTTTTGTCGCCTCGATCATCTTGTCATACGACCTTTCAATAGAACGCACATAGTCAGATGGCGGCGATGGTACAGGGTCATATAGATTGTCAACGGTACGCACAATTTTCTCCCGATCTAGTGTCTTCTCGAAAGGTATCTCTGGCACTTTCGGTGCAAAAAATTTCATCACCTCGGCCTGAACGGCCTCCGCGTTTTCCTCTGGAGTTTTTTCCCAAGGTAACTTCTCGGTAGGCGGCGGTTGTTTCTCCTTTCTAGCTTTCTTCCTAGGCGGCGTACCGTTCCGCTTAACGGACGCTGTCTTACGCGGAGGATCTCGAGATGGTGGACTCACGCTGGGGTCCCTCTCGGGTAGGTGTGGACTTGGCTGCTCACCAGGACCGCCACCGGGAGGAGTCGATGGCATTTGCTTGCTCATGTGTAGGAGTCGGTGGCCTTTGCAAAAGGACGACGTACTTCTTCGGCCATAGGGCGAAACCGTGCTTGACATCGGCCGGTGTCCTCTCATCTTCACCTCTAGGAATATCAAGCTCCACTTTTTCAAAACCCGAAACAACTTCATCCACCCCGACACGAACACAACCAGGTGGAATGGGCATATGATGGTGCATTGCTCCATCTTCACTTGGGTACACATAGCCGACCGCCACCTTAACGAGACGCGGTCCTGATTAACATATGTAGCTCGCAATCTGTCTTCTCCGTGACATAATCCACGGGGTAGCTTCCTCCACATCCGTCAAGATGCGAGGAACCGACACCGCTTCTTCGCTGAGATGGGGCAGCATCGGCTTGTGGATCCTGTAGAAACAGCGGCTGATCGGGTGCCCTCCGATTTCTCTCAAGAGCCTCCACCCTAGTTAACAACTCCGTTACAATGTCGGCGTCCTTCTTCTTCTTTCGCGAACGGCTTCTATAAGTGTCGGCGGCTGTCCGGCCACGCTTCCTTCATGGTGAGACCTGGGCGAGCTCGTACCCGTCCAACATGTTCGGGGTTCCCCGGAGCGAGTGTCGGCTCGTCATTCTCTCGATCGGGAATGTACTCTCCCTTTCGACCTTGTCAATTGCATCTACAAGCTTCGGTACAATTGCCTCAATTTTTTCCTTCCATTTTCCCTTCGCAACGATCAGCCCTGTCTTTGGGTCCAACCACGCCCCATGAGCGAACAACCATAACTTGGACCGTTCGGGCCGGTCCCATGTCCGTGGAGTGATTCCATGATCAATCGGTTTATTCTCAAACGCTGTCCACTTCGGAATGGCACTCTTGTAGCCACCGACCCCAAATGATGCGGAAGTTTCTTCTTTGCGGCATTTTCGGTATTTTTCTTCGATCGGGACACAAAAGTAGACGATTGCTTATACTCCTTAAATGCGGCCCGGTGATCTTTTATCTTCACTAGATTATCATCGAATACTGGATCTTCATTCTTATATTTGTCCCATAAATTTTTCTTGAAGGTCTGGAATTGTATGGCCATCTTCTTCCACGTCCATTCCTTGACTTTATTCTTCTGGCCTTCCGTCATGTCTTCCGGTAGGCTGAACTTTGTCAGTAGCGTGTCCCAAAGAAATTTTTTCAACTTGTCGTTGACATAACTAGCACCACTCTCCGGGTTCTTCGGCTTATGCCACTCTTGAATGCTGATCGGTACATGGTCCCTAACAATAACTCCGGATTGACTTGTAAATTTGCGGCAAAACTCCTTGGGCTCCACTGGTTCACCATTATCCTTGAATGCCGTGAGGGCTAACCTGCCCTCGCCCTTTAGCACCCGCGCCGGGCCTCGTTTTGATCTAACAGACTTGCTCGATGATCCAGAAGGCTAAAAGAAAAAAATATTCGTTAATAAGTGCAATACAAATAAATGAATGCATCTAGGGATGAACATATAGACTAATTGATACATAGATATACACCTCGCCGGAGTTTGTGATGGACACTTCGTTGTCTCTTCTAATTTGTTCGAGACTCAAGTCCCTCGCCGAAATCATTCAGAAAGTCTTGGAAATCGTTGTCATCTCCATCGTCGGGTTCCGGATCACGGGCACTCTCATAGATCAATTGCTGCACCGCTTCTTCCCCCTCCTCATCTCGGACGAAGGTGCCGTCCTCCATACCTCAATGTCACTGCAAAATTAAGAAAGCAATTGTATTTCATTCATCATGGATAACAATTGAAATGAAGAAAGCAAAAAACCCTAACCCTAACCCTATCCCCCTCCTCCTCCGCCACCGCCACCGCCACACACTCGGCCTTTGGATCCGCCACACACTCAACCTTTGGATCCACCACACACTCGGCGTTCCCCCTCCTCCTCCGCCACCGCCACTCCTACTCGGAGTATGGAACTACGTACATGGCGAGTTTATGAACAATGGGATGGGCAGGAGCACCACACACTCACACACCACTCCTTATGTGGAGTCTATATATATCTCGCCATTCGATAGGCATGGCCACACCCACTCATGTACACTCGCTCGTCTAACTAAGTAAAGCACATCTAGCAAGAGGCTAGTGACCATGGCTTCACTCTCGTCCCTCTTGCTCGCGTCGGCCTTCTTCTCGGCTGGCTCCATCTTCTTCTACCGCTACGACGCGAGCGGCAACAAGTCCGGCGGCACAACCACCACCGCGCACCTCCAATTCTACATATGCACGACGACTACACGTTTCCGCGCCCCCCGCGAGCGCGTCGTCTCCGGGCACACCAGCGACAACGACAACGTCACGACGACACTGAAGACTGCGCCGCGGCAGTTCGGCGACATCATGTTTCTGTCCGGGCCAGGCTTTTCAAGTACATCCAGGGGAAGAACGCCTACAACGAGACGATCGAGATGATGGCGCCGGTGCTCACCAAGGTGGCGCCCAACGACGGGCCATTCTGCGCCTCCTCCTTCGTCGTCAGCTTCTACGTGCCGGCCAAGAACCAGGCGGACCCGCCGGCCGCCGACGGCCTGACCGTGCGAAGGTGGGCCGGGGCCGGAGTACGCCGCCGTGCGCCGCCGGCGGCTCGTCGCCGACTCCGACATCGGCCAGAAGGCCGTGCTGCTCGACGCCAGCCTGCAGGGGACCAAGTGGGCCGCCTCCGTGTCCGACGGCGGCAGCGCCGGCCCCGTGTCCTACACCGTGGCGCAGTACAACTCGCCCTTCGAGTTCAGTGGCAGTTCGGCGACGGATGGCCCAAGCGGCGGCAGCGCGCGGGTGGGCATGGCGAGGGGCCGCATCGACATTTTGTCGAACGGTCTACGCGCGCGGTGGCGACGAAGCGGCGGCGCCGCCTTGGCGCCGGCGTAGGCGTCTCCGTCTGTGGCGTCTCCGGCCCTGGTCTCGCAGCGGCGCGCGCGGCGTGGAGCGCGGCGGAGGAGGAGGGGTAGAGGGGCGGGCGATAGCGCCGGAGGAGGAGGGGTAGAGGGGCAGCGTGCTCACCTTGGCCGGGTTGCCGGCGCGCGGAGGAGGGGAGAGCGGCGGGCGAAGGCGAAGGCGACGGCGTGGGCGACTGCGACGGCGCGTCGGCTCTGCGGCGAAGATGGCGACGGCGTGGGCGCGACCGACGGCGTGGGCGACGGCGTGGGCGCGGGTCTCTGCGCGTCTGCGTGTGTGAGAATGGAGAAGATGGGGGAAATTTTGCCCGCGCGGCTAAGTGAAACACAGGGGAACCCCTTTGGTACCGGTTGGTACCACCAACCGGTACGAAAACCGGTACGAAAGGTCTTTCGTACCGGTTGGTGGTACCAACCGGTACCAAAGGTATTTTTTTTCTTTTTCTTTTGCTGTTTTCTGTTCTTTTGCTGTTTTCTTTTCTGTTTCTTTGTTACTTTTCTGTTTCTTTTTACTTTTCTGTTTCTGTTTCTTTTTCTTTTCTTTTCTTTCCTTTTCTTTTCTATTTTTTTCTTTCCTTTTCTTTTCTATTTCTTTTTTTCTTTTCGTTTTTTTTTTTACTTTTCTGTTTCTTTTTTTACTTTTCTGTTTCTTTTTCTTTTATTTTCTATTTCTTTTCTTTTTATTATTTGCTATTGCTTTTCTTTTTCTTTTCTATTTCTTTTCTTTCCTTTTCTTTTCTATTTTTTTCTTTCCTTTTCTTTTCTATTTCTTTTTTTCTTTTCTATTTCTTTTTTACTTTTCTGTTTCTTTTTTTACTTTTCTGTTTCTTTTTCTTTTATTTTCTATTTCTTTTCTTTTTATTATTTGCTATTGCTTTTCTTTTTCTTTTCTATTTCTTTTCTTTCCTTTTCTTTTATATTTGTTTTCTTTACTCCCGCCACGACGCCGTCCACGCGGGAAAGTTTCCCGCCACGTACGACGTCGCGCGGGAAACTTTTCCGCCACGACGCCGCGCGTGGGAGAAAAAAGGCGGGAAAGAAAGGGCGGGAATAAAAATTTATTACGAGTGAACTCGAATTAAAAGTACATAGCTTAACTGAAAATTAAAGATACATGGCCAAATTCTACTGTTGGAGTCATTCAGTCATACTCGTGCCTAGCCCTGTAGTAGTCGCCACTGTAGTCGTCGTAGTCGCCGTCATCATCGTCGCTGGCATCGGGGTCGCGGTACTTGAACGTCGGCGGGTGAGCACGCATGGGCTAGGACTGAGGGTAGCGCAGGCGGGGGCCACGGTAGGCCATGACGCCCTGGAGAGTCCGGCCGCGCCACCACAGCCGACGGCCGGCCTCGTTGAAGTTCGGAGGAGGCGGGCCGCCCTCCTCGTGCCTGGCAAGCGCCCTCTCACACCGATTGATGAAGAAGCTTTCCCAAGTCGGGCTGTAGTCGGGATGCCTGCAAGCCCGTGGAAGACTCCATCTCCTCTAACAATGTTGGGGAAAGGGTTGGGAAATCTCCCGTGGCGGAACTTGTCGAAGATGCCCTTGGTGCACACGCCCTATGGCATCTTCGGAAGTTCGGCCTCGGAATTTTTTTCCGCAAGCCCGTGGAAGACTCCATCTCCTCTAACAATGTTGCGGAAAGGGTTGGGAAATCTCCGTGGCGGAACTTCTCGAATATGCCCTTGGTGCACATGCCCTATATATGGCATATTCGGAAGTTCCGCCTCGGAAAATTTCCCCGCAAGCCCGTGACTTAACTAGTAAAACAAGCCAACCATCTCCATTGTTAATATCTTACATACGAGTAACATCATTACACAAAAGTGATTTCCATATTGAGATACACAAGTTATGATCCCTATATGTAGCTAGCTAGTCTTCCGAGTTTTCTTCGCCCGTTTCCCTTTCTTCTTCTTGCGACGCAACCATGGACAATCTTCATTGTTTAAGATGATGCTTGGGTCAATTTTTACCTTGAAGGGTGGAATATCGTCAAACTTATTATAATCTTCCGACATGTCCGTCTTGTCCTCTACTCCCACGATGTTTCTTTTCCCGAAAGAACTATGTGCCGCTTTGGCTCATCGTATGATGTGTCCTCTTGCCTTTCTTTTCTTTTTTTCGGTTTGCTAGACATATCCTTCACATAAAAAACCTGAGCCACTTCACCGGCTAGGACAAATGGTTCGGTGTCGTACCCAAGATTCTTGAAATCCACCGTAGTCATTCCGTACTGCGGGTCTACTGTACCCGTCTTTCGGAGTTGAACCATTTACACCGGAACAAAGGGACCTTGAAATTAGGTCCATAGTCAAGTTCCCATATCTCCTCTATGTACCCATAATATGTGACCTTGTTCCCATTGCCATCTTACTGCATCAAAGCGGACACCACTTGTTTTGGTTGGTGCTCTTTTTGTCTTGGGCGAAAGTGTAAAATGTGTTCCCATTAATCTCGTACCCTTGAAAAGTCGATATAGTAGAAGATGGTTGCTTGGCCAACAAGTACAGCTGCTCGTCATCGGTGACATTCATGAGACGTGTTTGCAACCAACCGCCGAAAGTCTTCATGTGTTCTCCATCAATCCAATCTTCACGTTGCTCCGGGTATTTAGTGCGAAAGATCTCCTTGTGTTCCTCTTTGTACGGAGCCACCAAGATGGAATTAAGTAGAACTGTGTAGTGTGCTTGAGTGAAAGAATGTCCGTCCATACACGTTGCTGATTTCTTTCCTAGCGTGCCTTTTGCACGCAGTCTCCCCTCATAGCGCGATTCGGGAACACCGATCGGCTTAAGGTCGAGAATAAAGTCAACACAAAACTCAATGACCTCCTCTGTTCCATAGCCCTTGGAGATGCTTCCTTCTGGCCTAGCACGGTTATGAACGTACTTCTTTAAGACTCCCATGAATCTCTCAAAGGGGAACATGTTGTGTAGAAATACGGGACCGAGAACGCCAATCTCTTCGACCGGGTGAACTAGGAGATGTGTCATAATATTGAAGAAGGATGGTGGGAACACCAACTCGAAGCTGACTAGACATTGGACCACATCCTTCCGTAAATTTTGTAGAGTAAGTGGATTGATCACCTTCTGAGAAATTGCATTGAGGAACGCACATAGCTTCACAATGGGTACTCGAACATTTTCCGGCGAAGCCCCCTCAATGCAACCGGAAGTAATTGTGTCATAATCACGTGGCGGTCATGAGTCTTTAGGTTTTGAAACTTTTTCTCCGACATGTTTATTATTCCCTTTATATTCGACGAGAAGCCAGACGGGACCTTGATGCTACTCGGGACTTCAAAAAGATCTCCTTCTCCTCTTTGGTAAGAGCATAGGCTGGCGGGACCTTGATACTTCTCTCGGATTCGGGTTGTTTCCTTCGTGGATACTTTGCTGGTCTCGCCGTGCATCCGGTGTATCTTTTGTCTTCCCATACACGCCCAAGAAGTTTAGCAGGTTCACGCAAAGATTTTTCGTCACGTGCATCACGTCGATTGCAGAGTGAACCTCTAAGAATTTCCAGTAGGGGAGCTCCCAAAATATCGACTTCTTCTTCCACATGGGTACGTGTCCGTCAACATCATGCGGAACAGATTGTCCGCCGGGACCCTTTCCAAAGATCACTTTTAAATCCTTTACCATATCATATATAACTTCCCCATTAGGGCGGGTAGGCTTCGTTCGGTTATCTGCCTCACCTCTGAAATGCTTTCCTCTCTTTCTTACGTGATGTTGTTTTGGAAGAAATCGACGATGCCCCAGGTACACATTCTTGTTTCCCAAATAATTACTATCGATCTGTTATCACC
>NC_061513.1:12029361-12193449 GCF_022539505.1 Lolium rigidum
AACACCGAGAGCGCCGGAAGGCGGGGCCTGTGTGGTCCCGGATGATAGGGTGGCGCGGCTGGGCCACGGCGCGCCCGGCTAAGTGTGAGCCCCTCGTCGGACCCCAGGCTACGCCCTTCGCCTGCCAAGCCTCGGCGCGAAACCCGGGCGAAGAGCCACGATACGGAAAACCTTCCGAGCCGCCAGCCATCGCGAAGCCAAGATGCGGGGACGGGAGTCTGCATTCCGGCACCTGTCGGAGCGGGGAAGTGCCCGGAAGGCTTCTCCATCGACACCGCTGCCATCTCCACCGCCATCTTCATCACCAGCTGCTTGCTCCCATGAGGAGGAGTAGTTCTCCATCGAGGCTCGGGGCTGTACCGGTAGCTATGTGGTTCATCTCTCTCCTATGTACTTCAATACAATAATCTCATGAGCTGCCTTACATGATTGAGATTCATATGATGATGCTTGTAATCTAGATGTCATTATGCTAGTCAAGTGAGTTTTACTTATGTGATCTCCGGAGACTCCTTGTCCCACGTGTGTAAAGGTGACGAGTGTGTGCACCGTGTGGGTCTCTTAGGCTATATTTCACAGAATACTTACTCAACTGTTATGAATGGCGTAGTGAAGTGCTTATTTATATCTCTTTATGATTGCAATGTGTTTTGTATCACAATTTATCTATGTGCTACTCTAGTGATGTTATTAAAGTAGTTTTATTCCTCACTGCACGGTGTAATGGTGACGGTGTGTGCATCCGTGTTAGTACTTGGCATATGCTATGATCATGATCTCTTGTAGATTGTGAAGTTAACTATTGCTATGATAGTATTGATGTGATCTATTCCTCCTACATAGCGTGAAGGTGACGGTGTGCATGCTTGTGTTAGTACTTGGTTTAGTCGTGTTGATCTTTCTTGCACTCTAAGGTTATTTAAATATGAACATTGAATTGTGGAGCTTGTTAACTCCGGCATTGAGGGTTCGTGTAATCCTACGCAATGTGTTCATCATCCAACAAAGAGTGTAGAGTATGCATTTATCTATTACGGTTATGTGATCAATGTTGAGAGTGTCCACTAGTGAAAGTCTAATCCCTAGGCCTTGTTCCTAAATACTGCTATCGTTGCTTGTTTCTTGTTTCTTTGCGTTACTACTTGCTACTATATTACCACTCATTTACTATCGTCTGGGCAAGCTACTTTTACGGTGCCGTTGCTACTGCTCATACTTATTCATACCACATGTATTTCACTATCTCTTCGCCGAACTAGTGCACCTATTAGGTGTGTTGGGGACACAAGAGACTTCTTGCTTTGTGGTTGCGGGGTTGCATGAGAGGATATCTTTGACCTCTTCCTCCACGAGTTCGATAAACCTTGGGTGATCCACTTAAGGGAAACTGCTTTGCTGTTCTACAAACCTCTCTGCTCTTGGAGGCCCAACCTTGTCTACGAGAATAGAGCTCCCGTAGACATCCAGCACTTACCTTGGAGGGTGCCGACCAGAATCCTCACTCGACATCAACATGATGGGACTCGGGCACCACCTGTGGGGACGGAGACGAGGGCGGCCTCTCACCGGCGAACAGGAAGAGGCCGTTCCACGCGGCAGAGGCTCCCCGACACTATGTGTGGGCAAACGCGGTAATGCCGATCGAACGAGATGGCCCCAAAAGATGCGACGAAGAAACATCGCGGACCTTCATGGACCTACTAACATAGAGGCGATTCTAGAATCGGCCAAAATCATCCTCACCATGCTTTCGGCACAGGTTCAACGTCGACCTAATGGGCAATGGGATGCGTCGGGCGATGCCTTTGGAAGAAATCACATTGATGCTCGTGGCCAGAAGCGTTCACATCGTAGTACCTTCGCCGCTAACCATAGAGCCGATATCGACGGTTACACAGCGAGAATCGGCTCGGGGGGCACCTAATCATATGAGTATGCGCGACACCATTGAGCATGTGCGCATGTGCGGAGGAATATTGGTGGCCGATAGGGAAATTGGCCAGTAAAAATGAAAACAAAAATCAAATCGGTACATGCAACCAGAGCCGATGCACAGACATTGCGCGAATGTTAAGAAGCGGGCGATGCACGGCGGTCGACTTTGACAAGGACGACGAAGCAAGTTTACATGCATCGATTTACACAAAAGAGCCCTGCGAAGAAAAGCATTAAGGGCGTGAAGAGCATCGGCAGCGCGACTCGATCCACCTCGGCGATCTGCGGCTCGTCGGGTCTCGCCTCGCCCATCACCGCCGAGCTGCCCGTCGGAGGCATCCAATTTCAGCCGAGGTCGGCCTTGCGGATCGGGTTTGTGAGACCTTTTGCTTCCTCTTGGGAGCGAGCAACGAGGGTATTCACTCATGTCTTGGATAAGTTGTTTGGTCTCCCTGGCCCTCTTTTCAGTTGGTCACTCCGAGTCTCCGTTGCGCAAGGTCCTGCACGTCCGCACCTGCGATGAGCAGAAGTGGCGCCCATGGCCTGAAGCGGCCTTCTTCTCGTTGGTAGCCATGACATTTGTCACCGCAATATCGGCCTCTCAACGGGAGTTGGGCGAGGCGAAGAGTAATCCTTTGGCCAGAGCGGGCGCACCCTTGACACAGCGACCGCGTCCTTGCGGCCAAAGCTTAATTGGGTGTGTCCATTACATCATTCATATAATGATATAACCTTGTTATTAATAACATCCAATGTTCATGATTATGAAACTAATCATCCATTAATCAACAAGCTAGTTTAAGAGGCATACTAGGGACTTCTTGTTGTCTACATATCACACATGTACTAATGTTTCGGTTAATACAATTATAGCATGATATATAAACATTTATCATAAACATAAAGATATAAATAATAACCACTTTATTATTGCCTCTAGGGCATATCTCCTTCACTTACCTCTCCCAAGAATGGAAGGGAAGCCGAGGTGGTGACAATCGGCTTTGCGGTAGTCTGGGCCAGGTTAGCCACTTGGTCAGTCACGCTTGGCGAGTTGGATAGGCCAAGGGCAGCAGATGGCATCGGCACCTCTTCAACGTCCCCGCTAGAAGTCCCATTAGTCTGCAAGGGAAATGGTGAGGCAATCCAATTAGTAACAAGACGATGTGGAACACGAGCTGTTGAGGTAATTACATTTGAAACTTCTTGGCTCGGCGAGGAGACTTGTGGGCCTGTGCGAGCCCTTTTGACGCATCGACACTTCATGCGTGACCTCGTTTGGATCGGAGCCTGAAGGACAGCAGGCTCGGGAGTCGACCTTTTCCTAGAAGCCGACGTTGGCGAGTCCGTCTGGCTCTGTGTGGTGGATCTTTCTGTATCGCCTGGGGAGGAGTCCCTTGGACTGGACTGTGCTCCCTCACTGGAGTTCTCTTCAGTGGAAGTCTGAAAGAAGAGGTACAACCATGTTACAAAGGTTGGGAAGGCAAATGTGTTCGATCAAGACGCGGATCAACTTACGTGCAAGCTTTCCTGGGCAGGAGCTTCGCGCTTCGGGGTCTTCTCGACAGGCCACCTTCCTCACTGCCGTCCTCGCCTGAGTCGAGGCTCGGGGGGCAACTGGCCCCGAAGATGCTTTACTCTTGGGAGCCGATTTCGGTGAAATCGGCTGGCTCTGCATTATGACTTTCTTCAGAGGTGGCGAGCTCTGGCAGAAGAGAACCACTGGGGCCGGAGGAAGGAATACGAAGGGGGAGCCATCGGCTTGCGTGGGAGCTGGGCCATCTTGTTGCTGCCAGGAGATGGAGTCAGGTCACAGACAATCACCATAAGCGGTTACAAGAAATATTTGAGAGATGGTACCTGGTCTGCGGGGATGTCATGCTCGGCATCAAGTTGTCTCAACAGCGGTCCTAAAGCCCTTCGGAAGACATGGGTCTTCCACATGGACCACCAAGTCTCGAAACCGTCGGTAGTGAAGGAGAAACGGAGGTCGTGGGGGATTGGAATGGCCAAAGCATCAAAGAAGGTATAACACCTTTGGCCGATAAGGATGTCGCGCAGTTCAACTCGCTTGCCGTCGGTGGTGTAAGAAGAAGTGTGGAGGCACCTGCCCAAGACCGAGCTGTCGGCTACCACTACCGGTTGATAACACTCATAACCAGGCTTGATGATCCGGTTCGAGGTACTCATGCCAACAGGGAGGAAGCAAGGACGAATCATGATGGAATACAGATGATGGGTGCTATCGTCATCGGCAAAGTTATCCAATCGAAAGGAGACTGGATTTTCAAAATTCTCCGGTTCAGTATAAGGAAAGAACAGGGGGTTGTCCAAACCTTGGAAGAAGATCTTGAACCACCCTGCTGCTTCCTTAGGGATCAACCTGCTGCCTGGGAGACCATACAAGGCTTGGCCATAGCTGGTGCATCGGATATCTTTTCCGTTAGCATCTGGAAAGGTGCAGGAGGTCAAAGGTGGGAAGTCTGGGATCTGGTTCTGAAAGTATAGCTGCGCCCATAACTGAATAAACCACCAGGGACCGCCAGTTTTAACTGTCTTTTGAGAGAACAGTTTGACAGACATCAGTTGAAGAGATCGATAGACCTCTCCAAGAAACAGTTTGCCTAGGCCAAGATGGGTGCCTTTGGCCAGTTCATAGGCTAGGGAAAGGTAATTCTTGGTAGGGGCAAGTGATGGGCCACGAGAATATGAAGTGTTCCAACCAAAAGTTCAGAAAGGCTGTGTGTTCTCTCTCTGTCACAGGGCCTTTGGTCTTCATATAACGATTGAGGTAGGCACCCCAACTGGTACACTCTTTTTTAGAAGAAAGGGTGAAAGGGACTTTCGGCAGCTTGAATGCAGAAGGGCTTGGGGATGCAATGTCTAGGCCTGTGATCATGGCCACATCCAGCAGGGTTGGTGTCATAGGGCCATGGTCAAACATGAAGCAGTTCAGTGCGTCAGACCAGAAGTAGCCGATGGTTTTCAGAATATTTTCATTCTTCTCAAGAGGAGACAATGATAATGACAGGGCATCGGCTATCCCTATGGCTTCCCAGGTGGCATAATGGGTTTTGGATACTCTGTTGTACCATGTCACCCAACCCTCAGGGGGATTAGGCCGGGCTCGCAGGCAGTCGGCCCAGGAGGTCAGATCTAAGTTCTGATTCACGAAGGGGATTCTGTTAGCTTCGCATGAAATTAAGAGGGCGGGACTCTCGGAAGAACGAGGACCGAGGCACATCGAATTTGCGAGAGAAGGATGTGGCAGCAGGATGTCTGAAACCTAAAATTGATAGTGGAATAGAACATTAATTCAGGTGTTTGCTGTTTACTCCTAACATTGATGCACGTGACAAGGGGGCTGTTGAGGATTACCTTCAGACCGGAGACCATGGCGTTGGATGATTCCGCCATTGGGTGCGCTGAGGAATCGGGACGGCGCGGCTGAGATCTGAGATCCGTAGAGCTGCCGGGCGGCGATTTGGGGATCTGAGTTTCTCAGACGAAGGGCGCAGGTTACCGTTTGGAGGGGCAGTTAGGTTGGCCTTGCTCCCGTTTTATCGTAGAGGCTGATGTGGTACCATCGGCTCTTTTGGGGAGTGCTTGACTCTGGCTATCGGCAGGGTTAAGTGAAGACATTCCTTCATTTTTTAGATTGGTGATAAAGTCAAGGAGGCAAGACGCCATGACATGACCCGATGAGGGATAAGCATAATGATTTTGGAAATGTCATTTCCAAAACCGAGGGGGCATGTGTTATCACCGGAATTTGACCGAGTCAGAGGTGGGCCGCGATCAAGATGGGCTTAAAGATTATATACGGAAGAAATACGTGAATCGGCCTTATATGCAAAGTTTGGGCTAGTTTGCCCTTGTATCTGTAACATATTAGATTACGTATCGGTTAGTTAGAGTTTTACCCGTGCACGGTTAGGTGCACGCCTGAATTAGAAAGTCCCCCGGACTATAAATATGTATCTAGGGTTTATGAAATAAACAACAACCAACGTTCAACACAAATCAATCTCGGCGCATCGCCAACTCCTTCGTCTCGAGGGTTTCTCCGGTAAGCACCATGCTGCCTAGATCGCATCTTGCGATCTAGGCAGCACAAGCTTATTACGTTTTTCATGCGTTGCTCGTGCTGAAGCCTTTTTGATAGCGAGCAACGTAGTTATCTTAGATGTGTTAGGGTTAGCATTGTTCTTCGTATCATATGCTGTCGTAGTGCAACCCTTATACATCTAGCCGCCCTTACACCTATCTTAGGTGTAGGGGCGGCACCCCGCTTGATCATTGTTTAGTAGATCCGATCCGTTACGGTTGCTCCTTGTTCTTCAAGGATTAGTTTAATATCCGCATTAGTTAGGCCTTACAAAGGGTTGGAGGATCCAGCGGCGTGTAGGGTGTAGTTTGCTAGCCCTAGACAGGATGTTCCGGGGATCAACCTCGTGTTGGTTTTTAGGCCCTGTCTAGGATCGGCTTACGATCACCGTACGCGAGCGCGAGGCCCAATCGTGAGTAGGATGATTCGATTATGCGGTGAAAACCCTAAATCATCGTAGATCGCTTTAGCTTTATCTTGATCAAGCAGGACCACCATATATTCGTACACCTCGTACGAATCATGGGTGGATCGGCTCCTTGAGCCGATTCACGAGACAACCCGAGAGCCGATCGAGGCTCGTATTTAACGTTTACGTGTATGCCATGCAGAAACTAAGCGAGGCATCATCCAACACCTTCCCGACCAGGTATAGGTCAGGTGGCACGCCCTGCGACAGCATCGGACGTGTGACCAGAAGGCTTTGCGGGCCGTCGCTCTGAGGGACTGGGGCCAGCCGCAGCCCTGAGTTGTTCCCGGCTCTACGGTGTTGCCAGTCGCTGCCCGCCGGTGGGTTTCTGACCGCAACACGTCCTCCTTCTTCGCCGCCTTCCTCTTCCGCCCAGGCTGCGAGGGTTGGTCGCGGATGACGAGGGCGCCGCTGCTGCGCCCTCTGGTCGGCGGCGGAGACGCCGGCTCCTTCTTCACGCGCGCCGGCGTCGAAGGCGACGTCGCCTCCTTCTTCACCGGCGCCAAGGATGACCTCGGCGCCGATCCGGAAGACGACGAGCTGGCAGCCATGCGCCGTGGCTGCCAGACGTTTCCCCGGCGGCGGCTCGCCGATGCCCTCGATGCAGGGGGCATCGTGAGCACTGGGTAGTTGCCGCCCTCGATGTGCTCGAGGACGTTCGCCAGCGTCCTATCCGGCGCGCTCCACCAACATCGGCGGCCCGCGGCGTTGTTGCGCGGAGGCGGCGGGCCGTCGTATGAGGCGAGCTCCCGCTCCCACCGCTGGAGGAAGTAGGAGTTCCACGCCGTGTAGTTGTCGGGGTGGTGGCGCGGCTCGGCGCGCTCCTCGTCCGTCATGGTCATCCACGCCTCCTCGATGGCGACGTCGAGGGCGTGGCCCCGATGCGGCGGCGGGATTGGTACGCCGCCAGCACTGAGCCGCCACCCGCCGCCTGGAGGCCTCGTGTCCGGCGGGCAGGGGTACCCCGCCTGGTGGAGGAGGTGCCCCTCCCACGCGTGGAGCGACCAGCGGGGGAAGCCATTGTTGGCAGCGCCGTCGTCGTCATAGAACGCCATGGGGAGAGTAGAGGGAGAGTGGAGGGAGAGTGGAGCACGGGGTACGCCTCGCGGCGAGCGGAGCGGCGTATATAGGCGCGGCTGGCGCGGGGGATTAATGCCGCGTGGAATGCGACGCGTCCGCGGCGAGCTGACCGACGGCAGCCTTTATCGCGCGCGAAAGACGATGCGTGCGCGGAAGACGACGACATTAACTCGCCGCGTGGCCGGCGAATGCAGACCGGCGGCAGGCTTTTACAGCGCGCGGAAGACGATGCGACGAGGACGACGATCGGTTTCTCTCGCCGACAAGTTGGGGCCACCAGACGCGCGGGAAGTTTCCTCGGTATTTCCCGCGCTTTCGTTTCGTCCGGAGTCCCCGAGCGCTCCCCGGGGGGCCGGGGGTGGCGTGGGATCGCCGGATGAATTTAGGCCCAAATCCGGACGAAAACAAGGAACCGGGGGCGCGACTGGCCGAATTACACCGTCCGGATAGAAAAAAACGTCATTCGGGGGCCTCGTCGGGAAGACGAGTGGAGATCGGCATGCATTCATATTTCCAGTTCCATCGCATCCACGCCACAAGTTTTTTCTGTGCGGCGTAACACGACACGGGTGAGCTAGCATGACTTGATCTGAGATCCAGTCCAACGGCCAGCCGGTAACGATTGCCAGATCTTACCAAGCATGCAGCTCCAGACCGGCAGCTTCCAGAAACAAGAGCGTACTTGGCGTTTTTTTCCTTCTTCTATAAGACGATCATCAACTACTAGTTAGCGATCGATCGATCATTCACATTGCGGCGGCAGCAGTAGCCATGGAAAACATGTGATTTATCCACTTTAATTTGATTAGGCTGCTAAAATTGCAGTTAGGATTTGAATACCCAGTGGAGGGCAGGGCACCTTGTGTGACTCGCTCAATGCATGCATATGCCTGGGATACCCTGCACCATCCATCATTGACTTGACAAAGCTTCGCAATAACCTCACATTTAAACTAGCTCGCGTGTGTAGTCATCTAACCTCGCACATCGCCTCGGTCCATGACTGCATCTGTAATGACATTTGAAATAAAGCGTATGCAAGGTTGCCTAAGACCTTTCCCTTCTATAGTCAATTTGTTGTGAATAAGCCAAAGAGTTCAATATTGGGCCGCAAAGGTATACCACACTACACTACGACATGGTTTAGGGTCAAAGGAGCCCGACATGGTTCAGAACACATTGGAGGAGTTCCCTAACTCCTACTCATATGAAACAAGCAATAAGACAAGTGAAGAAAATATAGTTACAGTCTTCAATTTTCCCACGTAGCGAGCATTGCCCATTTGATGGACCATGCTACTTTGCTACTTGCTCGCTAGATGGCAACCGCCCTCTAATTAGTTGCCACAGGAAAAAACCTTGATCTTCGAAGGTACCCTAGTACGCCATACCTCTTTGAAGCTGGTGACGACAACACCTGGAGAGGTTCAGATACACTGATTGTGTAGAGAATTCCCCAGATGCTTCCAGCGACCAGGATGCCACATTATTTCAGGATTATTATATATGAATGCCTGTATATAGATCAGGGGAATAGTACAAGAATATGCTCTTGTTCTACCACCGTTTGTCAAAAGTTCACACACAAAAAGAACTACTAGATGCAAAGACTGACGATGACAGGAAAGGAAAATATATAGACCTCAGAATGTAGACGGGGGACAGATAAAAGAGTATGCATAGCGATCTAGACTTCTAGAGCAGTTGGGTTTGGGTAGGTCTGTAAATCAGTCATCAGATTGTGTGCCCTTCTCGATTCATTAATTCCAGCCTCGGTATATACATGCACCTTCAGAACAGAGTGATAAGAGGTTTCAGAATGGTGTACATATTGGGCAACTCGTCATAATAATGCTTACCTAGCCACTATATTGTCAACTGGACTATTATAGTTAGATATAAATAAACAAACATGTAACCAATCATTTTTCAAATTGTGCGCAACTAGTTGAGTAGTGCAATCAAATAATTGATCGATGCACAATCAAAGACGAGCAAATGATTAAGTGGTGTGGCCACATTAACCTCATCTTTGAACTAGTACTACTCTGATTACTAGTACTGCAATTGGGCTATAATTTTTTTTTTTTTAATCTCAGCAGGAGAGCTGCTGGTTTCATTTATAGAAGGAGGAAAAAACTGTACAAACAAGTCCGGTGGTTAAAACCACCAAGGTCCAACGCCTACTCTCGCGTCAGAAGGTGCCGCGCCCCGGCAAGCACCCAACTATTAGCCTCGTCCAAGATGAGGTGGACAAGGCCAGACACACTCAACTCCTTATTACAAAAAACACGTCTGTTTCTCTCACGACAAATCTCCCACGCTACCAGGGTGGTGAGCGTGGCGGCACGCCTGTCCGCACCTGCCAGCTTGGATACGACCCAAGAGAGGGCGAGATCATCGCCGTCCGGTTCCCTAATGGATGGGCAGCGAAACAACGCGGCTGAGCGCTCCCACACTTGCCTAGCCCAGGGACACTCTGCGAAGAGGTGCGCCGGAGTCTCAAGGTTTCGCCGGCACAAGGGGCAGAAGTACTGGTTGGGCATCCGAAAACGTAGCAGCCTGTCCGCTGTGAAGACCCGTCGCTGCATAAGGAGCCACATGAAGAATTTGCATTTTGGCGGTGCCCAGGTCGGCCAAATGTGGCGCAGGGGGGACTGCTGGGACCCGACAAACTGTAGCGCATAGGCGGAGGACGCGGAGTATCCACCGGAGGAGGACTTCCACCGGAATGTGTCGTCGGAATCTGGGTCAATGTTGCAGCTTCGCACGACCTGGCGAAGTGTAACAAAGTCTGGCAGCAGGGCTAGAGTGATCCTTACTCGCAGATCCAAGAGACAGTGGTCGCCCTCAATAGCATCCGCCACCGTTCTGTTTTTGCGCCTAGACGCCTGAAAGAGCATGGGCCATCGCTTCCTTAGCGGCTCCCCAGCCCAACTGTCAGACCAGAAGCTCGTCGCTAGACCATTCCCAACGGCAACCTCCGTCATCGAGGCGAACAGGGCCTGGTCAGAAGGAGAAGGCGGCTCCAACAATCCTTTCCATGGCTTGTTCGCCCCTGTCTTCACCTGCCAGATCCATCGCATGCGAAGGGCGTTGTTGAAACGATGCAGGTCCAAAACCCCTAGGCCACCAAACTCCCGCGGACGGCAGACCAGCTTCCAGGCAACCCTGCACTGACCAGGGTTGCAGACGTCCTTCGCGGCCCAGAGCCAGGCCGGCTATAATTTAAAAGTAGAAACAAGAACCAGCTCACTGACAAGTCGTGGGTCCCAAATTTATTTTAGGATTACATTATATGCGACTGTATCCGGGGCTTTACCTTTTTCAGAATAAATATATATGTGCCTGTATAGAACAGAGGAACAAAACAAAAATATACTCTTCTACCACCGTTTGTCAAAAGTTCACACATAAAAAGTGTTACTAGGTGCAGACTCTGACAGTGACAGAAAAAAGAATAGGTTGTAGATGCAGGTCAATAAAAAAAGTATGCATCATAGATTCATAGTCCAAGCTTGTGTAGGATTCATAAAATTAGCCATCTACTTCTCATCTTCATTCCCAACCTACGCTATTCAGTCATAAAACCTTCAGAATGATATGAGATTTTGACGGTGCCCATAATGGGCTACTCATAATGCTGCCTAGCTTAGAAAAAGAGAATGACAACTTCATTACTATTACATATAAACAGCCATATGCTGATAAGCATGCGCAATAACTCAACCCAATCATACCTGAATTGTGAATCGTGCACAGCTAGCTGAGTAGTGGAGTACATAAGTACATACCAATAATGCACAACCAAAAACAATCAAATGATCTACTTCTGAGGTCATATATATGTCGGCACTCAAGTCACACTTACAATATCCAAGAATTTTTCATCCACAGCTCCAGACCAGATAGACAGCTGAGCCACTAGGCACTACAAAATGAATGGAAGAACCAAGCAATAAACAAGCCTTGTTCATCTCATGCCCTGCCTCTCTGGAATCTTTGATCGGTTCTGGACACAATGAGAGTTATCTCAATCAGTTGGAGATGACAAGCCCACACTTCTCAAGCCCTCAATAAAAAAGAAATGAAAATATGTAGAGGCTGACATACTTCAGTATGGATCAGCTTGTACTTTGGATCCATCATTCCATTGTGTAGCCAGTTGGGGATGCAGCGCAAGGACCACCACGTGATGTGAGCCCTGGCTTGCACTTCTCGTATATATAATATATTCAGGTTCATGTGCCAGCAATGAGCAAACCAATATATCCAAAATGGAAACAGATAATGGCAATCTGGCTGGAATATTATCTATACTATACTAACAGAATCTACCCAAGGGTACATCCAAAAAAAAAAATCCAACGGTACATCCATGTCATCTCATTGATCACTTCACCAGGTACCATCTCACAAATAAACATAAGTATAAAACGCACCTCTGGAAGACGCCTGGCCGTGGGATCCTGGAATGTTTTATGATTGTATCATTCACTACTCTTTCTTCCAAAATCAAGGAGAAAAATTTAAGGCCCTATGGCTGTTCCTCTACTCAAAGCACAAAAAGCTTTGTAAAGCAATTGAAAGTGAATGGTTCAGAAACAAATGTCACACTCTTTTAGACGGAAGGCTCAAGATGAGCCCGGCTTTAATTTAATGAAGCCTCAACTAGCAGAGTACATGACAAACAAATGCCACACTCACTGGCAGAAAATCTCTTGATGAAATAGACCCTCCCCAAAGCTACTGGATAGTCAAAGGTTTGTCTTTCTTTTAAAGATCAGCTAACCTTTTGCCCTTTTGGCTGCTTTCATGTGCATAAAAAGGTAAGATTCGCTAACAAAATGTAGTTATCCAATTTAGGTTGAAGCGCCACTAAGGCTGGTTGATTGATTAAGGACAACACCTGCAGCAACATCACTGACAGGGTATTGTTGTCCAATACGGCAGGGCAAGTTCTGTTGCGCACAAGTTTTCAACTATCCCTAATTGGTAGCTCAGGAAGGGAATTCAGGCTATTGACTTTCCTAGTTGCCAAAACATAAGTATATAGTCATTATAAAAAAAGGAAAAAATGATCTAAATAGTAAGAAGGCGCCCACTTGATCACAACTCTGTTACTAAGGCCTGCAAATACGTGGGACCATTCCTATATTATCAGGTTATGACACCTGTTTATGCCTACTCTGGAGATATGACACAATTGGCATTTACGGAAAGAGGTTGACACCAGCTCAGTGGCAGAGCTTGAGCCAGCGTTTACACAGGGTAGTAAGCAAATTATGATGAACTATGCCAGCAAAGGGTGGATTCATTTGAAGCGTATTCAGATAAAACGTACTTTGTTTTCATGTGATGAATAAGAAAAGCAGAGAAGATTACAGAAGAACAGGTTGTAAACACCAAATGTTATTTCTTTCGTGTCAATAATAAAGCTGGCCAGACAGACAGACAAGGATATGACCTATCGGAAACATAATAGAAAAGTCAGCAGCTAGAAACAAGTGCTCACGAGATAGTCAGCTGATTTACATTATGCCTGTGAGATAGTGAATACATAACAAAAATGACACTCATCCTGAAATACATGAGGATGCATCTTCTATTTGTGTCAGCTGATTGTCATAGGCTCACTGTCTTTAAATACCTCAAAACACAAGCACCTAGATAGAACAATCCTAAACCAATGGAAGAAAAACCACACTGAAGGAACTTATAGATGGCTTTCAGGTAATAACATCACAGTACAGTGGGTACCTTCATTTACTCAATCAACTTATACGCAGAAAATCATCTGCAAATACAAGTGACATGTACATGCATATCTTGCACGTTACCTGCGCCTTAGGTCTCTCTTCAAAAGGAAAAGGAAATGGGAAAAAATTATGTCAAAATTTTACCGACAAATCATGTTATTAGGAGTCCATGGAATGAAGCAACGATTTTATTCAACATGTTATCAGATGCAAGATTACTGGAAATAGATATGAGGTACTAAATCTTTTGATTGCTTGAAAAACAAACTCTACGTTTTTTTTCGATATGGGAGCATTGCTCCGGCCTCTACGTGCCATATAAGCTACTCAAGTTGATTATGATTCCTGGTAGGCAATCATTCTGGGCAGATCAGTCCAGTGGCGTAACCCCTCCCCTCCCGTAACCCCTCCAGTGGCGCTCCCCAGGGCGCCGCCGGGGGGCCGATCTCCCTCCTCCCCCCCTCCGTTTCTCTCCCACCGCCGCTGCCGTCGGCGCTGGCCACGGTGGCGGCGGGCCCTGGCGCCAAAGTGCCCGGGGGGTTGTTGGAGGCGGCAACCGGCGGTGGCGGCTGGGGCGGCGACCTCCGGCTTCGGCGTGCTCCGCGTCTAGGGCGGCGGCTCCTCCTCCACGGCCTTCGGAGATGGATGGTGGTGACGGCGGCCGTTGGATCTTGTGCCCGCCGAGATCCATCATCGGTATGTTGGCGGCGCAAGGAAGGGGGCGGCGATGTGCGGGGCGAGGATGGTGTGGTTGCGGCTTCCGCCGTCCACTGAATTCTCCTTCGTCATCGTTGGTCAGCGGATGGCGGCGTGGGGGCCTGTTCGTCTGCTTCGGGTTTAAAGGTGGTGGTCCTAGGGTTCTTCTTCTGCGAAGATGAAGACCTACCGGATGCTGATCCTTTTCATCTAGCTGAAGTGTTGAGTTCCGGAAGGCTCCACCGGCGAATGCATCAACGCATCTTTTGCCTGTAGTTTGCTGGATCGGGTGGTATTCGGTTGCGTGCACCCATGCTTTTATTCTGACCGTTTGGTTCTGGAGGGAGCGTCGCGAAGCTCTTTTTCTGTGTTGACATCAAGTGACTATGGATCCATGATGAAAGTCGGATGAAGAGAATTTCATGTAGGCTGGATTGGAGGACTAGCTAAGGGAGGTTCAAGTCTCCGCGCTGTTGAGGGACTTGCTTGGTGTTCCGGACTTCACAGCAGCGGTATGAAAGTGGGGACGACAGCACAGGTGAAGTTCGGAGTCCTACCTTTCAGGGGGAAAACCCAAGGTCTGGCCTTAACTGGTTGTGCCTGGCAATGACCTTGTTGGAGGCATTTTATTGAGAGCGGGGACTATCTTTAGGGTGAAAACCTAAGATCTTTGATTAGGCGACGACGGTGTTAAAGCATTGTTCCCTTCTTGAAGGCGTCGTTTTTTGAGAGTCTGTATTTCAGGTGTTGTCTTGGTGGTGGATGTATTGTTGTTGTTAGGCTCGAGATACTGTAGCGGGACTTTTATTTCTTAGTTTTCTTTTCTATTTTTTGGCTGTGTGCATCTGTAGTGCCATTAGGGTGGTGCGTTGTTGCAGAGACCGGGTGTAATTGGTATCTTTTGATATTAATATATTTCTTTTATCGAAAAATTATTCTGGGCAGCCAACACCTAGTTAAATATGGTAATGGCACCTATTTCCTTGAAGACAGTACAAATCATGTCTATACAAAAGAGAGAGCTCACTCTTGGACCACGGTCATAATCTGCTCCCTGTATTATCTGTCTGCTGGATCATCTGTGGGGCTGTGGGCTATCATGCTTGTAGAACGCCTGCAAAGTTCTGACCATGAGAAGACGCACAATATTCACCTGCATGCAGAGAGATTTTTGAGCTGTCAGAATGCAGAACAAAAAGACGCATGAGGTAGTGAACAAGAGATAAAGATCATTAACTTGTAAACATTGTGACAACAAAATAATCTCATCTTGATGCATAATAAGAAGTAAGCAATTTGCAGTAGCATGCCACAAGCAAAGCAGTATACCAGGCTCAAACAAAAATCAGAAATCCTCATAACTCTGTAATCCATAATCATATTTATCCACATCTGAGTATTCATAGAACCCTAGATGTCTAACATTTGCACAAGTGTTTTTTAATAAAAATATTAGAAATGTTAACCTTTTAGATACGACATAAGATTACTTGAAGAGACGATTACTGTAATAATGGAGAAAAAATACGACATATTACACCTATTCTGATATCCATAATAACTCTGACAGAATATGAGGAGCTAGTATAAGGTAGTGATTCAGTGGTTGCAAGGGGAGGACAAGACGATACCTTCACAGCATGAGTACGGCCAGATATTGTCTGTAATCCAGTCTCGACCTTATGGAACTCTGATATCTTCAATCAAAGATCTAACCTGTATAAAATAAGTAAGAATATTTTTAAGAAGATCAAAGACAATTAGCCTACTAAACGGTAGAATGTTTGTCAAAAAAATTCAAAAGTAACCAAGTATGCATCAGAGATCTCATCATGAGCACTATATAAGAAAAGAGTAGGATTTAAATGTCGTCTTAAGAGAATTTAAAGGTTCTCATTATAGAGAAATGCAAATAGTAAATGTATGCTTAGTTACTTACTCGTCAAACACAAGCTTAGATATTTCAATATAGTGGAATGGCAATGGCTAAAATTCTCTAGGCGACTCTCTGCATCCAACACAGCTCTAGCAACAAAATTAAAGCTCGGTTAAAGGGGAAAATAGGTAGCATACCCAGAATGTATGAACTAGCGAAATTGACAATATAAGACGAGATGCATAAATGATATACACAGAAGCAGTTCCACTCAACGGTTTGGGAGGACCCACACCTGAAGTTAAATTTATTAATTAACTTAAAGTAATTTAGAAACAAGAGTTATATACAACGCCAAGACTGAAGAAGCTAAGTTAGGGCCGACCTGGGTTCTGGCCCGCCCAGGATTTTCAGGAAAAGGGCCTATATTATGCATAGCTGGCCCAATATAAATAGCACTAGTATACCCGGCCCATCGCAGCAAATAGCCTCTCCTGGGTGGTATGAAAAAAACCCAATAAGAAGATGAAAATAGACACAGCAGACAGCACGCTGTTCTGACCATTTTATTTGTTTTTTCTCAATGGCAAAAGCAAACTCTTCTTATAGTCGTGTTAAGGTAGCGTTGTTAGTCAGTTGAAAGGACCATGTGTCTTGCTAGGCTAGCACGTGTATTTGTTTTCTTTCTCTAAATTCATAGTTGTTGATTTGAAAACATGAAGTTTTTCACTCTTTTTTCTCTAATTCTTAGTTCATCAATTTAAAAAATTCTAGGCTCGTTTAGCTGGCCCGTCCACCTTTTGTTTCAAGCTCCGCCACTGGTCACCAAGGACACCGAATGGGGCAGCGGGAAGCACACCAAGACGGTACATATATTAAGTGCTTACACTAATTTCGGCACACCGAGTTAACAACATAAATGAGAACTCATAAGCAATATCACTAGCCAATTGTAAAGTTGCAGAAAAGATGGGAAAGGCGAGATGACCTCCTGGCTCATCATCATCGATCTCATTATATAGGCTAGTAGCCTTGCGGTACAAGTTCAGATACGTACAACCGGAGGTACAGATAAGTACAGATGGAAGTACAGATAGATACATTTAGTTAGGATCTAATCTAGCCTAACAACTATATCTGAACTAATTCAGTTAACACAGAAGTCTCTCGTTTAACACCCTCCCTCAATCTGGATGTGGTAAGACCATGTTGAGATTGTCTTTGAACTGCACAAACAATGGTGAGCTGAGCGGCTTGGTTAGCACATCTGCCAATTGATCATGTGTAAAGATGAACTTGATGTCAAGAGCTTTGCGCGCCACTCTTTCATGAACAAAGTGGTAATCGACCTTGATATTTTTAGTATGGGCATGGAAAACTAGGTTAACTGCTAGATATGTCGCACCGAGGTTATCACACCAAAGTGTCGGTGCTCGACAAAGATAAACTCCCAGTTCCTTCAACAGCCCTTGTACACACATGATCTCAGCAGTTGCATTTGCAACTAACTTGTACTCAGCCTCGGTACTCGACCGAGAGACCGTAGGCTGTTTTCTGGAGCTCCATGCAACAAGGTTACCTCCAAGGAAAACTGCATGACCACCTGTAGATCGGCGATCATCTAGGCATCCTGCCCAGTCCGCATCAGCAAAACCACTCAGCAAAAGAGAAGATGATCTCTGAAGAAGAAGCCCAAAGGAAACTGTATGCTTGAGATATCGAAGCACACGTTTAACAGCTTACCAGTGCATGTCTGTTGGAGCTTGCAAGAACTGGCAGGCCTTGTTTACACTGAAAGAGATATCTGGTCTGGTTAACGTCAAGTACTGAAGACCACCGACAACGCTTCGATAGCGTGTGCTATCTTCTGCTGAAAACGGTGTGCCAATGTGTCGAGACAGTTTGTCACTAGTAGCCATAGGCGTGCTTACTGTCTTGGCATCGGTCATGTTTGTTCTTGCTAGTAGATGAGAGATGTACTTCTGCTGAGATAGATGCAGTCCATCCTTTTGATGCTTCACCTCTATTCCTAGAAAATATCCAAGTCTGCCAATATCTTTGACAGGGAATGACTGACGGAGCTGTCCAAGCAACCAATCTGAAGCTGAAGCAGTTGAACTGACAACAGTTATGTCATCAACATAGACAAGCATATATATGGTAACCTTGTCCCGTTTGTAGATGAACAGAGACACGTCTGCTTTAGATGGCATGAAGCCAAGCTCCTGCAGCTTGCCACTTAGGTGAGCGAACCACGCCCGCGGCGCCTGTTTCAGGCCATACAACAATTTCTCCAATTTGCATTGATAGCCAGGTCGCTAAGGATCAGTATACCCTGGTGGTTGAACCATATAGACCTCCTCCTCAAGATGTCCATGCAAAAATGCATTGTCAACGTCGAGTTGCCTCATGTTCCACCCCTGCATCACGACAAGGGAGAAGATGACACAGATGGTGGTCGGCTTGACCACAGGGCTGTAGGTGTCTGCGTAGTCGATGCCATGACGCTGCTAGAAGCCCTTGGCGATGATTCGCGCCTTGGAACGATCAACAGATCCATCGGGCATGCGTATGATCTTGTAGACCTATCGACTATCAATGATGTTGAGGCCGCATCGCGGAGGAACAAGCCTCCAAGTTTGGTTGCGCTGAAGCGCTGAAAATTCAGCATCCATGGCTGCTTTCCACTTGGGGTGCTGAAGAGCAGTGGCGAGAGATGCTGGTACACTGTCATCGGTGCGCACGACGGTGTATGTCACCGTGCCATCCGTGCGCAGCTTGGGAACAGCCTTGCCATCACGCAGCTGGGTGCGCATAGTATGCGGCCGATCCGGTGCAGGAGGGACCCGCACGACCTGAGGAGGCGTGGGACCAGATGGTGAGGGTGGCGCACCGTTGCTGGAGGTTGCTGACGAGGAAGGCAGCGTCGTAGGCGTCGATCCAGACAAGTCGGCTGTCGAGGGCGTCCCTGGTGGCCCATGGTGGGCCACGGGAGACGGAGGCGGCCCAGTATGCGACCCAGCATGAGGCCCAGCATGGGAGGCCGCTTGATCGACGTCAGTACGTGGATCGGGATGATCCTGTGTACCTGCACGAGCAAAAACAGGAGGCTGGATCTCTCCTTGATCGTCAGCGCAAAGACCATTACTACCAAGATCTAGGAGAGTTTCATCTGTGTATGATGGAATTTTTTGATGTGTGACCGACCGAGAGAAGGGAAAAGTTTGTTCATCGAAGATAACATCGCGTGAAATATAAACACGACCACTAGCCACGTCTAAATACTTATAACCTTTATGATGCTCGTTATAGCCTATAAAAACACACTCTTTGGATCGAAACGACAATTTTCGTGTGTTGTAAGGGCGAAGTAAGGGCCAGCAAGCACAACCAAAGGATTTTAGCATGTAGTAATTTGGCTTTGTTTTTGGACCAAGAAGACGTTCAAGAGGAGTGCATTGTCGATGACACGAGTAGGGAGACGGTTTATAAGATAGGTGGCAATAGAGAACGCATCATCCCAAAACTTAACAGGCATGGAGGCTTGCGCTAAAAGGGCAAGGCCAGTTTCGACTATGTGCATGTGTTTTCTCTCGGCGGACCCATTCTGTTGGTGTGTATGTGGACAGGAGATAGTATGGGTAATTCCAGTGGAATCAAAATACTTGTGAAAACGATGATATTCCCCTCCCCAATCAGATCGGACACCCTTGATTTTTTGGTCAAGCAAAAGCTCAACATGTTTTTGGAACTTGAGGAAAGTATCCTCAACTTCAGATTTGCCATGAAGGAGAAAAACCCAAGAGAATTTACTGAAATCGTCAACAAAACTCACATAGTGCTTAAACCACCAACAGAAGTTATAGCCAGGCCCCAAACATCAGTATAAATGAGCTCAAGAGGAGCAGTAGAAGTATGAATAGAAATTGAATAGGGTAATTGGTGACTGTTGCCAAGTTGACACGCAATGCAAACAGTTGCATGCTCAGTACAAAACGGGAGTTTATGAAGTCTCAAAATAGACTGAACTACTTGTTTGGAAGGATGGCCTAGGCCCCGATGCCATTGCTCTTTGCTAATCCGCGAAGAAAACATGGCACACTTGAGGGCGCTTATTTATGAAGACTCGATGGGGTAGAGACCTCCTCTACACCTGCCGCGAAGCAGCATTTTCTTCGACACCAGATCCTTAATAAGAAAAAAATAAGGATGAAATTCAATGAAGACTCCATGATCTAGAGCAAGTTTGTGAATGGAGACTAAATCTTTGGAGATATGTGGGACGTAGAGAAGATTTTTAAGAACAAGATCTTTGGCAGTAGTGGAAATTGAACTATGACCAAGATGAGAAATAGCCATACCTGCGTCGTTGCCGACGTGCACACGATCATTGCCGTGATAGGCATCACGGACGTGGAGGTGCTCTCGGTCGCCAGTGATGTGGTCGGTGGCGCCGGGGTCCATGTACCAGGAGGGATCGACGTGGTAGGAGGAGGTGACGTGGTTGGCGGTGTGGTTCTCCTCCTCCCCACTGTAAGCGTGGTCGAAGCGATTGTAGCAGCGTAGGGCAACATGCCCTACCTTGTTGCAGATCTGGCACACCGGGCGTGGTGCGCCGCCATTGTTGCCTCCGTGGCCGCGTCCCTGACCGCCGTTGCCACGGCCGCCACTGCCGCCGCCACGCCCTCCAGAGTTCTAGCCTTGTTGGCCTTTTCCACGGCCACGGCCACCATTGCCGCCACCGCGTCCTCCAGAGTTGCCGCCATGTCCCCCTTGGCCGCCACCACGACCCTGGTTGTGGTTGATGTAGTTTGCCGAAGAGCCGCCGATGCTATAGTCGGCGTCCTGAACCTCGTGGCGATGCTCGTACGCCAACAGATGCGAGTAGAATTCATCCAAGGTGAGATCGTCCTTCACGCTGAGTGAGGTGACCAGCGAGTCGTAGTTGGGCCTGAGCCCAGCGAGAACGTACGAGAAGATCTCGTCCTCGCTCAGGGGCTGGCCGATGGTGGCGAGGGTGTCGGAGAGCCTCTTCATGCTGCGGAAGTAGTCAGCCGCCGGGACACCTTTCTTCTTCGCCGAGGTCAGTTGTGATCGGATCTGGATGACCCGTGCGCGTGACCTGGAGGCAAACATGCGCTCCAAGATCAGGCAAGCCGCATGCGCTGTGGGCACGTTCATGATGTGCCAGAGCACCTCCTCCTTCACCGTGGAGAAGAAGCCGCTGAGCACGGTCTGGTCACGGACGTACCAGGTGGCATACTCCGGGTTCACGACCTCGGAGCGGCCAGCGTCGTTGTCGACGAAGATTATCTGCACCAGGGCCTGGATGGAGCCGTCGATGTAGCCAAGCAGCGAATGCCCGCGCAGGTGGGTGAGCATCTGCGCTTGCCAGAGCATGAAGTTGGCGCTGCTCAGGCGGACGGTGACAGCGGACAGCACGGAGGGTGCCATGGCGTGAGATGAGGAAGACATTTGCCGTAATGGCTCTGATACCATGTAAAGTTACAGAAAAGATGGGAAAGGCGAGATGGCCTCCTGGCTCATCATCGATCTCATTATATAGGCTAGTAGCCTTGCGGTGCAAGTTGAGATACGTACAACCGGAGGTACATATAAGTACAGATGGAAGTACATATAGATACATTTAGTTAGGATCTAATCTAGCCTAACATCTATATCTACACTAATTCAGTTAACAGAGAAGCATCTCGTTTAACACCAATTATGCATAAAGTATTTTACAAAGGGGCCATAAACAGCACACAAATTCCCCAAAAAATAAAGGTATGGTGAGTTAACCTAGTAAGTAAAAATAATCTGTCGGGGGGTAAAATTAATGAATCAGTTAGATGCAGCCACGCAGATCATGTTGAGGGCCTCCATGTGGATGTTGGGGACGATCTCGACGATCTCATCCTACACGATCAACTCCACCTACACCAACCATGCCTATCATTCAGCAGATGGAGCCAACACTTAACAGCGGGGGAACATGCCGCAGGTGGATTTGGAATTAGGGATGCACACGGATGGATGCAAGCTCGGGTGGGTTACATACCTCAAAGGGTGAGAAAGATGGAGAGGTGCGGGTCCGAATGCCCCACCATAAGATCTCAGTTGCTCTACATCCACAAACCACACACTACAGGAATGGTGCGCTGCACCGACGGCACCAAATGCCGTCGGCGTAGTCTACGCCGAGGGCCACCGTCGGTGTAGCTCCTCGGTGAAGGTCCACCTCAGTAGAGATACGTGGGTCCTCGGTGTAGCCCTATATGCTGCCGTCAGCGTATGGATCCTCGGCACAGGCCACGCCGTCCCGTCTGTTAACTTCAATTTTTTAGTTTTTAACTTTTTATCTCGACCATTGAAACTTTAACTACACTTAATCTTAGGTAAAATTACACCCATGGTCAAACTTCCCACTATGGTCATCCATCCACACAATACTCCACCCTTAGCACCCTTAACATCTTCGTTCCTTCCGGTTGAGCTTCCATCTTCTTCACGAAACATTGATGAGAATACTGCCATATCAATCCTATTAACCCTTAGACCATGATATCATAACTCTTTATTATTTTGAATTTTTTTAAAAATTAAATAAAGATCAGTGGTTAAGTAATAATAATCTCTATGTAGGATGCAATTATTAATTTATTTTAAAAAATATATAAAATCCTGAATTTCTGGCAAAAACTAAAATCATCCTGCTTTTATATTTTCATTTAAAATTTTGAGAATCTAAAAATTCGCTAACCGGGTAATCCCCGGTGAAAATTGATGTAACTTTTCGCACGATTATTTTGATATATTATACATTTTTCCGATTTTGTATGCAACCAGAAAAACCGTTTTACCGACAGTTGACGCAATTTTGCAAAAAAGTTCAAATTTTTTTTTGTTAAATTCTGTTGCATATGGACATCTCGAAAGATTTTATTTTTTAAATTTTTTATCATTTTCTACCATTCAATTGAAACATAAAAAGGCGATCCAGGGGGTGCATGGAGGGAAAAAAAAGTTTAACCTCTACGCCGAAGGTGACCATCAGCGTAGATTAAAAAAGGGAGAAGGCTATTCCGAGGGAAGCCGTCGGCGTAGCCTTGACACCGTGACAGTGCCGTCACGGAATAACTTTGGTGGCCACATACACAGCCCTACGAACGGCCCATGATATACTAAGGGCAGCCGTCGGCATAGCGTTTCCTACGCCGAAGGCATCGCTACACCCGAAGGATCTTTTGGCGGGTTGGCCTGGCGGCCCATACGCCGACAGCTCCGAATTTTAGCTATCGACGTATGAGTGGGTCGTCGGCGGCTTCGAGCCATTCCTGTAGTGACATTAGAATTCCAATCTTCTAACAACAGCATTTCCACAGATCCCCTTCGCAAAAATATCTTGCCTCAAAACGAACATGCAGCATGGAGGAGGAGGGGAAGGAGAAGGCTACCTTGCTTCCATAGTGTCAATTACGGCGCCTGACCGCGAGCTTCGACTGCCTGATTCTCGCTGGCTGCTGATAGGGGAACTTTTTTTCCGCCCTTTTTTTTGAAGTCGTTTTCCTCACCGGGACTTGCACTTCGGCCGGCGTCACACATGGGCCAATTTTTCCATAATTTATATCTCTACAGCCCAATGCAGGAAACGATAGGCTCCGCTCATGCGAGCGCCGTCTTTTGTTAGTTTTTCATTTTTTTAGTTGGTTTTTGTTGGCTTTCGTGGTTTTAACGGGTTCTTCGGTTTTTGTTGTTCTCTGTTTGGATTATTTTCGTTTTTTTCCAATTGTTAGTTTTTTCTAACATTTTCAAGTTTCCAATAATGTTCACATTTTAAAATGTTCAAAATGAAAAAATGTTCATGTTTTAGAACAGTTTAAATTTAAAATATATTCGATATTTTTTCAAAAAATAGTTTAAAAATGTTTATGTGTTTTTAAAAAGATTTGGATTTTAAAATATGTACATTTGAGAAGTATTCTAATTAAAATACTATAGCGTGATATTAAAAATGTTTATTTTTTTAAAGAACCCTACCTGTTATTCGGCCAGTTTGAGTGCGGCCCATGGAGGCAGCGACGTAGGCGGGACGCAGTAGCTTCCGCGTCGGCGACAAATAGGAGCCCGCAGTTTGCGGTCGCTTGATTTTTCTTTCCATATGAACAAAGCAAAAAAAACAAGGCATTTTAATTGTGTCATCTCATTCTATGGACCAATGCATAGTAATCATTTCATCCTACACTACTCCGTTGCTTTAAACCAATTAAGAAAAAATAAAATATTTGTTCTATTATTTCAAAAAATACAGCTAGCGACAATCTCCCCTCCTATTGCAGATACGAACATACTAGCCCACAAATCCAACCACCTTTTTGCAAAGGACGATTAATACATAATTTTGTCGTGCGTTACTCCACCAAAGAGATAAAATTGGACTGGCCCCGTCCATTTATAAGAAACAATATTTGAAATGTGTAAGAAACAATATTTGAAATGTGCAGCTCACACGGCTGGCCTCGTCCATTTATATATTAACAACCATTTATAATTGGTTTAGTCTAGAGAGAAGACAAGGCCAACCCTAACCCGCCGCCTCCCTCTCCCGCCCCCTCCCGGGCGGCGGCGGAGGCTCCTCCTCCCCCCGCGCCCACAACCGTCTGCGGCCAGTTGCCCCTGTTGCTGCCACTGCCGGTCGTGGCCCCGGCCACGGCACTGGCCTCGGTCCCGGCTCCCGTGCCTCGGCCCCGGCCATGGTGCCGGCCCCGGCCCGGCTCTAGCGGTGGTGGCGGCACCGCCTCCGTCGAATCAACGAGGGGGAGAAGAGGGTTTCCGCGGTGGCGTTCCATGGAAGGTGATGAAGCGCCGGTGGAGGATGCCGGGCGGCACGACTACTTGGCCGGGGCCTGAGGCTCTCCGTCGGTAGCCATGGAGGATTCGGTGGAGTGGTGGTGGCCCCCACCCCCGGTAACGGTTCGGCGGTGGTTCACATGATCCGTGCCGCTGTCCTCTTCCTTGGTGATCCGGCAGGAGGGATTGGCGGTGTGGGGGCTGCTGATCTTGCTTTGTTTTTGGTGGTGGTCCTCGGGTTTCTCGCATGCGAGGATGAAGATCTTCCGGAGGTCAGTTTGCTTTGATCTGGCTGGAGAGATGAGTACCGGAAAGCTTCGCTAGCGAATAGAATAGTGCATCTTTTGCTTGGAGTTTGCTGGATCGGGTGGTATTCGGTCGCGCGCACCCATGTTTTTATTCCGACCGTTTGGTTCTGAAGGGAGCGGTGCGAAGCTTTATTCTGTGTTGACATCAAGTGACTTTTCGGTCCATGGTGAAGTCAGAAGAAGGAATATCATGAAGGCTGGATTGGTCGACTGGCTAAAGGAGGTTTGAGTCTCCGTGATGTCGAGGGATCTGCTTGGCGTTCCGGGCTCTGTAGCAGTGGTATGCATGTGGGGCGGCAGCACAGGGGAAGTTCAGTGTCTTACCTCTCAGGGTGAAAACGCAAGGTCTGACCTTAACTGGATGCGCCTGGCAATGATCATGTTGGAGGCATTGTTTTGAGAGTATGGACTATCTTCAGGGTGAAAACCTAAGACCTTTGGTCGGGCGACGACGGCGCTGGTGCACTGTTTTCTTCTTAAAGGCGTCGCTTTTGGAGAATCTGTAATTCAGGTGTTGTCATGGTGGTGGTTGTATTGCTGTTGCTAGACCTAGAAGGTTGTAGCGGGACTTTTATTTCTTGGTTTTCTTTACTCTTTTTTTGGCTGTGTGCATTCGTACTACCACTAGGATGGGACTTTTTGCAGAGGCTGAGTGGAATTGGTATCTTTTGATATTAATATATTTCTTTTATCTAAAAATAATAATATATTGACAAACATGGTTACAAACACAATACGTGTACAACACGTCTGACTATGTCGGTTAGAGTTGATCTAACTAAATACAAGGAGTACTAACATATGTTAACATCCTCCCTCAATTTTAGCCGTATCTAGTCGGGTAAGATTGAGTCTACAACCATCAAACAATGGTAGAGACAAAGGTTTAGCAAAGATATCTCAATATGTTTGGTACAAGCATGAAAAATCGGATTTGATGAGAGATATGTTTCTTCAATATTATCACATCATAGGACACGTGTACTAGCATGTTTGACACGATGCTCCTGTAGCAATGACTGTAACTATTAGCAAGGGCTTTATACTCTAACTTCCCTTTCAATGGCAGCCAACCCAGAGTTGATAGATGATAGCTGACAATTTTGTGGTCACCTCCAAAATGTTGCCCGTATTGGCCGCAATAGGTTTGGTACTCTTAAGCCGGGGAAGTGTCTGAAGCATTGCCAAGATCAATATTTGATGGTGCGGTCATGGTCCAAGTTTAGTCACTACGTGCTGACTAGTGTGTTGTCTTTGTCGAGGACTTGAACAAACTGTTCCTCAACGAGTCAACAATGCCATTCTGTACAAGCACAGCTTCCTTGACCAAGGATGACTTGAAGTCTCGCGTAGCCAACTATAAACACCAGAAGGAGCTGAACAATAAGCATGCTCTCAAACACACTGCCTAGAACAGACCACGTGATAAGAAAAAACTGTTTTCATTCAAATGGGCTGCTATTTCTCATGGGGAAGTTTTTTCCTGGTCCTGTGTGTAGCGCACTCCATGTTTCTATATTCTTCAGGATGCTTCATGGAGGAGAGAGCGGCCCTCATGGATATTAGATCCTTGCTCGTGAGCGTGAGTTCCTATGTTCCCACATCGTGGGGGCACGGTGATGACTGCTGCTCGTGGGAAAAAATCACCTGTGACAATAGCACAGGGCGAATATCGCGCCTCCATCTTTTCCAGATCTACGAGCCAATCCCTATCAAAGGATCGGATGGTTCCATGCCTGCCGAAATTGTGCAAGCCCAATACTGGAACATGAACTTGACAATCTTCTCTTCGTTTCCGGAGCTACAGCTACTGGATTTCTCTGCAAATTTCGCTTGTTTACAGAATTTCGATGGTATGTGACTGCTGTTGCTTGCACCAAACACTAATTTCCTTATTCCATTATAAATTTGATGACATACGGTCTTATTGTGAACCAAACAATCTCCCAGGTCTTCAAGGATTAAGTAAGCTCAAGCATCTCAACCTCAGGAACAACTATTTCATAGGGAGCATCCCAGGATCTGTTAGCAAACTCGTTTCTCTGGAGGTCATAAATCTCAGCAGAAATAACATGAGTGGATCTCTTCAAAATACAGGTACTGAAACGAACAGCCCTTTATGTTAGCAGCCCTGCTGCTACACCTGGGCTGCAAGACACTATGGGCCTCGCTTCAAGGAACACAAGGCCGAAGCGCATGATTCAGCCCAACAGGAAGTACCTGGGCAAGGACTGGACCTGATCAGGTTCGGACGGCGCAGGAGCAAAGTCTACTTAAGGCAGAAAGCAAAGACAAGAAGGACATCCATTGGGATCAGAACCTGGCGGCGGCGGCGGCGAATATTTCCTTCCTTGTTGTAATCCAGATATTTCCTCCCAATTCGAACCTCTTTGCGTGTAATCCGGATGCTTGTGTGTGTGATATACTAAATCCCTAGCAGTACCTTAACATCTGGTATCAGATAGCCAGCGATCCCCACCAAACCCCCACCACAATCCGTCCATTTCAGTCCTGGAAACTCGGAGATACACGGCGGATCGGCGCCGCTTGTTGGGAGCCATGGATCCGGCTTTGAAGGAGTATCTAGATCAGATCAAGCAGGATACCAGCGACCTCAAGGCCGCGGTCATGTCGAGCAAGGACGCCGTCATGGCGACGCAGGCGAAGTTGGAGCAGAAACTCGAGGCGCAGTCGGGGCAACTCACCGATCTATGTAGCTGGAAGACGGATCTGGAGGCCCGCTCGCCAAGCTCCACGCCTCGGTGATCGATCTCGAGCGCGCGCATCTCTCGGCGCCCGCGGCCCGGGTGGATCAGCGTCGACGCACCTCGGCGCACCGTCCACATCTAACGACGGGGAGATCCACGGGCCAGTCGGCCACGGCGAGCACGCCAATCCCGGGGGATTTCTGTCGATGAAATCGACTTCATCGGCCGATTCCCCGGTCAAGGGTATGCTCTCGTTCCAAAATCCTTTGTCAGCAAGTTCATCTGACCCCAATCTCGCCTCTGGCCAAATCATGGCGGGATTGGGCACCACGGCACCCACGATGCATTTTCCGTCGTTCAACGGCGAGAATCCTAATCTCTGGAAGACTCTCGCTGAGCAGTACTTCCACATGTTCTCCATTCATGAAACTTATTGGGTTCCGATGTCTACCCTGCATTTCACGGGTGCCGCTGGCATATGGCTACAATCTGTAGTTAAGAAATTAGCTGGTTTAGATTGGCTTGCTTTCACATCACTTTTATGCACGAGATTTGGACGTGATCGACACCAATTGTTGATCCGTCAGTTCTACACCATTAAACAGATAACCACTGTCGCTGATTACATAGAACGTTTCGATATTCTGATGAATCACTTAGTTTCATATTCTGATTGTACTCACCCATATTATTTCTTGACACGTTTCATCGAGGGACTCCGACCCGATATTCGCTCCATCGTCATGGTTCAACGACCTAATGATCTGGACACGGCATGTTCTCTGGCATTGTTGCAAGAGGAGGTTGCTGATGGGGAAATTCAGTACGAGCCATATAACACCGATCAGCGCATTACCAGATTTCCTGTGAAGCAATTCCAACACCAACAACGCACCCCTCTGGCCAAAGCTGCACCTGGGACAGAGGAACAGAAAACAGTGGAAGGTAATCGCAAATACAATGATGATAAAATTGCTGCTCTTCGCAACTATCGTCGTGCAAAAGGGTTGTGTTTCAAATGTGGAGAAAAATGGGGCCAGGAACATACATGTCCTTCCACAGTACAAATGCATATAGTAGAGGAATTGTTCGCTTTATTCTCCATGGATGAAGTCACTGGTGATATGCAAAGTGAACCAGCTTCTGAAGAAACAGAGACAGTTTGCTCCATTTCTGTACAAGCTTTTGCTGGGGTATCGTCTGGGTCAGCTAGAGTAATTCAGTTGCATGCAAAAATGCAAGGACACGAAATCCTGGTGTTAGTGGATTCAGGGAGCTCTACTTCATTTGTCAACAAGCAACTCGCAACCAAATTGACTGGAGCTGTTCCTATGAAGAATGCTTGTAGGGTGCACGTGGCAGATGGATCTCAACATACATGCACTTCTTATATCCCACAGTGTGCTTGGTTTTCTCAAGGCCAACAATTCTTCACAGATCTTAAGATCCTGCCCCTGGGTACATATGATGCAATCCTCGGGATGGACTGGCTTGAAGAGCATAACCCTGATATTGATTGGGTCGCCAAAACATTGCAGTTTCAGTCAGTTGGTGGGAAATTTAAATTGCAAGGCCATTGTTCAGATAACATACAGTGTGCCGCAATCTCGGCCACAGAGCTGCAAACCATTTGTAAGAAAGGGTCTGCAGCGCACCTTGTGCATGTGTATGCTCTGGATGGTCAGCTAATGGTTGAGGAGATCATTCCAGAACAAATCCAGCAAGTTGTTGATAAGTTCACAGATGTTTTTGCTGAACCAGACTCTTTACCACCTCGCCGCAATTGTGATCACAGTATACCTTTGATGCCAGGAGCTCAACCGGTAAATACGAGAGCTTATAGACACAAGCCAGAGCTGAAATCTGAGATAGAAAGACAGGTGGCAGAGCTCCTCCAATCTGGTGTTATTCAAAGAAGTACCAGCAATTTTTCTTCTCCAGCTATCCTAGTGAAGAAGAAGGATGGAACCTGGAGGTTATGTGTTGACTATAGAGCTCTCAATTCAATGACTGTGGTCAGCAAATACCCTGTACCTATCATAGACGAACTACTGGATGAATTATCTGGGGCTAGTTGGTTCTCAAAACTTGATCTACGTGCTGGTTATCATCAGATCAGGTTGGCCGAGGGCGAAGAGCACAAGACTGCATTTCAAACACATTCAGGGCATTGGGAGTACAAGGTAATGCCATTTGGCCTGGCTGGTGCACCTGCTACATTCCTGGGAGCCATGAACAATACATTGCAGCCTTTGCTCGGAAAATGTGTTGTCGTTTTCTTCGATGACATATTGGTCTATAGCACTTCTCTCGAAGATCATGTACATCATTTGACAGCAGTGCTTGAATGCATGTTGCGTCGTGATCACTGGCAAGTCAAGATGTCCAAATGTTCGTTTGGCCAACAACAAATATCTTACTTGGGACATGTGATCAATGCTACAGGCGTATCATCGGATCCTTCTAAAATTTCCAAGGTGGCATCATGGCCAACACCACGGTCAAGCAAAGATGTGCGCAGTTTCCTAGGCCTTGCCGGCTATTATAGGAAATTTGTGCGCCATTTTGGGATACTTGCTCGCCCCCTTTTCAACTTGCTCAAGAAAAATGCTCCATTCGTGTGGACAGAAGAAACTGACACTGCATTCCAGCTGCTCAAGCAAGGACTGATAGAAGCCCCAGTCCTTTCACTTCCAGATTTCTCCAAGCCATTCGTCATTGACACAGACGCATGTGACACGGGAGTGGGAGCAGTTTTACAGCAAAATGGACACCCCATTGCTTATATGAGCAAACCTTTGGGGCCAAGACACCGTGGGTTGTCAACTTACGAGAAGGAATGCCTCGCAATACTGATGGCAATAGAACAATGGCGACCCTACTTGCACAATGGAGAATTCTTGATTCGCACGGACCAAAAAAGTCTCATTCACTTAGAAGAACAACGATTGACTACAGTTTGGCAGCAGAAGGCATTCACGAAACTATTGGGCCTGCGCTACAGAATCTGCTATCGTAAGGGTGAAGAAAATAGAGCCGCCGATGCTCTCTCTCGTCGTCAACACCCAGAATCCGAAGAAGTGTCAGCAATTTCGGTATGTCAACCTGAATGGCTGCAGGATGTTCGTGCTAGTTATGCTTCAAACCCGCATGCCACCCGTTGGATCCAACAACTGCAACAACATCCCGACCCTAAAGGTCGATTCTCTCTACGAGACAACCTTCTCTATTTCCGCCAGCGTATCTGGCTGGGCGGCGCAACAGTGATGCAAGAATCGATCATGAAAGCGTTCCATGCAAGCAAGGCTGGGGGCCATTCAGGATTCCCTGTCACCTATCGGCGAACTCGTCGGTTCTTTGCGTGGCCAAAAATGAAGGCGCGGATCAAAGAATTCGTGCAAACTTGCATGATCCGTCAACAAGCAAAGCCTCGAGCGAGTAAAATACCCAGGTCTCACTGGAGCCATTGCCCACACCGACGGCGCATGGAAGATGGTCACCATGGACTTCATAGAGGGTCTCCCGCCATCCGGCTCCACCAACTGCATCATGGTCGTCGTTGATAAGTTCACGCGATACGCACACTTCATTCCGCTCCGTCACCCCTTCACAGCAGCCACCTGTCGCAGCAAGCATACATGGACAATGTCTTTAAGTTGCACAGCCTTCCCAAGGTCATGGTGTCCGACGGAGATCCTATCTTCACTAGTCAATTCCGGCAAGAAATGTTCGGTCGTATGGGGACAGAACTAAGGATGAGCTCGGCCTATCATCCTGCTACGGATGGGCAATCAGAAAGAGTGAACCAGGTGCTGGAAATTTACTTGCGTTGTTTCACTCATGCCTGTCCGCGCAAATGGAGTACATGGATATCTCTTGCAGAGTATTGGTACAACACTAGTTACCACTCTGCATTGAAAACATCTCCTTTCGTTGCTCTATATGGCCATGAACCAAGTCACTGGGGGATCGAGACAGATTTAGTCTGCAAAAACCAAACGCTGCAAGCCTGGATCGATGAACGCAAGCTGATGCAACAAGTACTGCAACAGAATCTTCATCATGCTCGGCAACTCATGAAGCAACAAGCTGACAAGAACAGAACACCAAGAACATTTGATGTGGGAGATGCGGTGTTTGTCAAACTCCAACCTTATGTTCAGGTGTCAGTAGCACGTCGAGCAAATCACAAGCTATCCTTCAGATACTATGGGCCTTACAACGTCATCAAATGCATCAATCCAGTGGCATACAAAGTGGATCTTCCTTCTTCGTCAAGAATACACCCTGTATTCCATGTGTCCCAGTTGCGCAAGTGTTTGAAACCAGGTACTCCAGCGTCCACTACTCTTCCTACTCCACCTGATCATCTTGTTTTCCCTGTGAGGGTCATAGCTCGTCGCTGGCATCGTTCTGCAAATGGCATGCGTGAGCAAGTACAGGTTGAGTGGTCCGACCCCATGGCCACTGACATTACCCGGGAAGATGCTTGTGGAGCTGCAGCAGCGTTTCCCCGCATCAACGGCTTGGGGACAAGCCGTTTCTCAAGGAACGGGGGATGTTAGCAGCCCTGCTGCTACACCTGGGCTGCAAGACACTATGGGCCTCGCTTCAAGGAACACAAGGCCGAAGCGCATGATTCAGCCCAACAGGAAGTACCTGGGCAAGGACTGGACCTGATCAGGTTCGGACGGCGCAGGAGCAAAGTCTACTTAAGGCAGAAAGCAAAGACAAGAAGGACATCCATTGGGATCAGAACCTGGCGGCGGCGGCGGCGAATATTTCCTTCCTTGTTGTAATCCAGATATTTCCTCCCAATTCGAACCTCTTTGCGTGTAATCCGGATGCTTGTGTGTGTGATATACTAAATCCCTAGCAGTACCTTAACACTTTACAGTTGGTGCAATTGATTTTTTTTACTTGTTGTAAGACAAGTATACATGCATGGCAGGTTTGGGAAATCTTCGGAAGCTGCGAAAATTGCGTTTGGGATCAAATCAATTGACTGGTAGCGTCCCTACATCCCTATTTGAGCTTCCAAGCCTTGAATATCTGGATCTTTCACATAATGACTTTCAAGGACATATACCTATAAACTCATCTTGGAAGTGTTCCTCATTGCTTCAGACAATCAAGTTATCGGGAAACATGCTAAGCGGTAAATTTGATTTCTTCTGGCTGCGAAACTGTAGCAACCTCAAAGAGATAGATCTGTCTATGAATACTGATTTGGTTGTCCAAGTGAAACTTCATGGTTGGGTACCTAATTTTGAACTGAATACACTAAAACTTTCTTGCTGTAACCTTGACAAGAGCATAATTACGGAGCCAAATTTTCTACGCACACGGCCTCACCTACAGGTTCTTGATCTGTCCAACAATAATCTGCCTGGAACCATGCCCAATTGGTTGTTCAAAACAGTAGCGACACTTGCTTACCTGGATCTTTCAAACAACACACTCGTTGGATCACTAGATCCGATTTCGCAACACCAAAGTAGTCTTCAATTGCTGAACATATCTCTGAACCATATTGAAGGGCAGTTACCGGCCAATATCAGTTCAATGTTTCCGAGACTTAGGATTCTTGATGTTTCTCATAATATTATATCTGGAGTTGTGGCATCTTCATTGTGCAACATTGGCATGATTCAATTTTTGGACCTATCAAACAACAAGTTTACAGGAGATGTACCATCTTGCTTGTTCAGTGATTGTCATGCCCTGAATATTTTGAAGCTCTCAAACAACAGTCTTGGCGGAATGATCCTTGGCGGGGCCAGTAACTTGTCCTCTGTGTGGGGAATATACTTGGACGGCAACAGATTTGAAGGAACTCTCCCCAGAAATCTGTCTGGTAATAGTGTCCAAATTATTGATTTACATGATAATAAGATGTCGGGAGAACTGGACACTTTATCTTGGGACCTTCCTTCACTGGAAGCTTTGAGCCTTGCTAGTAATGGTTTAACTGGCGACATTTCCCCAGGGATTTGCACATTAACAAGTTTACTGATGTTAGACCTGTCAGACAACTACTTTACAGGGCGCATGCCAAACTGCAGCAGTAGTACATTACTACTCGAGTTTCTTAGTATATCTGGGAATTCGGTGTCAGGCTCGCCGGATGCTTTTTTCAACAACTCCTACATTACAACTTTGGATCTCAGCGATAATAATTTCAGAGGCGACCTTGAGTTTACACAACGTCTTCCTCAAATCAGTATACTTCTATTAGGCTGGAATAAGTTTGAAGGGCAGATCTCTTCAAATATCTGTCGTCTCCAAGACTTGACTATACTAGACATTTCACACAACAGCCTTTCGGGTTCCATACCACCATGTATTGGTGGCATTCCATTTGAAGAGGCTATCCAACTTTGGCCCAATGCTGGTGCTAGAGTGACTTGGGAAGATGGTCTCTACAAATATGACAATCAATATGACCTCCAAGGCTTCACCTTCACAACTAAACGGAACCGATACACATACGGCCACAACTTCTTCACGGCGATGTCTGGCATTGACTTATCTGCAAACATGTTGTCAGGTGATATTCCACATGAGATAGGAAATTTGAGCTATATCAAGTCTCTCAATTTATCAAACAATTTCTTTAGTGGACTTATTCCTACATCGTTCGGAAACTTGAGCGAGATTGAAAGCTTAGACCTATCAGAAAACAGACTGAGTGGATCAATACCATGGCAGTTAACCCGGCTATCATCGTTAGAGGTGTTCTCAGTATCATACAACAACCTATCGGGATGTCTACCTGACTCTGGTCAGTTTGGCTCATTTGACATCGACAGTTACAAAGGGAACAACAACCTTAGAGCATGCACTCCCAATTCAGCTCCCGTGGTACGGAGTGGTACCGTAGGAGATTCGCCTGGTCATGCTGACCCAATCCTGTTCGTGGTCAGCGCCGTTTCATTCGTCTTGACATTTTGGGTCACCGTCATATTTTCATTCTGTCATTCATTTGGACAGCGTGTTATTCTCAAAATGTAATAGGTAGTATTGGAGCCTAACCTGTGGGTGTAATCGGAGTTTTCTTTTTGATGGTGTGCGCATTTGTAAAATCCTTCTATCTATTGTTGCTTTGGAGAAACTGTAACTTCAAAGGATCCTTCTGCTATAAGAAGGTGAGTAAATAAGCTGAGCTTAATCTTGTGGTTTGAAATTAACTGAGCTTTGTATTTCGTTGATGAAACAAGAGTGCCATGAGTACCCAAGAGTTTGAGTGGGTAATGTTGCCATCTAGAACTACTGTACCAGTACCGCTACGCAAGTACCCCTACACCGTGAAGCTGTTCATCGAGAGGGTATATTGTTGGACACCATTCGGATGTTAAGTGACCTAAGAGCCACTGCAATTTGGCTTTTTTACGTCAAGGAAGGATTGTTTATATTCGTACTTTGTCTGTTGGTCGTTTAATTGTATATAGGAGTACTCCATAATGTTAATTAATTAGTACTACCTTTGGTAGGAATTAATCGATGCGGGGCATTTCCATACCCGTGCGTACTTCGTGTATGACCCCGGGTCAATCTATTCTAAACAGAGGGAGTAAGCAAGGGCACACGTGAATGTTTTCAACAACATTCAAATATTGCATGTCATGTCACTAAGGTACACACGTGAAAGTGTTTTTTTTTTTCAAAACGTGAATTAAAAACCACAAAATCTAAACATAGAGCAATGTTGCAGATCGATTACGTTACGTGAACAGCCAGGAAAAGTCACAAACCAAAGTTCGGAACCCTTTTCAATTCACTGCTCACGTACGGAGATACTTTTTCAAAAGAAAATAATTCGGACCATGCATGTTGCATAGGCCCAACATCTTTAGTATGGATATAGGATGGAAAAGAAAAAAACCGAAAAGTTAAGGAGGAGCTCCTATACGAAACCGTTAGAAAAAGACCAACCTTTGGGAAGGGAAGATAACTTGCTCTGCACGTGATAAGTGGCGCGCTGTGGTGCTAGAAAATTTCTGGGAAGTGGTCTCCCTGCTCGCCACATGTCGTAAGGGGGAGCAATATGGGGACGAGGGAGGAGAGAGAAGACAGAGGGCTGTGTTGTGTTAGTTTTTCCCTTGATTTTCTAGATTCTTTTTTTTCAAAATGAAATATCTTGAGAACCGTAAATCCAAATTACAATCCGTTTTCACTTTTGAGATCCTCATGTCGAGATCTTCAAAATTAGATCCTATGTTTATAGGTTTCGAGATACTTTTTTCCCGTACTTCCAACGCTAGTATGGTTGTATTCGTGGTGTATACCTAATCGTACTGTGGTTTAATTGATAAGTACTTCTGTTTTTAGTGTATTTGATGCAGTTTTTCCTAACTGTACTTCCTCGTGTGCGCTATTGTACATGTACTTATGTAGTTGTACTTTGTCGTGTGCGCGACTGTACTTCTGCACCAAGTACTTGCTCGTGTGCGCGACTATACACCTGTACTTGTACTTGCTCGTGTGAGCGACTGTACCTGACTTGTGTAGACGACTGTACATGTACTTCTTCGTGTGCGCGACTGTACTTACTCGTGTGCGATATTGTACCCGTCTCATGTGCGCGACTGTACCTGTACTCGTTCTTGCGCGTGACTGTACTCGCTCGTGTATGTAACTATAGTCGGGTGTTCACTGAGTTGTACTCGTCGTTTACTGTACTCGTGCTCCATATGTAACTACTCGAGTTTAAACTTATATTCGAACGAAGTTGCTACACTTAGAGATATGCATGCGTGTGTGAACCACTGATGGTACGTATACGTGCTGCATGAACCGGTTTGCATGGATTTAACGGCAAGAGGTAGAGGTACGTGTTTGCTGGCTCTTGGCGTACGTGGATTGGTTCGATGGACGCGCTCACGTTCGGCGATTTACACAGAAATAACCCTTTGTTGCAACTATAGCACAGACTGATCCTCCGGACAAACTATTTCACCCATCTAACCCTTTTGTGTGGCGTCCCTCCCATGGGCCACAGTGTGGCGCCCGTCCTGTCGGCGCCACTCTCCCAGCCGACGTGGCGCCTTCGACGCTGAGCTGATGCGCCGATCCGACGTGGCAGCATGTGTGGCGCCCATGGGAGGGGCGCCACACTACTCTTTATATATAATGTCTGTCTAGAGATAACAGAAGACTGTGGTAGCTCAATCGGATGAAGCCTTTGCTTCCCAATCCTAGGTCATGAGTTAAACCACTGCACCACCCGAATTTATTTTTATTTTTAAAAATTATGCTAGACATTGTATTATGTTTAAAACATGAAATCTAGCCTCGTACTGTTTTGTAGAGTTTTTTTTATCTTCTCTTGCTTGCAAACTGAACAAATTTAGACAGTGAAATGTTGCTAGCTACTTAATCACCTGACTATTCATGCTATTCCATTTTGACTAATCGGTGGTTACCGCATTCATTTACTTACAATTTAGACAGTGAAATGTTTGGTTTCTATTCTCATGGACACCCCTTGCTCACCTTGTGACTCCCCTTATTGTCTATAACCACCTCTGTATTATAGATTTAGGTATTCTAGATATAGGTTTACTTTTGTAGCAACATAATTAAGCTTGCCTTTCTGTAATGTAAGAGTTTTTTCCAACAAGAGCGAAAAAGTGACATGGACAATCTTCGGTATTTTAAACCGACATAACAAATATAGTAATTAATGTGTTGTTCTTAGCAGAATCATCTTCCTGCTATATATTCAAAACTCCATGCCATATATATTTCTGACACATGGACTTGCAGGTTTGATTACTGAACTTTACAAGTTTGAACTATGCTGAACTTGTTGGCTTGCAATTCTTTAGCCTTCGAGTAATTGATCTCAACTCTGTGGTTGGCTGGTTGCTATTTTATCAAGACAACAACAGGCTGAAGGCCAACAATAACCACGAGTAGACGCTTCGATTTGGCATCCGTACATCAACAAACTCTTGATCTAGACAAATAACAATGTAATTTATAGTTTACCTTTGACAAGAGTATATTGAGCCTGAAACTAGACCTACCTTTCTGCCATCCATGCATGTAAGTGCCTTCTTCTCCTTTCTTCTTTATTATACCTACATCAAAAAAACTCGCCATGTGATGTCGGGTCCCTTTTCCTGAATCTGATGCTTAGTCCTTAGAATGCCCTTAATAAATCAATTGTGCATCTACTATGTGTTCTTTTTTAACCGTTTGCCATGAATGATACACAGGACTAATAAAGGCATGATGCTACCAGGACAGGCGCCCAGGTCACCAATTCTGTTTCAGATCAAATAAAATATACATAGTAGTAAATTACATATGTTGTAAATTTTGCTAAATCTAGAGCAGCACAAATATATTTAAAGTTAGGCTTTGGATCATTGATTTTGAGAGAGTGCACAATCATGACCAACCCGAGGTCTCTCTTTTTGTGAAATATTGCAGCCTGCAGCTGAGCAAGATTCTAGAAGGAGGCAAGGCATCTCTAATTTCCTATGTCACATGTTGCATAGAAATGGAGTTTGCTTCTGAAGCTATTGCGAGCCAGAGAGTTTTACTTTTTTGGGGCAGCGAGGAATCGTCCGTAAAAAAGCTATAAGAAAAGTGACTAGAATAGGATTTTCATGAAGTACATGAACTCTTATTTTCACGCTGGAGGCACGAATCATCTTTATTGGTAGATGACCTATATATAGTTTAATCTGGCCGGTTTGTGCTTGGTGTTCTTTTATTGTTTAGCATGATAAGATAGGAACTGCACGATTTTTGTGAGTGGTATACACTTCTGAAATCATTTTTATGATAATTAGGATAGATAATTTTCTGACTGACGTGTCTACATGGGGAGAAATTTTGCACAGCGTAGTGTCCTGTTTGTTTGGTGCAGGACCGTAGTCCTTTCCGTGTGTTCTTTCTCCATGTGAGGTTATAATTTCCTAATATGGTTATGTACTCGCACAAAGTATCATTTGCTTTCGACTCGCAGGTACCACCGATTAGTCAAAATGGAATAGCATGAATAGTCAGGTGATTAAGTAGTAGCAACATTTCACTGTCTAAATTTGTTCAGTTTGCAAGCAAGAGAAGATAAAAAAAAACTCTACAAAACAGTACGAGGCTAGATTTCATGTTTTAAACATACTACAATATCTAGCATAATTTTTTAAAATAAAAATAATTCGGGTGGTGCGGTGGTTTGAACTCATGACCTAGGATTGGGAAGCAAAGGCTTCATCCAATTGAGCTACCACAGTCTTCTGTTATCTCTAGACAGACATTGTATATAAAGAGTAGTGTGTCGCTCCTCCCATGGGCGCCACACATGCTACCACGTCGGATCGGCGCACCAGCTCAGCGTCGAGGGCGCCACGTCGGGCTGGAAGAGTGGCGCCGGCAGAACGGGTGCCACACTGGCATGTGTGGCGCCCATGGGAGGGGCGCCACACAAAAGGGTTAGATGGGTGAAATAGTTTACCCGGAGGGTCAGTCTGTGCTATAGTTGCAACAAAGGGTTATTTCTGTGTAAATCGCCCCCACGTTCCTGGCGTTGGCGTGGTCGTTCAGCTGGATATGAATGGTAGTACTTCCGCGTCGTGTCGTGCGTGCTCGTTCTGGAATCGCTACCAGGGTCGCTCGGGCACGAATCTTCCCTCTGGGAAGGTCGGCCTTCACGCAGTCCTACCCGAGTTGGCAGGTACGGGGTGCTGCACACCCGGCCGATCCGACAACGGTTAATTTTATTTTTCGTTTCCTTTTCGTTTTTGCTTTTCATTTTTATAGTTCTGTTTCTTAAAGAAACTTTTTTCAAAAAATAGATATTTATTTTTTTCAAATTGTATTTTAAAAATATGTATGTTTAATTTTCTAAAATTCAACATTTTTAAATAATTTTAAATTAAAATAGTTTGTAAATCCATATATTTTTCAATTTTATACATTTTTCCGATTTGAACATTTTTTCATTTTGAACATTTCTTCAAAACTAAATATTTTTTATTTAAACATTTTTTGAACATGCACATTTTTGAAATTTAAAAGATTTTTTGTTTTGAACATTTTTCCAATTTTAACATTTTTAAAATTTGGAAATTTTTAAATTAAAATAGTTTGTAAATGCATTTTTAAAATTTGGACATTTTTGAAACATTTTTCAAATTTGAACAATTTTCAGTTACGAATATTCTCAAATTATTATTTTTAAAATCTTAACTTTTCGAATCTTACAAAGAAAAATAGGTGTTTAAAAAATCTTAACATTTTTTCGAATCTAAAAAAAGAAAAGAAAAGAAAAAATGATGAAACAACTTTGCAAGCGCGCTTCACTAGGCCGACGCGTACCGCGAGCGTGCAGTAAGGGCCGACCTAGTCGGCATATAACATTTGCACATTGAAGGTGGATCCAATACGCTGCACAGGCTGGGCTTGTGAAGTGCCATTTTCTCTATGAATCGTTGTTTGCATTTTTTTTTGGCCTAGTTAGAGCATCTACAGCGCGGGCTCTTATTGAGGGACGCCAGGATTCCAATCCCAGGCGAGTTAATCACAACAATCCTAGCGATAGGCGCTTAATTTAAGGCGTCGATGCAAATTTTTGCTTCAGGCGCTTACCAGCTTTTTTTTGCTTCGGCAGGAAAATCGGATCAGGTTGTTAGCACCTGAAAATTAAATGCATGCATTGTAGCGGCGCTGGGATTTATTTTCCGATTCTTTCTCTCCTAAGCGTCTAAACAAGCGTCCACCACTGAACATGCCCTTAGATGATCTCTGGTGCCGTTTTCTCTAGCTTTCTCTAGTTTTATTGTTTTCCGCCTAGTTTTATGGGTTTTCCAACAACGTCCATTTTGAAAAATGTTTGGTACAAAAAATGTTCAAACCTGAGAATTATTTAAATAAAAAAGTTGTTAAAAAAATTATAATTGTTCGATTTTGAAAACTGTAGAAATCTAAAAAAAAATCTACATTAAAAATATTCATATCTGAAAACTGTTCGAATTTAAAAATCATGCGGAATGTCAAAATTGATCAAGTTTAAAAGTTTTTAAAATTTCAATATGTTCAAGTTTTTAAAATATTCAAATTTAAAAATTGTTTAAATAAGAAAAAATCAATAGATACATGCGAATCTAGATAAAGTTGAGTCTATTAATATAGACGAGATAGAGTACCAATTTAAAAATGTTTAGATTTTCACAAATTTTCACATTGTGAAAAATGTTGGAAAAATACTCCCCCAAACAATGTGATTTTTTTGTTTGATTCACTAAACTCGTAGAATGTGTTGGAATAAGATTTATTTAAAAACAAACAAGAAACAGAAAAAAAATGGAAAAAGAAAAAAGAAAAAAACAGCGAACTACCAGTGGAAGTTTATTCAGGCCTGTCAGCCAGCCGTGGTGAGCTTTCCAAAAAAAAATTAATAAAGAGATCACTCGTGTCATGTGTACCAAATCTTTGTCTTCTAGATAGCTCCTACCACAATTGGTAACTATTGACATGCAAGTTTCTGCAGATATTTATATATTAGTCTATTTAACTTGGCGATGCAGTAGAAGTCCATTGTTGATTAACTAAACTTGTATAATGTGTTGTAGCTATATTCATCACTCTTCATTTACCTTGAATGTAAAATGACACACTTCGTAAGTAAATATATTATGGCAGATTATTTGAGAAATCATTTTAACATAAGAGAGGTATAATTAAAACAATTATTTAAAAATCCAAATAAATTTTTAAATGTTTTCAGAATTTTTGGAATGTATTTTGTTTTGAAAAAAACATTTTAGAGAAAGGAGGAAACTAATAACCACCAGCAAATGCTAATATATTAATGACAAGTTTATTTATCAACTGCTAATATATCATAGACAAGATTATTCTCAGAAGAAGCACCATCACAAGATCTTAGAAAATAAAGTGCTGAAAATTAAGCGTACTTTGAAACTTGAATGTTATTGGGTGTTGGAGTTTGAAAATATATTTGGGAATTTGAAAAGACAAAAAATCTGTTTAATATAATTTTGTACCTTATTTCATAATCATATTAGTGTAATATTGTAATTTTGTTAACTCGACGATAAATAAACAAAGAGAAAGTTAAGAACAAACATAAACCTTTTTTGTACCATTTTATTGGATTTTTTAAAAGTGCAACTTGTTTGACTTATCTACGTGAAAGAAAATTTTAAATCTAAACTATCATCTGGAAGTTTAATCCAAGCTATCATAGATCCTCTATGATCGAATGTGAACAACAAACTTTTGAATAAAAAATCAGAAATAAAACCCAATTCTAATTATTTCCTTCTCACCAAATCGTAAAACCATATCTACGCTAGCAGATAGTTTGTTTTCAAATTATATTTCTTTTAATAGAAAAACAAAAATAGGATCTCCGCGTACCCACGAAGACTTATATAGATTCAAGCCCCACGAGAGATCCCGGGTAAATTGACGCATAAAAATAATTTAAAAATAAATGAAACACATCCAAAGACATATAATTCGATACTAGATTGACACTCTAGATAAATGAACAATTCGACTCTAGTTGAACAATATAAACAAGCAATTCGACTCTAATTCATTGACACAAATAAAGTGTTCGATACTAGATCGACCACGAACTAGTTAAAGCAACACTGCAGCAACAATGAATAGATAAATTGACGGACCCGACGTTTCTGCTCATGGCAAGTCAGCGGATTTTTCAATGGATTTTTCAACAGTTTTCTTCCACAGCGCCACATCGCATGTTACGTGCCCCCTTGCAGCGGGCTGCATGGGGCCACACATAATCTAGGGCGGTGACGGGTAATGCATCACGGGTGGCTCAACTACTGTTGCGACAGTGAGGCATCTAGCAGTCAACACTAGAGTACCATGTGTCAGTGAGGAGTCTATGACCAAAGAGTTAAAATACATCACATATATGCAAACCCACTGCGATGCATACATCTTGAAGCATATAGAGGTTTTTTTTTATAACATTAGCATATGAGCCCGAGATCAGTTTTGCATTTTCGATAAATTGACACTTGTTCATCGGCTACTTGTCATCATCGGTATCCTGATCGTTAGTGAGGAAGATGTCTGGCCACCTTTTATCGTTGTCACCGATCATTGAGGGACCGACATGCCGCGTCCCTATCTTGGCCTTGTTCCTCTTCTTCCCCGTCTTCTCCTCCTTTCTTTGGGACATCCTCGGAGCGAAGAAGTCAAACTCCGCAACCACTTCTTCATGACCCTCTTATCAGCCTCCACGGTGGCAAGCTGCTGCTGCGCTCTATGGTGTCGCTGCTCATCCTCACGCGTCAGAATGAGCGGCTGAGGAGCTAGCATCTCGGTTTGGGCCTGAAACTTGATGTCGGGGAAGTTCATGTCGTGGCGACGGCGGCAGCCAAACCTCAATGCCGCGGAGTCAAATATGTGTTGGGCCTCGTGGGCGGTGTTCGAGCCGATCCACACATGCATCCCGCAGGCCGCCCACCACACCCATTACCGTTACGCTGCATCACTGTTTTGTGGATCTACTACACCTCTCTACTGCCACTTTGGTGAAGCGTTCATGCATACGATCCATCTAGTTGAACTTTGTATTTTTAGACTAGCTATTTGTGATAAAAAAAAGTACTCATCCATGCTAACAAACTCAACTTTATCTAGATTTACATTCATCTAGTCTGAAAATTTGTGGATGCAGACCCATCCATGCGCGCGGATGAGGTGTGCTGCCGTTGTGCGATTCAGCAGTGACCCCAACGACAAGCTAGGGGACAGTGCAGCATCGATCCAGTCACCGGGTTGGATTTTGTGTCCAGCATCAAGATCCAGTCAGCTGATTATCAGGCAGTCAAAACTGTCACGGTCATGCCCCCGAGCACAATCACGCGCGTACGACGACTATATACAGACAAACATGGATGGACTAATTACCACATCCATGATGTATTCGTTCACACTTTGGTCGCTTTCTTGGATGCCTGGATAGGACGTTGGTCGAGGGCACACGTGAAAGTGAAATTTAAGCGTTCGTTGTGGAATTAATCCACGAGCAAAGTAGTCCATTTTATGCCCATGGCTCCGTGTACGTGGGTCTTCATTCCCGCGTTAATTAATCGGTCAGTTGTCGCAAAGCTCTGCGATTACTCGACCCACCAAACAAGAGTACCTATTGAGATTGAAACTTAGGCCGAAAACGACATGCACATATTTGGCCTCCGATGATATTTTCACAAATGTTTAGGCCGGGAGACCATACCACAGTATTGTTGTTTCAATCATAACCCTATAAATTACATAGAGTACAACATAGTCCTACAAATATGATCGACTAACTTCATAGAAATGAGTGGTAACATATATAATGCCAAATTGGCAAGATTATCAAACTTATATTGTAAAGCTAGTGAAATTAGTTTAGTGTAATAGTTGTTGCTATCTTGATTTGTAAAGTTAGTCAAATTTTAACAAGTTTCACTCAAAACAAAGCTAAAAGTATACTTATGATTACTGATTACTGAATAATCAAGCAAGTGAAGGCATGGATCGACATCGCTGTGTACGGTGGGGGAGCCACACACACAAGTCACTTGGATGTTGAATATGCTTAGTCTTTTTCATCAGATCGGTTTTTGTTCAACTGGCTAGAGCATACAATTTCACATATTGACTACACAGTTTTTTAGCTAATACAGGAAAAAATTATACGAAACATTTTAAATTTTATATATAAATTCATGTATTTGACTACGCAGCTTCAAATTGACTACACTATGCTGAAGTCCTGGATCCGCTCCAGACAGTCCCACGTAATCACTCAACAATCAAGCAAGTATACACTGAAAAATCAAGTGAGCACTGCAGTGTGATGCAGTTTTGTGCTCCGGCATGCCTTTCGCTTGAAAGCTACTCCAGCAAGCTGCTGTCGCCTCTTGGTGCAGATAGCCAGATATGCATGTGGCGCGCGGAGCTGCTGTTGCGCCGTCTGGTCAACCAGTTGGACTTTGTGTAGCCGGCCGGGACAGACTTTGTGTGGCTAGCGAAAGTCAGGGCTCACGAACAGTAAGGTACACACGTGAAAGTGTAATTTATTTCGCACCGTAAATTAAAAACCACGAAAACTAAACATAGATCAGGATCAGCAGATCGATTGCGCTACGTGGGCAGCCAGAAAAGGGCACAAACCAAAGTTCGGAACCCTTTCCAATTCACAGCTCACGTACGGAGATACTTTTTCAAAAGAACAAATGCAGAAAATAGTTGCCTTTTACTACCTCTGGTCTGTTTTAATTGACGCAGTTACATATACTATATACTCACGGTCCTTCACAACTCCATGTTAATTTAATCAGATGGGAGGGAGTAGCTAACTAGCTATCATCCGGACCATGCATGATGCATAGGCCCAACATCTTTAGTATGGATAGGATGGACTATTACTTAATTAACTAATTCCAACTAACCTAGCGATGATTTACTAACTCGATAATGGTAGGGGAGCTTACTCGTGGTCGGATGGTTAGGAATGCAGTGGCACCTTCAGCCCACCGAGGACCAAACCACATATTTGATGTTTCGTTGTCTCATAAAGGGAGAATATTTTTTTAGTGAGAGGCGATGTTTCCATCGATAACGAGATGCATATGGTGATTTCGTCAAACTAAAAGTCCACCGGATCAGTCAATCCGACTCAGCCCCTTAAAGGTGGCCGTAGGGTAGGGTACTAGGGCACTACTAGGAAAACGATTATTGCCAGCGCACCAAATTTGCCTACTGTCGGCGCACCAGCGCCCGCCGGTGGGAACGGGCCGGTGATAACGAGGTACAGCCGGCGCACCAGCTAGTTCGCTGATACGTCTCCAACGTATCTATAATTTCTGATGTTCCATGCTTATATTATACCAATTGCTACATGTTTTATATACACTTTATATCATTTTTATGCATTTTCCGGGACTAACCTATTAACAAGATACCGAAGTGCCAGTTCCTGTTTTCTGCTGTTTTTGGTTTCAGAAATTCTACACAGAAAATATTCTCGGAATTGCGCGAAACAAAAGGCCACGTACCTATTTTTCCAGAAGCTTCACGGAGTCCGAAGGAGAGACGAAGGGGGGCCACGAGCTGGCCACACCATAGGGGGGCGCGGCCCACCCTTCTGCCACGCCGCCAGGTGGGGAGCCCACCTCGGGACTCCACCGACATCGCCCCTTCGCCTATATATTCTCCCAGAAGTAAAAACCCTAGGAGCACCGGTCTTCCTCCACGAAAAGTTACGTAGCCGCCGTCATCGCGAAGACAAGTTTCGGGGGATAGAATCTCTGTTCCGGCACGCCACCGGGACGGGGAAGTGCCCCCGGAATCCATCTCCATCGACACCACCGCCATCTTCATCGCCGTTGCTGTCTCCCATGATGAGGAGGGAGTAGTTCTCCCCCGAGGCTGAGGGCTCTACCGGTAGCTATGTGGTTCATCTCTCTCTCTCCCGTGGTGTGATCTTTATGTGATCATGAGCTTTGTGATCTAGTTGAATATGTAGATGTTACTCTTGTCTATTATGCACTCTAGAGGTTACTTTAATATGAACTCCGGAGTAACTCTCCACGGTGTGATGGTGACAGTGTGCGCATCGTGTGTGATTCCTTTATGACGTTGTGGAGCTTGTTTACTCCGACTTGAGGTGTGCTTTTGTAGCCCTACACGATGAATGGTGTTTGTTATCCAACAAGAGAGTGTTTGAGAGTAGCATTTATTTATTCAATTATGTGATCATTGTTGAGAGTGTCCACTAGTGAAAGTATGATCCCTAGGCCTTGTTTCTAAGCATTGAAACACCGTTTCCAACAAGTTTTGCTACATGTTCGCTTGCTGCCATTTTTATTTCGGATTGCAATTACTACTTATAATCATCCATATTACTTGTATTTCACTATCTCTTCGCCGAACTAGTGCACCTATACATCTGACAAGTGTATTAGGTGTGTTGGGGACACAAGAGACTTCTTGTATCTTAATTGCAGGGTTGCTTGAGAGGGATATCTTTGACCTCTACCTCCCCGAGTTCGATAAACCTTGGGTGATTCACTTAAGGGAAACTTGCTGTGCTGTTCTACAAACCTCTCGCTCTTGGAGGCCCAACACTGTCTACGGGAATAGAAGCGTGCGTAGACATCAAGCTATTTTCACGGCGCCGTTGCTCGGGAGGTAAGGTAAAAGGTATTCACATCCTCCGACTACTAAGCTATTTCCTAGCACTGTTGCCGGTGTGTGAGTGCTCAAAGCTATTTCCTTTAGATTCTGCAATTATATATTTTTGTTTCTTGTTTTTATTTTCACTAGTTAGGCTTAATGGAAAATAACAAAAATATTAGAGATCTTTATAGTATCTATCTTGAGTTAGGACATGAGGTGTTTAAAGAGAAAATTAAAAAACCTATGGAACTTTATATGCATGCTAATGGCAATGTGTAACACCCCACCTTTTGCAACCTTGATTATTTGTTCATGTTACAAAAATTAGGGGGAACAAAAACTTTTTCTTTAGACTAATTAAGATGAATTGCCTTGATCTGTTTGTTATGATGAATTGCCTTGATCTGTTGGTAGATGAGTTGTCTTGATTTGCTTGTTGAGTTTTGTCTTGAGCTACCTCATAGAACAACACCCCTAGTGGTTAAACAAGCAACTCACCTAATAAAACACATGTGTGACTTAGGAAAAGTTGTTTTCCTTTTTACTACATCAAACTCTTCTTCTGATGGCAACATGAGTGTGCCATCTTGATTTTTCTCTTTGTGATACAAGATAGCTCAATCATCCTTAATTCAAAACTTGGGATTGTCTACCCCTAGCTACATCCCTCTCTTATACCCACTCATCCTTGTTGGTTTTGAGGCCATGTCGACCATCTGTGTTGACAGGCTTAAAATGTCCAGACTTTGGCAGTTAATCTCTAAGCAACCACAATTGTTATTGGTAGCCTCAATACATAGATCCCATTTATGCAACACCCTCTTCAACCACCACGTCCTGCATGTCTCATTCAATCCTTGCAACTCATATATTCAACTTGATCTGGTATCCTATCCCATGTTCCAGCACCAGATCACTTCTTCCTCTTTTACCTCTTGTTGTTGTTTTCATTCAAGTTTAATCTTCACAAAACCAAGAGTAGAATTTGTGGCTACATTATGTAGTAACCACCTACCCTGGAGAACACCCCTCCCTAAATGAGTTTCCTTTCTCAAAACCCTGTTGTTTTTCTTCTCTGGTTTTGATCACAAAACTACTTCTAGTTTTATTAAATCTTTTCAAGATATTTCTTCAAAGGAAACAAAGAACTGAAATGGGTTTTGTTTCTCATCCCATTTTTACCAAGTACTGATTTCTAAAACATTATTTTCTATCTTGCCTTCTTTTTAACAAAAGACTTGTTTATGGTACCTACACCATTTCTTGTTTTCCTCTTGATTATTTTACATTTGAGAAAAACTCTACTTTACTTGAGAAAGTAAGTAGAATATTTTGAACTTCTATGTTCCAACTAGTTTCCTCTCAACATTTTAAAATTCCATTCCACTTGAGTTAATTCTCAATTGTCCCTAGACAATTGAGGTGTTCCATATACTTTTCAAATGACAACTCTTGCACATCTTGTGTACATCTCTGATCTACCCCATTATGTTCCTTCATCCTCCAATTCTTGATCAAATGGATGATCATTTGATACTATCAGATCACTCCCAATTGACCTCTAATTTGTAGAGCAAGTTATATTTCATCATACCCATCTCAATCCTCTATTCTTTTCCATCATCACCTTGACCTCATGAATTGGTGATTTCTGCCACCATATTCATCCTTGTGAGTACATGGTTACTTCACTCACCATGTCTCTTAGTCTTGCTCTATAATTGTCTAAACCACCATCACCATCCCATCTACCTTGACATGCACATGCATTGTTGCATGTGGTCAATCCCAATCCTTCCAAAATTGAATTCAAATAAAAACTTCTAATCATCAAATATACCTTGGGAACTATCTTCATCATAAGTTGGTCTCAACCAAAGTGGTGGAGATTATTCTCATGGCACATGTCACCTTCATACTTCTTTTTATCTATATGTACCTACTAATATTCTTATCATCATCAAAGTCACTCATATACATTATCTCCTCAACATCATGCTTTGATCTACTCACATAGATGTTGTGTCTCCCTCTCACATTTCTCACTTGTATTTGGCAAGAAGGAGCCGACCATGGCAAGAATTTCGGCCAGCCATTCCTCTTCTTTTTTCTTCTCTTGCAAGCCTTGCCTCCCAACTACCCCAATCACTAAATGGGCAGCCACCCACCTTGACCAATCAAATAAGGAGGCAGCCACCCCTCTCCCTCTATAAATTGGCCCTTGGCCGGCCACTCCTCCCCTTTGGTCATTTCTTTTGACTCTCCACTCCCTCACACTCTTCTCCCACCTCTCCCCACGAGCTGCTGCTCCTCCTAAGCTCCATGGCCGGCCATGGCCATGGAAATCCACCAAGATGAAGCTCCCCTCCTCCCTCAAGCTCATCCTCACCATGAGATCATCTCTCTCTCTCTTTTTCCCTAACCATAGCTGACTTCCTCACCTCTTCTTCTTCCTCCATTGCTAAGATTGGATCTTGATGCAGGTGCATGTTGGTCCAAGCATGGAGAAGCTTGAGTAATCCTCAGATCTGAAGTTCTTGAGCAAAGTTCGTCCAAATCCCTGCAGTAATTTCTGCTATCTTGCAGTTTCAGATTCTGGTACGATCTTGTAAAATCCACCAAATCTCGTGTGCAGATCCAAATCGAGTGATTCAAAGTTCCACAGATAGATCTTGAAAAGATCTACAACTTGGCGTTGGTCTCATCCTCAAATTCGCTACATATTTTCCTTGGTAAATAAAGTTCTGTAAACATGCAGATTCACTGTTTGTAAGATTTGTTCCTTTTCACAAAATCTTTTCGAGCAAACTCAACTGCGGGTGAAAGATCTCTTCAATACCTTCATTTTGGCGTTGGTTTCACTTCAAATGACCTCCTGAAACTGAAATGGTTCACAGATCAAGATCTGGTCAGATCTGACTTTGTCGAATTAAACCAGGAGCTTGGAAACGAATTTTGGAATGAAACCAATTGGGTAAGAACCAGCTTTTACCTTTCAGATGCATCTGACCTCATATTTTCATGATTGATGTACGATTTGTGGTGAATTAAACTTGTTCTGTGTGTTCTGCAGACGTGGCTGTTAGCTTTTAAATCACCAAAAATCCATATTTAAACCTAATTGAGTGATTCTAGTTCTGTAGGACTACTGAATGTTTTCTTAATCTTCTCAAACAAGTTTCAAACCTTTATCTGTTCTGTAACTCCAGAGGTAAAGCAAATGGTATAGACATGTAGTAATCTTGTCAATCCATTTGTGAGAGTTTCAGAAACATTTTGAACCCAAATCCAATTGTGTGTGCATCTCTGTTTAAATATCTCTCAAATGCCGGTGGTCTCATATTTTTAGGATTTTTCTACGATTTATGGCTTACGGATCTTGTTTTCTCGTACGAGTAAGATTCAAAGAAATTCCTAAAATGGTAGGTTTAATATTTTTGTGTAATTCCAATTGGGTTAGTCTTGTATTAGTACTGGCCATCTAGGAAAAATACTTTTAGTCTCTGTTCATGCATATTTGTTACTGTTAGTAAGGTATATGTGTGACATGCATTGTTGGACCAAAACTTGTTGGTTTATTTTAAACCCTTGACCAACTCTTTTTATTTGAGATGGGCAACCTTTGTTTTATGCTTGCAAAGCAAAACCTCTGCAACTTAACATTAGCTCTTTTGTTTAGCTTGAGTTTTCAAATGGTGTGGTATCTTGCTTGCTTCCTATTATTGTATAGTGTTAAGTGAGCAAATTAAATTAGGAAAAACTGATTTCTACTTTTCCCAAAAATGTTTGAAAATGTTTTGTGAATGTATTTGAGGTCAAACTAATGCTCTTGTCCTCTTTATGATGTTATCTACCAGGGGATGTTTGGTTTATACCATGGTGATAACCGAGAGAGGCAATTGCTAAGTTGTGATACTCTCATACCTTTACTAGGTAAATAAAACGGGTTTTCTTTTAGATGCTTTGAGGAATCTATAAATATGTTTGCCCTTAGTAAAGTGGTTAGCTTTTGATTGTTGATTGTTGCATGTTTGTTATGTTGGTACAATGTGTTGATTGTGTTCCTTTTATATTTTCCGGCGATAGATACGAACAATTCCGGAGAAGAAGTGGTTCGGACAAGGATTTTATTGTATTGTTGGAATTCTTATTGGATGGAGTTGAAGAAGTCCAGGGACAAATAAGCCAAGGCAAGCCATCTTTTGATCTCTGACTTGGTGTCTAGTTGGATGTCATTTGTTGATGTCCAAAGCACCTTAATTCTATGTGTGTTATTCTCTCTATTTATGTCATCTATGTGTGATTGCAAGTGGGGTACTCCCTAGTGGTGATACTCCACTATTGTCCTTGTGTTATGGGATGCATGATATTATGGCCGTGCTATTCCACTTGGTTATCTTGTATGCTCAACTTGAGCATGTTCCATCTCAAGATAGTAACTTACATCCACATCCACCCCCTTTGTAGTATAGAGGTATCAATGTCATGATCTTGGTATATTCTCAACTTGAGAGGAGTATGCCGTGTACCCATTGGAGGGTATGTTGGATAGTGATACTCCACTATCTAAGTTGTATATTTAGCACCACAAATCTGAAAGTATAATCCTCCTTATGTTGTCATAATACATGCTTACCTCAAAGCAAGTATGATCCACTCCATTACTCCTTTTATACCTTCTATGGCAAGATGACTCTCATCTCGGCCATAGTGCAATACTAGTTCAACTCATGAAACTATAGGTTGGGAACCCCTCAAGGCTTACCTTGATGTAAATGTTTATGAAAACCTTGGGTAAGTTAACTCTACCCAAGTGTATGTTTTGGAAAGACAAGGTCTTTGGACAAGGATGTTGGAGGAATAGGGTTGGTTGTTGGCAAGTAAAGGAAGTGTGGGTGAAATGTTTTTCAAAGGAGCACTGCGTATAAGTGTTCGCCGTCCCAACTTTTTATCGCGCAACCACACTACCCTGGTGTGGGACGGGACTTAGCCCGTAGTTTGTTGAAGCTGGCGAGAGCACCCTTCACAACTTTCTAGGGAGGGTCACGACGACCTCCGACGCCGGGTTGCGCTCCGGAGGAGGCAATACACCGTCTTAACCGATAGCCGGACGATTACCGAGGGTCTTCTCGTCATGGCGCCGGAGATACGCTCAAAAGGAGGTATGCTGCCGGGGTGCCGGGAAGGGGTAAGCCCGCAGGGAAGGACTCGTGCCAGTGGAGATGGGCGAAAGGTTATGTCCGGGTATCCGTCGTGGCATATGTTATGCGGGGATGATGCCCACACGATAGGTATCCGGATAGTTGTGGGGAAAGTGTGCAAACTCTGCAGAGTCAAATCTATTCGAATAGCCGCGTCCGCGGTCAGGGACGGGTTGAGATGGCCATACTTAACCGGGGCTTGAGTTTTGTTTTGACAAATGCTTTGCAAAGGAAATGTTGTGTTGGATGTGCCGGAAAGGTACGGAAAAAGGGCGTGTGTCGACCATATGGAGATGGTCGTGGGAAAATAAGACCAAGTGGGGAACTCTTTCCTAATGTTTCATGTAGAGGAACTCTTCTTTAACAAAGATATAGAGATGTCATAGGACTTCCCTAGTATCCCCATCACCTGAGATGGCGGTATGCTAACTCTTCTTCAATAAAGATATAGATATGCCATAGCTATCTTTTGAAGTATCTTCTTCAATAAAGATATAGGGGTGTCATAGTACCACATTAGTGTCTCCATCAATTGCGATGTCGGGATGCTATATCCACAAGAGAAACTGATTCTCTTTCACATGCTATATCCACAAGAGAAACTGATTCTCTTTCACATGCTATATCCACAAGAGAAACTGATTCTCTTTCGCATGCTATATCCACAAGAGAAACTACTCTTCCTCTCTTGTCTCTTTTAGTTAGCTCTGTTAGCATCTTTCTTGATGGTTTGCGAGTACAATTCCAAATGTACTCACGGCTTTGTCCCTGCCTATTTACTTGGCCAGACTTGAAGGAACTCGACAGACGAAGAAGGAGTTGGCAACGTCTATGCGAGCTAGGAACGTCTTCCCAGTCAGTTGCCTGTAGGGTTATGGCAGATGACTTGGGTACTGCGCTGTCGAAGTGATGATGCTACTCTGATGTTTAGATAGGCCCTTCGAGGCTATTATGTAAGTATTGGTCATGTGACCTCATTCTAATTTTCTTATTCCGCTTTGTAATGGATGGTGTAATTTGATATCAGTTCGGTTATGTGTTCACGACGCACTGATCATGGGATCATGAACTGTATACATAACAGGGAATTTCGGACAGCTAGTCCGGGGTCCCCACACAATGTTATTAGTATGAATGCTTTGAACACCATTGTTGCTAATGCTATGGAAAATTGTAAGCTTGGGGAAGCTGGTTTTGATGAGCATGATATTTTTAGTCCCCCAAGCATGAAGGAGAAAATTTACTTTGATGATACTTTACCTCCTATATATGATGATTACAATGATGACTATCATATTTTCAGTCCACCTACTATTGAGGAGAAAATTAATTATGATTACAATATGCCTCCTATATATGATGATTATGGTGATGAGAATAATAATGATAGCTATTTTATTGAATTTGCTCCCACTACAATTAATAGTAATGACTATGCTTATGTGGAGAGTACTAATTTTATGCATGTAGCTCATGATAAGAATGTTTCATGTGATAGTTATATTGTTGAGTTTGTTCATGATGCTACTGAAAATCTTTATGAGAGAGGACAATATGGTGTAGGGATTTTCATGTTACTAAAACACCTCTCTTTTTGCTGAAAATCTTGAAGTTGCGCTTGTCTTGTCTTGCTATGCTTATTGCATTATGCTTACATGACTTGTTTATTTACAAGATTCCTTTTCATAGGAAGTGGGTTAGACTTAAAAGTATTTCTTATTTGCTTTTGATGCTCTCTTTTGCTTCAACTCTTATTTCTTGCGAGAGCATCATTAAAATTACTGAGTCCATCTTAATGGCTATAAAGAAAACACTTCTTGGGAGATAACCCATGTTTTTATTTTGCTACTGTTTTGTTATGTCTTGGAAGTTGATACTACTGTAGCAACCAATCCTTATCATGTTTATTTTGTTTTTGCGCCAAGTAAAGTCTTTGATAGAAAGTTGATAATAGATTTGGATTTCTGCGCAGGAACAGATTTTTAGCTGTCAAGAATTTGAGTTGCTCTCTCTGTAGAAAAATCGTAAAATCTTAAAAAAATTCATGAGTAATCCTCAGATATGTACGCAACTTTCATTCAACTGGAGCTTTTTCATCTGAGCAAGTTAGGTGCCTCGAAAAAATTCGTCTTTACGGACTGTTCAGTTTTGACAGAGTCTGCCTTTTATTTCACATTGCCTCTTTTACTGTGTTTGAGTGGGTTTCTTTGCTCCATTAAATTTCAGTAACCTTGGGTGATGTCCAGAAGTGTTGGGAATGATTGTGTCCTTGCTGAACATGTGAATTTTTAATTATGCACTAACCCTCTAATGAGATTGCTTTGAGTTTGGTGTGAAGGAAGTTTTCAAGGATCAAGAGAGGAGGATGATATAATATGATCAAGAAGAGTGAAAAGTCAAGTTTGGGGATGCCCCCGTGGTTCATCCCTGCATATTTCGAGAAGACTCAAGCGTCTAAGCTTGGGGATGCCCAAGGCATCCCCTGTTGGAGATATGCCCAAGAGGCAATAATAAAATAGTTATTATAATATATCTTTGTGTTTATGATAATGTTTACATACCATGCTATAATTGTATTAACCGAAACATTGATACATGTGTGTTATGTGAACAACAAGGAATCCCTAGTAAGCCTCTTAACTAGCTTGTTGATTAATAGATGATCATAGTTTCATGATCATGAACATTGGATGTTATTAATAACAAGGTTATGTCATTATGTAAATGATGTAATGGACACACCCAATTAAGCGTAGCATAAGATCATGTCATTAAGTTATTTGCTATAAGCTTTTGATACATAGTTACCTAGTCCTTTCGACCATGAGATCATGTAAATCACTTATACCGGAAGGGTACTTTGATTACATCAAACGCCACTCCGTAAATGGGTGGTTATAAAGATGGGATTAAGTATCCGGAAAGTATGAGTTGAGGCATATGGATCAACAGTGGGATTTGTCCATCCCGATGACGGATAGATATACTCTGGGCCCTCTCGGTGGAATGTCGTCTAATTAGCTTGCAAGCATATGAATGGTTCATAAGAGACCACATACCACAGTACGAGTAAAGAGTACTTGTCAGGAGACGAGGTTGAACAAGGTATAGAGATACCGATGATCAAACCTCGGACAAGTAAAATATCGTGTGACAAAGGGAATCGGTATCGTATGTAAATGGTTCAGTCAATCACTAAAGTCATCGTTGAATATGTGGGAGCCATTATGGATCTCCAGATCCCGCTATTGGTTATTGGTCGGAGAGTGGTCTCAACCATGTCTGCATAGTTCGCGAACCGTAGGGTGACACACTTAAGGTTTGATGTCGTTTAAGTAGATATGGAAATATGGAATGGAGTTCGAAGTTTTGTTCGGAGTCTCGGATGGGATCCAGGACATCATGAGGAGGTCCGGAATGGTCCGGAGAATAAGATTCATATATAGGAAGTCATTTTATAGGTTTGAAAATGATCCGGTATTTATTCTAGAAGGTTCTAGAAGGTTCTAGAAGAGTCCGGAAGAAATCAGCATGGAAGGTGGAGTCCCAGAGGGACTCCACCCACCTTGGCCGGCCAGCCTAAGGGAGGAGGAGTCCCAAGTGGACTCCTCCCCATGGTGGCCGGCCACCCCACCAAAGGAAAGGGGGATCGAGTCCCACTCCCCCTAGGTTTGGTCATATGGAAGGTTTTATGTTGGGGCTGATGGCGTGTAAGACACACGTCCGTTGGGAACCCCAAGAGGAAGGTGTGATGCGTACAGCAGCAAGTTTTCCCTCAGTAAGAAACCAAGGTTATCGAACCAGTAGGAGTCAAGGAACACGTGAAGGTTGTTGGTGACGGAGTGCAGTGCGGCGCAACACCAGGGATTCCGGCGCCAACGTGGAACCCGCACAACACAATCAAAGTACTTTTCCCCAACGTAACAGCTGAGGTTGTCAATCTCACCGGCTTGCTGTAAACAAAGGATTAAATGTATAGTGTGGAAGATGATGTTTGTTTGCGAAGAACAAGAAAGAACAGAGTTTGCGATAGATTGTATTTCAGATGTAAAGAATGGACCGGGGTCCACAGTTCACTAGTGGTGTCTCTAGCATAAGATAAATAGCATGCTGGGTGAACAAATTACAGTTGGGCAATTTACAAATAGAGAAGGCATAACAATGCACATACATATATCACGATGACTACTATGAGATTTAATCAGGGCATTAGGACAAAGTACATAGACCGCTATCCAGCATGCATCTATGCCCAAAAAGTCCACCTTCAGGTTATCATCCGAACCCCTTCCAGTATTAAGTTGCAAACAACAGACAATTGCATTAAGTATGGTGTGTAATGTAATCAACACAAATATCCTTAGACAAAGCATTGATGTTTTATCCCTAGTGGCAACAGCACATCCACAACCTTAGAACTTTCTGTCACTTCGTCCTGCATTCAATGGAGGCATGAACCCACTATCGAGCATAAATACTCCCTCTTGGAGTTACAAGTATCAACTTGGCCAGAGCCTCTACTAGCAACGGAGTGCATGCAAGAACATAAACAACACATATATGATAGATTGATAATCAACTTGACATAGTATTCCATATTCATCGGATCCCAACAAACACAACATGTAGCATTACAAATAGATGATCTTGATCATGATAGGCAGCTCACAAGATCTAACATGATAGCACAATGAGGAGAAGACAACCACTTAGCTACTGCTATGGACCCATAGTCCAGGGGTGAACTACTCACACATCAATCCGGAGGCGATCATGGTGATGAAGAGCCCTCCGGGAGATGATTCCCCTCTCCGGCAGGGTGCCGGAGGTGATCTCCTGAATCCCCCGAGATGGGATTGGCGGCGGCGGCGGTCTCTGGAAGGTTTTCCGTATCGTGGTTCTCGGTACTGGGGTTTTCGCGACGAAGGCTATAAGTAGGCGGAAAGGCAGAGTCGGAGGGCTGGCGAGGGGCCCACACCATAGGGCGGCGCGGGCCCCCCTCTGGCCGCGCGGCCCTATGGTGGCGGCGCCTTGTCGCCCCACTCCGTATCCCTTTCGGTCTTCTGGAAGTTTCGTGGAAAAATGAGACCCTGGGCGTTGATTTCGTCCAATTCCGAGAATATTTCCTTTGTAGGATTTCTGAAACCAAAAATAGCGTAAAACAAAGAATCGGCTCTTCGGCATCTCGTCAATAGGTTAGTGCCGGAAAATGCATAATAATGACATAAAGTGTGTATAAAACATGTGAGTATCATCATAAAAGTAGCATGGAACATAAGAAATTATAGATACGTTTGAGACGTATCAAGCATCCCCAAGCTTAGTTCCTACTCGCCTCGAGTAGGTAAACGATAACAAGGATAATTTCTGAAGTGACATGCTATCATAATCTTGATCAATACTATTGTAAAGCATATGAGATGAATGCAGCGATTCGAAGCAATGGTAAAGACAATGAATAAACAACTCGAATCATATAACAAAGACTTTTCATGAATAGTACTTTCAAGACAAGCATCAATAAGACTTGCATAAGAGTTAACTCATAAAGCAATAAATTCTTAGTAGAAAGCTTCGAAGCAACACAAAGGAAGATATAAGTTTCAGCAGTTGATTTGAACTTCAACATGTTTATCTCATGGATATGTCTCATGGATAATTGTCAACACAAAGTAATATGATGAATGCAATAGGTAAACATGTAAGAATCAATGCACACAGTTGACACAAGTGTTTGCTTGTAAGATAGAAAGAAGTAGGTAAACTGACTCAACATAAAGTAGAAGATAGGCCCTTCGCAGAGGGAAGCATGGATTACTGTTTTTGTGCTAGAGATTTTCATTTTGAAAACATAGAAACAATTTTGTCAACGGTAGTAATAAATCATATGTATTATGTATAAGACATCCTATAAGTTGCAAGCCTCATGCATAGATTACCAATAGTGCTTGCACCTTGTCCTAATTAGTTTGGATTTACATGGATTATCATTGCATAACATATGTTTCAACCAAGTGTCACAAAGGGGTACCTCTATGCCGCCTGTACAGAGGTCTAAGGAGAAAGTTCGCATTTGATTTCTCGTTTTTGATTATTCTCAACTTAGACATCCATACCGGGACAACATAGACAACAGATAATGGACTCTTCTTTAATGCATAAGCATTCAACAACAAATAATATTCTCATAAGAGATTGAGGATTAATGTCCAAACTGAAACTTCCACCATGATTCATGGCTTTAGTTAGCGGCCCAATGTTCTTCTCTAACAATATGCATACTCAAACCATTTGATCATGATAAATCACCCTTACTTCGGACAAGACGAACATGCATAGCAACTCACATGATATTCAACAAAGGTGTAATAGTTGGTGGCGTCCCTGAAACATGGTTACCGCTCAACAAGCAACTTATAAGAAATAAGATACATAAGCTACATATTCATCACCACAATAGTTTTTAAGGCTATTTTCCCATGAGCTATATATTGCAAAGACAAAGAATAGAATTTTAAAGGTAGCACTCAAGTAATGTACTTTGGAATGGCAGAGAAATACCATGTAGTAGGTAGGTATGGTGGACACAAATGGCATAGTTTTTGGCTCAAGGATTTGGATGCACGAGAAGTAATCCCTCTCAATACAAGGCTTAGGCTAGCAAGGTTGTTTGAAGCAAACTCAGGTATAAACCGGTACAGCAAAACTTACATAAGAACATATTGCAAGCATTATAAGACTTTACGCTGTCTCCTTGTTGTTCAAACACCTTAACCAGAAAATATCTAGACTCTAGAGAGACCAATCATGCAAACCAAATTTTAACAAGCTCTATGTAGTTCTTCATTAATAGGTGCAAAGTACATGATGCAAGAGCTTAAACACGATCTATATGAGCACAACAATTGCCAAGTATCAAATTATTCAAGACATTATACCAATTACCACATGAAGCATTTTCTGTTTCCAACCATATAACAATGAACGAAGCAGTTTCAACCTTCGCCATGAACATTAAAAGTAAAGCTAAGAACACATGTGTTCATATGCAACAGCAGAGCGTGTCTCTCTCCCACACAAGGAATGCTAGGATCCGATTTTATTCAAACAAAAACAAAAATAAAAACATACAGACGCTCCAAGTAAAGCACATAAGATGTGACGGAATAAAAATATAGTTTCACTAGAGGTGACCTGATAAGTTGTCGATGAAGAAGGGATGCCTTAGGCATCCCCAAGCTTAGATGCTTGAGTCTTCTTAAAATATGCAGGGATGAACCACGGGGGCATCCTCAAGCTTCGACTTTTCACTCTTCTTGATCATATTGTATCATCCTCCTCTCTTGACCCTTGAAAACTTCCTCCACACCAAACTCAAAACAAACTCATTAGAGGGTTAGTGCATAATCGAAAATTCACATATTCAGAGGTGAATTAATCATTCTTAACACTTCTGGACATTGCACAAAGCTACTGAAAGTTAATGGAACAAAGAAATCCATCAAACATAGCAAAACAGGCAATGCGAAATAAAAGGCAGAATCTGTCAAAACAGAACAGTCCGTAAAGACGAATTTTTCTGGGGCACTTAACTTGCTAAGATGAAAATGCTCAAATTGAATGAAAGTTGCGTACATATCTGAGGATCACGCACGTAAATTGGCAGATTTTTCTAAATTACCTACAGAAGGGGTTGCTCAATTTAGTGACAGTAAGAAATCTGTTTCTGCGCAGTAATCCAAATCTAGTATCAAGCCTACTATCAAAGACTTTACTTGGCACAACAATGCAATAAAATAAAGATAAGGAGAGGTTGCTACAGTAGTAAAAACTTCCAAGACTCAAATATAAAATAAAAGTGCAGAAGTAAAATAATGGGTTGTCTCCCATAAGCGCTTTTCTTTAACGCCTTTCAGCTAGGCGCAGAAAGTGTGAATCAAGTATTATCAAGAGATGAAGCATCAACAGTTCGAAGAAAAGGTCTTCCCAATATAATGGGACAAGATGAATTGCATTCAATATCCAAGACAACAAAATCAACGGGGACAAGGTTATTGTTAACCATAATGAGAACATTATCAATCCTCCCCAAAGGTTTCTTTATAGCATTATCAGCAAGATTAACATCCAAATAACAATTTTTCATTGGAGGCAAGTCAAGCATATCATAGATTTTCATAGGCATAACAAAAATATTTGCACCAAGATCACATAAAGCATTACAATCAAAATCATTGACCCTCATCTTAATGATGGGCTCCCAACCATCCTCTAACTTCCTAGGAATAGAAGTTTCAAGTTTTAATTTCTCTTCTCTAGCTTTTATGAGAGCATTTGTAATATGTTTTGTAAAGGCCAAATTTATAGCACTAGCATTGGAACTTATAGCAAGTTTTTGTAAGAACTTTATAACTTCAGAGATATGACAATCATCAAAATCTAAACCATTATGATCTACAGCAATGGGATCATTGTCCCCAATATTTTGAAAATTTTCAGCAATTTTATCACAAGCAGTTTCAGCAGTTTTAGCAGTTTCAGGCAGTTTTGCACGCTTTGCACTAGGAGTAGAATCATTGCCAACACCAATTATTTTATCATTGATAGTAGGAGGTTTAGCAACATGTGAAGCATTAACATTACTAGTGGTGGTAATAGTCCAAACTTTAACTACATTATTCTCTTTAGCTAATTTTTCTTCTCTTTCCCACCTAGCATGCAGTTCAGCCATCAATCTAATATTTTCATTAATTCGAACTTGGATGGCGTTTGCTGTAGTAACAATTATTATCTTTCTCTTCATTAGGCATAACTTTCAATTTTAAAAGATCAACATCAAAGGCAAGACTATCAACCTTAGAAGCAAGAACATCAATTTTACCAAGCTTTTCCTCAACAGATTTGTTAAAAGCAGTTTGTGTACTAATAAATTCTTTAGGAATGGCTTCAAGACCAGGGGGTACACTCCTATTATTGTTGTAAGAATTCCCATAAGAATTACCATAACCATTACCATTATTAGAAGGATATGGCCTATAGTTGTTAGCAGAATTATTCCTATAAGCGTTGTTGTTGAAATTATTATTTTTAATGAAGTTCACATCAACATGTTCTTCTTGGGCAACCAATGAAGCTATAGGAACATTATTAGGATCAACATTAGATCTACCATTCACAAGCATAGACATAATAGCATCAATTTTATCACTCAAGGAGGAGGTTTCTTCAACATAATTTACCTTCTTACCTTGTAGAGCTCTTTCCGTGTGCCATTCAGAGTAATTTATCATCATATTATCAAGAAGCTTTGTTGCCGCGCCTAAGGTGATGGACATAAAAGTACCTCCAGCAGCTGAATCCATTAGATTCCGCGAAGAAAAATTCAATCCTGCATAAAAGGTTTGGATGATCATCCAAGTAGTCAGTCCATGAGTAGGGCAATTCTTCACCAAAGATTTCATTCTCTCCCATGCTTGAGCAACATGTTCATTATCCAATTGCTTAAAATTCATTATGCTACTTCTCAAAGATATAATTTTAGCGGGAGGATAATATCTACCAATGAAAGCATCCTTACATTTAGTCCATGAATCAATACTATGTTTAGGCAAAGATAGCAACCAATCTTTAGCTCTTCCTCTTAAGGAGAAAGGAAATAATTTTAATTTTATAATGTCACCATCTACATCCTTATACTTTTGCATTTCACAAAGTTCAACAAAATTATTAAGATGGGCAGCAGCATCATCAGAACTAACACCAGAAAATTGCTCTCTCATAACAAGATTTAGTAAAGCAGGTTTAATTTCAAAAAAATTCTGCTGTAGTAGCAGGTGGAGCAATAGGTGTGCATAGGAAATCATTATTATTTGTGCTAGTGAAGTCACACAACTTAGTGTTCTCATGGGGTATTCATTTTAACAGTAGTAAATAAAGCAAACTAAATAAAGTAAATGCAAGTAACTAATTTTTTTGTGTTTTCAATACAGAGAATGCAAACAAGACAGTAAATAAAGTAAAGCTAGTAACTAATTTTTTTGTATTTTTGATATAGAGAGCAAACAAAGCAGTAAATAAAATAAAGTAAAGCAAGACAAAAACAAAGTAAAGAGATTGGATGTGGGAGACTCCCCTTGCAGCGTGTGTTGATCTCCCCGGCAACGGCGCCAGAAAAAATGCTTGATGGCGTGTAAGATACACGTCCGTTGGGAACCCCAAGAGGAAGGTGTGATGCATACAGCAGCAAGTTTTCCCTCAGTTAGAAACCAAGGTTATCGAACCAGTAGGAGTTAAGGAACACGTGAAGGTTGTTGGTGGCGGAGTGTAGTGCGGCGCAACACCAGGGATTCCGGCGCCAACGTGGAACCTGCACAACACAATCAAAGTACTTTGCCCCAACGTAACAGTGAGGTTGTCAATCTCACCGGCTTGCCTGTGAACAAAGGATTAAATGTATAGTGTGGAAGATGATATTTGTTTGCGAAGAACAATAAAGAACAGTAGTTTGCGATGAGATTGTATTTCAGATGTAAAGAATGGACCGGGGTCCACAGTTCACTAGTGGTGTCTCTCCCATAAGATAAATAGCATGCTGGGTGAACAAATTATAGTTGGGCAATTGACAAATAGAAAAGGCATAACAATGCACATACATATATCACGATGACTACTATGAGATTTAAGCAGGGCATTACGACAAAGTACATAGACCGCTATCCAGCATGCATCTATGCCTAAAAAGTCCACCTTCAGGTTATCATCCGAACCCCTTCCAGTATTAAGTTGCAAACAACGTGACAATTGCATTAAGTATGGTGCGTAATGTAATCAACACAAATATCCTTAGACAAAGCATTGATGTTTTATCCCTAGTGGCAACAGCACATCCACAACCTTAGAACTTTACATCACATCGTCCCAGATTCAATGGAGGCATGAACCCACTATCGAGCATAAATACTCCCTCTTGGAGTTACAAGTATCAATTGGCCAGAGCCTCTACTAGCAACGGAGAGCATGCAAGAACATAAACAATACATATATGATAGATTGATAATCAACTTGACATAGTATTCCATATTCATCGGATCCCAACAAACACAACATGTAGCATTACAAATAGATGATCTTGATCATGATAGGCAGCTCACAAGATCTAACATGATAGCACAATGAGGAGAAGACAATCATCTAGCTATCGCTATGGACCCATAGTCCAGGGGTGAACTACTCACACATCAATCCGGAGGCGATCATGGTGATGAAGAGCCCTCCGGGAGATGAATCCCCTCTCCGGCAGGGTGCCGGAGGAGATCTCCAGAATCCCCCGAGATGGGATTGGCGGCGGCGGCGTCTCTGGAAGGTTTTCCGTATCGTGGTTCTCGGTACTGGGGTTTTCGCGACGAAGACTATAAGTAGGCGGAAGGGTAGAGTCGGAGGGCTGACGAGGGGCCCACACCATAGGGCGGCGTGGGCCCCCCTCTGGCCGCGCGGCCCTATGGTTGCGGCGCCTCGTCGCCCCACTTCGTATCCCTTTCGGTCTTCTGGAAGCTTCGTGGAAAAATAAGACCCTGGGCGTTGATTTCGTCCAATTCCGAGAATATTTCCTTTGTAGGATTTCTGAAACCAAAAACAGCGAGAAAACAAGAATCGGCTCTTCGGCATCTCGTCAATAGGTTAGTGCCGGAAAATTCATAATAATGACATAAAGTGTGTATAAAACATGTGAGTATCATCATAAAAGTAGCATGGAACATAAGAAATTATAGATACGTTTGAGACGTATCAGGGTCTTATTCTGAGACTTTTGACCTAATCTTTGGGGTTTTCCACCTATATAGAGAGAGGAGGGGAGGGGCTCGCCGGCCACTCTTGCCACCACCTTGGCCGCACCACTTTGAGGGCCGGCGCCCAAGCCCCTCTCTCCCAAACCCTAGCTACCTCTCCTCCGCATACAACTCCCGCATACGCTTAGGCGAAGCCCTGCCGGAGTTCTCCACCACCACCGCCACCACACCGTCGTGCTGCCGGGATTCCGAGGAGGATCTACTACTTACGCTGCCCGCTGGAACGGGGAGAAGGACGTCGTCTTCATCAACACCGAACGTGTGACCGAGTACGGAGGTGCTGCCCGATTATGGCACCGTCAAGATCTTCTACGCGCTTTTGAAAGCGGCAAGTGATCGTCTACCGCAGCAACGAGAGCCTCCTCTTGTAGGCTTTGGAAATCTTCAAGGGTTAGTCTCGTTCATCCCCTCGTTGCTACCGTCTTCTAGATTGCATCTTGGCTTGGATTGCGTTCTCGCGGTAGGAAATTTTTTGTTTTCTATGCTACGAATCCCATCAGTGGTATCAGAGCCGTGTCTATGCATAGATGGTTGCACGAGTAGAACACAATTGTTTTGTGGGCGTTGATGCTTATGTTGTTTTTAGTTTGAGTACTTTGCATCATTGTGGCATAGTGGGATGAAGCGGCTCGGGCTAACTTTACATGACCGCGTTCATGAGATTTGCTCCACGCTCGACATGCAACTTGTATTCCATAAGTGGCTTTGCGGGTGTCTGTCTCTCCTACTATAGTGAAGATTCAATTTACTCTTCTATTGACAACACTAGTATCACCGTTGTGGTTCATGTTCGTAGGTAGATTAGATCTCACTCGAAAACCCTAAACCACATAAAAAATGCAAACCAAATTAGAGACGTATAACTTGTTTTTGCAGGGTTTGGTGATGTGATATGGCCATAATGTGATGATGAATATGTATGAGATGATCATTATTGTATTGTGGCAACCGGCAGGAGCCTTATGGTTGTCTTTAAATTTCATGTTGAGTAGTATTTCAAAGTAGTTGTAATAGTTGCTACATGAGGTGAGCAACCATGAAGACGGCGCCATGGACCTTGACGCTACGCCGACGTTGATGGAGATCATGCTCGTTGATGATGAAGATCATGTCCGTGCTTTGGAGATGAAGATCGAAGGCGCAAAGACTAAAGGGCCATATCATATCACATATGAATTGCATGTGATGTTAATCCTTTATGCATCTTATTTTGCTTAGAACGCGACGATAGCATTATAAGATGATCCCTCACATTAATATCAAGATAATAAAGTGTTCTCCCCTCGTATGCACCGTTGATATAGTTCGTTGTTTTCAAAGCATCTCGTGATGATCGGATGTGATAGACTCAACGATTACATACAAAGGGTGTAAGCCATGTTTGCACACGCGGAATACTTGGGTTTTCTTGACGAGCTTAGCATGTACAGACATGGCCTCGGGACACAGGAAACCGAAAGGTTGAACACGAGTCATATGGATGATATGATCAACATGTTGATGTTCACCATTGAAGCTACATCGTCTCACGTGATGATCGGTTTTGGTGTAGTGGATTTGGATCGTGTACCACTTAACAACTATGAGGGATGTTGTATTAAGTGGGAGTTCATTAGTAATTAGATTAAAACATGAACTAATTATCATAAACATAGTCTGAGTAGTATTTTGAATTAATTTGTAGTATTGGCATCCGTTTTCTACCAAGCGCTAGTCTTGTTATTGAGATTGAAATACTGTTAAAAACTGAAAATAAACTTTACGGACTGGTACCGTATTGTTAAAGAATCAAGAAATGATTAAGTCCTATTGCAAACTTTTAGTAAACCTCACATTGTTGATTCAAAGAAGTATGGTTTCAATTAGTACCTAAAGTTATCTTGTCTCCGTGAAACTTGAAGTTCAAATCTGTTTGAAAAGTAAGGAGCTGAAAATTTAGTTTTCAGAAATAATCAAGGTATGAGATATATGTGATATCTAAGACCTTATTGCAAGATGATAGAATATAATTTGGTGAGGCTACATAAACTCATAAGTTTTATGGGAATGTACGAAGGTTGAAGACGCAAGGTGTCCCAATCCTCCAACTATTGGGGCACTAACGATATTCGCATATCCATGAAGTGATCGTCCTTAGTATGCACCGTTGCTAAAGACTCATCGTTTCGAATACTAAGGTATAGATTCTACGTGTGCATACAATGGGTGCAAGCCAGATTTGCACATGCGAATACTGAGGTTAAACTTTACGAGCCTAGCATGTACAGACATGGTCTCGGAAAAGTCGTCATGATATGATGGATAAAATTATGAGTGAAATTGTTCATCATATTACAAAGTTACTAATAGTGAAATCTGAAACACTTGTCATATGATGATTAACTTCAAAGTAAGAACCTCAAGGTTATTGGTGTTTGACCAACAAACCTAGAAGTTATTGAAGGTGAAGTGTTTTCTGAGAATGAGGAAAGCTAAAAGAGAAACTACAAAAGATATTTTGGCAGAAATAAAGAAAAGACTAGAAGGTCTAGCTCAGATGTATATAAATGATATACATGTTATGGATATATTCTTTGTTTTGGTCACATAATAAAATTCTTGGGTATTCGTACCAGATTGGTTGGTATGAGATGTCATACAATACAACGCAATAAAAGAATATGATGGCCTCAGTGACTAATAAAGAATATGGTAATAATGCACGTCTGGAACATAATAAAGTTTTATCATGTTTGTCGTTGGCATTCTACCTAGCCCTTAGAATTTATAATAAATAACTTAATAATTGTTATTTTGCTCTGGTCAAATGAAAACAATGAGTTGTTCAAATTATGACATTACTCCATGTACGATGGATAAGTTATTATAAATCTTAATGGTGAAACACACACACATAATATCGACGCTAAAATGCCATAAGGCAAATGATTTGAATTCCACTTATTTGTGGAACCGCCATTTAGGTCATGTTAGAAAGGAACGCATGAAGGAACTCCATGCAAATGGATTTTTGGAGTCATTTGATTTTTGAATCGTTTGGCGCTTGCAAATCTTTTCTAAAAGAGAATGACTAAAATACCGTTCATAGGCCAAGAGTTGAATGGGCAACTAACTTAGTGGAAATATACATGATGATGTATGTGGTTCACTGGGCATAGTTGTGTGCGGGAGATTCTTCTACTTCATGAAAACTTCCAACAATGAATTGAACATATAAATGTGGATATATTCGATAAGGAAGAAGTTTGAAACATTTGAATGGATTAAAATAAATTTCAGCATGAAGTGGAAATCATCGTAATAGAAAAGTCAAATATCTATGATTGGATCATGGTGGAAATATTTGAATTACGAGTTTTAGCGAACATCTAAGAGAGTTATGAAATTGTTCTACAACTCACGTTTCTTGGAGTATCATAGTGATGATGAAGTATCCAAGAGACATATCCAAACCTTGTTGGGTCAATGATGAGATAAAATATTGATGCCATTATATTTTTGTGGATTATGCTTTAGTGACTACCGCTTTTACACTGAATAGAGCATCATCATGATCCGTTGAAATGACACCATACAAGCTATGGCATGGGTATGAACCCTAATAGTCATTTCTTAAATTTTTGGTATGCATAGCATATGTAAATAAGTTTACAACCAAAATCGGATGAATGTCTTTGTTGTTATCCCAGAATTGGGAATTCTTCCCACTATGAAGTAAAAGACAAAAGTGTTTGTTAATGTTACTTGCTTATTTCCAAGAAATTGTTTTCTAGCAAAGTATTTGAGTGGTAGGACAATATTACTTGATAAGGTTTATGAACCTGAGCATAATGATCAGAGTAGCGCAGCATCGGAAATGGTACCGGAAGCGGCCACGAAGATCATAGCTCCCATGTCTACAAAATGTTATAGTCATGGAGATCAAAGTATCTATTGAACCTTGTAGATATGGTTTACTTTGTGATCAAATAAATGATTTGTGGCAAAGGATTGGTTATGAACAATGATAAACCAACTACATACAAAGAAGTTATGATGGGCCCTGACTCCGTTAAAATGGCTATACGCCATGAAATCCAACATAGATGAATACTTTTTGAAAGTAAATGGATCTATAAAATTGATGAACTTGGATGGAATATCTTTGAAGAAGCTCGACTTGTCGAAAAGTAGTTTACGACAAAGTTCAAAGAATTGACTACGATAAGATTAGATCTTCCATAGCGATGCTTATAGTCTATGTGGATTATTCTAGTAATCGCTACATATTTCTTTTATGAGATATGATAGTAGGATGGCAAAATACATTACTTAACAGAAGTGTGTATTAAAGGTATATACAAGATACAACCAAGAGTTTTGCTAGTCCATGGAATACTAGATAGGTATACAAACTTCAATTGGATGAAGTAAGTATCGCGGAATTGGAATCTTCACCAGATGAAATAATCAAAGAGTTTTTTGATTTCATCAGAGACGATGAAGAGGCTTGCATTTGCAAGAAATTAAGTGGGAGCGCTGAGACATATTTATAATACTTTATGTAGATGACATATAGTTGGTTATAAATGATGTAATTATATACTTGATTAAAAGGTTTCATTGAGAATTAACTTTAATGAAAGGATATGGACTGAAACATATTTAGTGTCAAGATCTATGAAGATAGATTAAAACACATAATAAGTTTAAGTCAAAGTAAATTGAATGGATATTGAAGTAGTTCAATATAGAAATATTAAGAAGGTGTTCTTTTCATGCGAAGGTTTAAACAAGACTTGAGTGTAATTGACACTCGATGAGTAAAAACACATGAGTGATTTTAGATCACGAATAAAATGTACAAAATCAGATGTCCTATGCTATAAAAAGTTAGGAGCATATACCAGAATGATTCATGTGATGATCATTGGACAAACAGTAAGAATATCCCTGTGTGCTTTAGAAGAACCAAGGATACATATATATTTTTATATGGGGTAATGACAAACAAATCGCTGTAAGGTGTTGCACCGATGTTTGTTTGGTCACATAAAAAATGAAATTCAAATATCAATTAGGCTAAGTGTTGTTTAAAAGGTAGCACAATGCTAGATTTAGAAGAGTTCTAAATATTGTGACGGATTCTACAAATGAAGGCATAGTATGTCATTGTTTTGACAATGACTGAGGATGTTTAAGTCGAAGAGTTCTTGGAGAACTTGGTGTAGTTCCGATAGTGTCAGAACTTTGAAGCTATATTGTGTATGGCAATATTAGTGACATATTTCAAACCACGGAATTAAGGTTCCACCAGAGGACTGAACATATAAGAATAATGCCGACTCATTTGGAAAATGAGTGATGCGTTGAGACGCAAATGAATTGCAAAATACATACGTTTTCTGAGCGTGTCAGATCCGTTGACTAAAACCTCTCCCGTGAGAAATACATGATAAAGCACCGGAAGGCCAAGGTGTTATATCTTTACAAATGTAAACTAAATTATTGACTCTAGTGCAAGTGGGAGACTGTTGGAGATATGCCCAAGAGGCAATAATAAAATAGTTATTATAATATATCTTTGTGTTTATGATAATGTTTACATACCATGCTATAATTGTATATATTAACCGAAACATTGATACATGTGTGTTATGTCAACAACAAGGAATCCCTAGTAAGCCTCTTAACTAGCTTGTTGATTAATAGATGATCATAGTTTCATGATCATGAACATTGGATGTTATTAATAACAAGGTTATGTCATTATGTGAATGATGTAATGGACACACCCAATTAAGCGTAGCATAAGATCATGTCATTAAGTTATTTGCTATAAGCTTTCGATAAATAGTTACCTAGTCCTTTCGACCATGACATCATGTAAATCACTTATACCGGAAGGGTACTTTGATTACATTAAACGCCACTGCGTAAATGGGTGCTTATAAAGATGGGATTAATTATCCGGAAAGTATGAGTTGAGGCATATGGATCAACAGTGGGATTTGTCCATCCCGATGACGGATAGATATACTCTGGGCCCTCTCGGTGGAATGTCGTTTAATTAGCTTGCAAGCATATGAATGGTTCATAAGAGACCATATACCACGGTACGAGTAAAGAGTACTTGTCAGGAGACGAGGTTGAACAAGGTATAGAGATACCGATGATCAAACCTCGAACAAGTAAAATATCGTGTGACAAAAGGAATCGGTATCGTATTTAAATGGTTCAGTCGATCACTAAAGTCATCGTTGAATATGTGGGAGCCATTATGGATCTCCAGATCCCGCTATTGGTTATTGGTCGGAGAGTGGTCTCAACCATGTCTGCATAGTTCGCGAACCGTAGGGTGACACTTAAGGTTTGATGTCGTTTAAGTAGATATGGAAATATGGAATGGAGTTCGAAGTTTTGTTCGGAGTCTCGGATGGGATCCAGGACATCACGAGGAGTTCCGGAATGGTCCGGAGAATAAGATTCATATATAGGAAGTCATTTTCTAGGTTTGAAAATGATCCGATATTTTTTCTGGAAGGTTCTAGAAGGTTCTAGAAGAGTCCGGAAGAAATCAGCATGGAAGGTGGAGTCTCAGAGGGACTCCACCCACCTTGGCCGGCCAGCCTAAGGGAGGAGGAGTCCCAAGTGGACTCCTCCCCATGGTGGCCGGCCACCCCACCAAAGGAAAGGGGGGAGTCCCACTCCCCCTAGGTTTGGTCATATGGAAGGTTTTATGTTGGGGTCTTATTCAGAGACTTTTGACCTAATCTTTGGGGTTTTCCACCTATATAAAGAGAGGAGGGGAGGGGCTGGCCGGCCACTCTTGCCACCACCTTGGCCGCACCCCTTTGAGGGCCGGCGCCCAAGCCCCTCTCTCCCAAACCCTAGCTACCTCTCCTCCACATACAACGCCCGCATACGCTTAGGCGAAGCCCTGCCGGAGTTCTCCACCACCACCGCCACCACACCGTCGTGCTGCTGGGATTCCGAGGAGGATCTACTACCTCCGCTGCCCGCTGGAACGGGGAGAAGGACGTCGTCTTCATCAACACCGAACGTGTGACCGAGTACGGAGGTGTTGCCCGATTGTGGCACCGTCAAGATCTTCTACGCGCTTTTGAAAGCGGCAAGTGATCGTCTACCGCAGCAACGAGAGCCTCCTCTTGTAGGCTTTGGAAATCTTCAAGGGTTAGTCTCGTTCATCCTCTCGTTGCTACTGTCTTCTAGATTGCATCTTGGCTTGGATTGCGTTCTCGCGTTAGGAACTTTTTTGTTTTCTATGCTACGAATCCCATCATCCCCTTCTTCATCAATAACTTATCAGGTCACCTCTAGTGAAACTATATTTTAATTCCGTCACATCTTATGTGCTTTACTTGGAGCGTCTATGTGCTTTTATTTTTGTTTTGTTATCTTAGATCTATGAATAAATTGGATCATATTTATCTTGTTTGGGAGAGAGACACGCTCCGCTTTTTCATTTGAATACTCCTATTCTTCACTTATATTTGTTGAGTATTCAGTTTTCGCACTGTGTAGCTTCTAGCTCTTGGTTTTCATGTATCTCTTGTTTAGAGCTATTAGTTATTTTATAGAAAGTACTCTCTTACTTCACTTATATTTGTTTTGAGAGTTTCTTGCTATTTTGGTTGGAAACAGAAAATGCTTCATGTGGTAGTTGGTATATTGTCTTGAATAATTTGATGCTTGGCAATTGTTTTGAGCTCTCAAAGTAGATCATGTTTAAGCTCTTGCATCATGTAGTTTAAACCTATTAGTGGAGAACTACCGTAGAGCTTGTTGAAATTTGCTTTGTGATACGTCTCCAACGTACCTATAATTTCTGATGTTCCATGCTTGTTTTATGACAATACTTACATGTTTTGCTTGCACTTTATAATGTTTTTATGCATTTTCCGGAACTAACCTATTAACGAGATGCCGAAGGGCCGTTCTGTCGTTTTCGTTGTTTTTGGTTCCAGAAAGGCTGTTCGGGCAATATTCTCGGAATTCGGCGAAACGAAGACCCAACATCTTATTTTTCCCGGAACCTTCCAGAAAGTCAAAGGGGGACCAGAGGGGAGCCCTGGGGGCCCCACACGTGTGGTCGGCGCGGCCCAAGGGGGGTGCGCCGCCCTACTGTGAGGGGAGCCCGTGGCCCCTCCGACTCCGACTCTTCGCCTATTTAAGCCCTGGAGACCTAAAAACGCGATACGAATTGACGAAACTCCAGAAAGACTCCAGGGGCGCCGCCACCATCGCGAAACTCCGTTTCGGGGACGAAGTCTCTATTCCGGCACCCTGCCGGGACGGGGAAGCGCCCCCGGAAGCCATCTCCATCAACGCCACCGCCTCCATCATGCTCCGTGAGTAGTTCCCCCATGGACTACGGGTTCGAGCTGTAGCTAGTTGGTATTCTCTCCTCCATGTACTTCAATACAACGATCTCATGAGCTGCCTTACATGATTGAGATTCATCTGATGTAATCGGTGTTGTGTTTGTCGGGATCCGATGGATTGTTACATTATGATTGTCTATCTACAAAGTTTATGAAGTTATTGTTGCTGCAATCTTGTTGTGTTTAATGCTTGTCACTAGGGCCCGAGTGGCATGATCTTAGATTTAAGCTCTATACTTATTGCTTAGATTGTATCTACAAGTTGTTTGCACATGTCTATGTCCGGAACCAAAGGCCCCAAAGTGACGAAATTGGGACAACTCGGAGGGGAAGGCTTAGATATGAGGATCACATGTTTTCACGGAGTGTTAATGCTTTGCTCCGGTGCTCTATTAAAAGGAGTGCCTTAATTTCCAGTAGATTCCCTAGAGGCCCGGCTGCCACCGGCTGGTAGGTCAAAAGATGTTGTACAAGTTTCTCATTGCGAGCACGTATGACTATATATGGAAAACATGCCTACATGATTAATGATCTTGATGTTCTGTCTTAATGCTATTTCAATCCTATCAATTGCCCAACTGTAATTTGTTCACCCAACACTTGTTATTGGAGAGTTACCACTAGTGTAGATAGCTGGGAACCCCGGTCCATCTCTCATCATCATATACTCGTTCTACATGTCATTGGAAGTAGTATCAACTATTTTCTCGGTGCCATTGCTCTCATATTACTCGCTACTGCTGCTGTGTTATCGTTATTACTTCTCTCATATTACTCCCGCTTTCACATCACCCCCGTTACTTGTGCTTTTCCAGTGCAGCTGAATTGACGACTCAGTTGTTAAGGCTTATAAGTATTCTTTACCTCCCCTTGTGTCGAATCAATAAATTTGGGTTTTACTTCCCTCGAAGACTGTTGCGATCCCCTATACTTGTGGGTTATCACTTTGCATGATTGGTCTCTCTAAGGTCTAGATATTTTCTGGTAAAAGTGTTTGAGCAACAAGGAAGACAGTGTAGAGTCTTATAATGCTTGCAATATGTTCTTATGTAAGTTTTTGCTGTACCGGTTCATACTTGTGTTTGCTTCAAACAACCTTGCTAGCCAAAGCCTTGTACTGAGAGGGAATGCTTCTCGTGCATCCAAAACCTTAAACCAAACCTATGCCATTTGTGTCCACCATAACTACCTACTATGTGGTATTTCTCTGTCATTCCAAGTAAATACTTCATGTGCTACCTTTAAACAATTCAAAAGTTATTATCTCTTATTTGTGTCAATGTTTTATAGCTCATGAGGAAGTATGTGGTGTTTTATCTTTCAATCTTGTTGGGCAGAATTTCACCAATGGACTAGTGGCACATCCGCTTATCCAATAATTTTGCAAAAAGAGATCGCAACGGGGTTCCCAGCCCCAATTAATTAACTTTCATTAATAATTCTCTTCACATGTTTTGCCCTGATTCATCAGTAAGCAACTTAATTTTGCAAATAGACACTCCTCCATGGTATGTGAAATGTTGGAAGGCACCCGAGGATTCGGTTAGCCATGGCTTGTGAAAGAAAAGGTTGGGAGGAGTGTCATCCATAAATAAAACTAAAGTACATGTGTAAACAAAAGAGAAGAGGGATGATCTACCTTGCTGGTAGAGATAACGTCCTTCATGGGAGCCGCTCTTTGAAAGTCTTTTTGACAAGAGGGTTAGAGTGCCCACTACCATTCGTTGACAACAATAAACACTTCTCAAAACTTTACTTTTATGCTCTCTATATGATTTCAAAACTTGAAAAGCTCTAGAACATGATTTAATCCCTGCTTCCCTCTGCGAAGGGCCTTTCTTTTACTTTATGTTGAGTCAGTTTACCTACTTCTTTCTATCTTAGAAGCAAACAGTTGTGTCAACTGTGTGCATTTATTCTTACATGCTTACTTATTGCACTCATCATATTACTTTGTGTTGACAATTATCCATGAGATATACATGTTGAAAGTTAAAAGCAATTGCTGAAACTTAAATCTTCCTTTGTGTTGCTTCAAAACCTTTTATTAAGAATCTATTGCTTTATGAGTTAACTCTTATGCAAGACTTTTTGATGCTTGTCTTGAAAGTACTATTCATGAAAAGTTTTTACTATATGATTCAGTTGTGTAGTCATTATCTATTTCTTAGCAAACTATAGACCATTGCTTTGAGTCACTTCATTCATCTCATATGCTTTACAATGGTATTGATCAAGGTTATGTTGGTAGCATGTCACTTCAGAAATTATTCTTTTTATCGTTTACCTACTCGAGGGCGAGTAGGAACTAAGCTTGGGAATGCTTGATACGTCTCCAACGTATCTATAATTTCTGATGTTCCATGCTTATATTATACCAATTGCTACATGTTTTATATACACTTTATATAATTTTTATGCATTTTCCGGGACTAACCTATTAACAAGATGCCGAAGTGCCAGTTCTTGTTTTCTGCTGTTTTTGGTTTCGGAAATTCTACACAGGAAATATTCTCGGAATTGCGCGAAACAAAAGGCCACGTCCCTATTTTTCCAGAAGCTTCACGGAGTCCAAAGGAGAGACGAAGGGGGGCCACGAGCTGGCCACACCATAGGGGGGCGCGGCCCACCCTTCTGCCGCGCCGCTAGGTGGGGAGCCCACCTCGGGACTCCACCGACATCACCCCTTTGCCTATATATTCTCCCAGAAGTAAAAACCCTAGGAGCACATGTCTTCCTCCACGAAAAGTTACGTAGCCGCCGCCATCGCGAAGACAAGTTTCGGGGGACAGAATCTCTGTTCCGGCACGCCGCCGGGACGGGGAAGTGCCCCCGGAATCCATCTCCATCGACACCACCACCATCTTCATCGCCGTTGCTGTCTCCCATGATGAGGAGGGACTAGTTCTCCCCCGAGGCTGAGGGCTCTACCGGTATCTATGTGGTTCATCTCTCTCTCCCATGGTGTGATGTTTATGTGATCATGAGCTTTGTAATCTAGTTGAATATGTAGATGTTACTCTTGTCTATTATGCACTCTAGAGGTTACTTTAATATGAACTCCTGAGTCACTCTCCACGGTGTGATGGTGACAGTGTGCGCATCGTGTGTGATTCCTTTATGACGTTGTGGAGCTTGTTTACTCCGGCTTGAGGTGTGCTTTTGCAGCCCTACACGATGAATGGTGTTTGTTATCCAACAAGAGAGTGTTTGAGAGTAGCATTTATTTATTCAATTATGTGATCATTGTTGAGAGTGTCCACTTGTGAAAGTATGATCCCTAGGCCTTGTTTCTAAGCATTGAAACATCATTTTCAACAAGTTCTGCTACATGTTCGCTTGCTGCCATTTTTATTTTAGATTGCAATTACTACTTATAATCATCCATATTACTTGTATTTCACTATCTCTTTGCCGAACTAGTGCACCTATACATCTGACAAGTGTATTAGGTGTGTTGGGGACACAAGAGACTTCTTGTATCTTAATTGCAGGGGTTGCTTGAGAGGGATATCTTTGACCTCTACCTCCCTGAGTTCGATAAACCTTGGGTGATTCACTTAAGGGAAACTTGCTGCTGTTCTACAAACCTCTGCTCTTGGAGGCCCAACACTGTCTACAGAAATAGAAGCGTGCGTAGACATCACTCCATTATGGCGGTTCTCGCGACGAGGCCACTGTGACGGTTCCCGACGAGGCGTTTGGGCTCCCCAGACCACTTCGCGGACCATTTACGGCGGTTCAACGCGTCGAGACCACTCCGACGGTTCTCCCCCGAGGCTAAGGGATCTACCGGTAGCTATGTGGTTCATCTCTCTCTCCCATGGTGTGATCTTTATGTGATCATGAGCTTTGTATCACTATTAATCTATGTGCTACTCTAGTGATGTTATTAAAGTAGTCTATTCCTCCTCCATGATGTAAAGAGGACAGTGTGTGTGCATCGTGTAGTACTTGGCATAGGCTATGATTGTAATCTCTTGTGGATTATGAAGTTAACTATTACTATGATAGTATTGTTGTGATCTATTCCCCCTTTCATAGCTATTGTTGACAGTGTGTATGCTATGTTAGTACTCGGTCTAAATTGCAACGGTATTATCTTGGATTATGATTTGATGAGGATATCCCTATGAGTGGTGTTTGTCAAGTACTTGATGAACTTTGAGTGGAGCTTTTGTAGCCACTACGTGATGATTAGTGATTCCAATAGGAGAGTAATTCGAGTAGCACAAGTGAAGAGAAGTTATCTAATTATCCAATTATGTGATCATTGTTGAGAGTGTCCACTAGTGAAAGTATGATCCCTAGGCCTTGTTTCTAAGCATTGAAACACCGTTTCCAACAAGTTCTGCTACATGTTTGCTTGCTGCCATTTTTATTTCAGATTGCAATTACTCCTTATAATCATACATATTACTTGTATTTCACTATCTCTTTGCCGAACTAGTGCACCTATACATCTGACAAGTGTATTAGGTGTGTTGGGGACACAAGAGACTTCTTGTATCTTAATTGCAGGGTTGCTTGAGAGGGATATCTTTGACCTCTACCTCCCTGAGTTCGATAAACCTTGGGTGATTAACTTAAGGGAAACTTGCTGTTGTTCTACAAACCTCTGCTCTTGGAGGCCCAACACTGTCTACAGGAATAGAAGCGTGCGTAGACATCATTTGCCGGCGGTAAGATGAGTTATCCCCGGCGCACCTGCCTAGTGCGCCGGTAGTAAGTTATCCAGGAAACCAAAAAGAGCCGATCTAGATCAAGATCTAGATCTAGATCTAGTTTGGGTTCGTTTTGCGTGTTACTGTGGACCACCTTTCTGTCGTTGCCGCGCTGGTGTAGGAGTGGGAGGAGGAGGATGAGGATGAGAGGATGAGGAAAGGAGTAGGCCGGAGGTGGAGGTGGAGGTGGAGTTGGAGGAGGAGTAGGCCGGAGGTGGACGTGGACGTGGACGTGGAGGAGGAGGAGTTGGCCGGAGGTGAAGGTTGAGGAGGAGGAGTTGGCCGGAGGTGGAGGTTGAGGAAGAGGAGGAGGAGCTCACGTCGGAGGAGGAGGAGGAGGCCCGAGGTGGAGGAGGGATGTCACCGGAGGAGGAGGACGAGGAGGCCGTCAGTGAGTATTGCATGGAGAAGAGGAGGAGGGAAAGAGGAGAAGGGGGAGTAGTGAGGAAGGAGAAGAGGGAGGAGGGCCAGCTTGAATATATAGTACGGCTTACCGCTGGCGCACCTAGTATGGTGGTGCGCCGGGGGTAATTTTTTCTTTTTTTCACCCAGATCTTAAACCTGAAAAAAGTCCTATTTCTGTTTTTCAATTGACGAATCCATTTTTTGTCTAAACGACCGTAGGTCGTTGAATTGAATTCGGATAGGAAATTTCACGTAGATAGATTTTGATATAATTTTTTTTTATCGGAGGTCGTATGCAACCAGAAATCCCGTTTTACCGAAAGATGACGTCATTTTGCATAATATATCGAAATTCATTTTTTCAAATTTTCACTAAAAATAGATTACATAAGTATTGGACATATCAAAGGATTTAATTTTTCGAATTTTCTACCATTTTCTTTTATTTTTTAGAAAACTGAAAAGGCGATTCCGGGGGGGAGGGGTGTGGAGAGAAAATTCTGGGCACCTTACCCCCGGCGCACCTCTATGGTGGTGCGCTGGTGGTAAATTGTCTACCACCGGCGCACCACCATAGAGGTGCGCCGGGGGTAAGGTGCCCAGATTTTTTTGCTTTCGGCCAGACCTCTTCGAAATTTATTCCCGGCGCACTAAACTTTTTGTGCGCCGACAGTATCTGTTCTTCGCCGGCGGTATTTGCCACCGGCGCGCGTCAATGATGGTGCGTCGGCACTATTCCCTGCAGCTATTGCCCTTTTCCTAGTAGTGGGGTGCCTACGGCGGTACCTTGTAAACACATCTATGATCATATACTGGATTGCTAGCAGCACGTAGGGATCCTCCACCGAGGGGACCCGAAGCTGGGTAAATCATGTACCCAATCTCGCTCCCGGAATCTCCATCGTCGCTCTCTCCCAAAACCCAAGTCTACAATACATAGGCATTGGCGAGGTGATCCCTCGTCAATTGGCGCCGTCTGTGGGAAGTGCGGCGACTGGATTTTGTTATTTGGGCGAGATCCATCATCGAGTTCGTCATCAACTGCTTCGTTTGGCTATCGGCCGGATTTTTTCACGAACCCGAGCGTGAGCAATCCGGCAAGCGCGTGACTGATTCGTGACCAGATCGCATCCTCGCGCGAAGGCTCCATTGTTTTTTTTTCTTCGGCTATAGCGTGTGTTTCCTCCACTGACCAAATCAGCGATCTACGCACAGTACAAGGAAAGAAAAGAGCACCCGTGTGTACGGGAAGGAGCTATTCCTTTTCATTGTTCAAAAGCAAAAGCTAAGTATTACTTTTACATCCTACGGAATCTTTCTTTTCTTGCATTAATTATCTATCTAGTAGTTGATTTATCTGCTCAGATTTAACCACAACTGGTAGAAAAATGGCCTTCTGTCCAGCCCCATTAGTCGCCAAAATATAGGAACCGCGACTAATGGGGTCTTTAGTCGTGGTTCGGGAGGCGAACCGCGACTAAAGACCTGGGCCCAGCGCGCTCGGTGGCCAGCTGGTGGACGGGAGGGGCTTTAGTCGCGGTTGGACAGGCCAACCGCGACTAAAGGTCCTCAGCCCTGGCCCGAAGGCCTTTAGTCGCGGTTGGCCAGGCCAACCGGGACTAAAGGCCCATCCCTATAAAAGGGCCTCAGCTCACAGCACTTAGCCATTTTGTGCCACTTCTCTTCACAAGCTTCACAAGGGGGTGTAGGTTTCCTTTTGGTTCCTCTTATGCACACAAGGTGTTTGATAAAATGCCCCAAGAGCATGAAACAAATATGATATGAAGTGTCAGAGCCACACTTGAGCTTCCTCATTTATTTTTTCCTCCTCGATCGCGGTTAGCAACTTGAACCTTTCATGTGTGTCATTGATAAAATATGCATGTGTGTAGTTCATTGTTTAATTTCTATTGTTTATAGCTAGTTAGTTTAACAAATGCATGATGGTTAATTATATATTTTATATTATAATAATGCGGATGAATCGGCAATGGATGTACGGTAACCGACTCTCCGGCGAGTTCACTACGGGTTTGAAAGATTTCCTCGTAGTGGCTAATGCGAACAAGCGAAGGGTTTTGTTATCTCGTCCATGTGTTGACTCGTAAGAATCGAAGGGTTACTCTTCCTCAAGAGAAGTTCACCCGCACCTGCTTCGGCACGGTTTCATGCCAAGCTATAATTGTTGGACCAAGCATGGAGAAAGAGGGGTTATAATGGAAGAAGATGAAGAAGGGGATGATTTCATCGATGAAAACTATCTTGCTCATTTCGGTGATACTTTCATGGAGGATGTCTGAAGGTGAAGGGGAAGGTGAAGAAGAGGCACGTGATGAGCCCGTTGATGATCTTGGTCGGACCATTGCTGATGCACGGAGACGCTGCGAAACTGAAAAGGAGAGGGAGAATTTGGATCGCATGTTAGAGGATCACGGAAAGTCGCTGTACCCCGGATGCGATAATGGTCCGAAAAAGTCTGGGCTGCACACTTGGATTTGCTGAAATGGAAGGCACATGCAGGTGTAGCTGACTCGGCATTTGAAAACTTGCTGAAAATGTTGAAGAATATGTTTCCAAAGAATAACGAGTTGCCCGCCGGTACGTACGAAGCAAAGAAGGTTGTCTCGCCCTCTAGGTTTAGAGGTTACGAAGATACATGCATGCATCAACGACCGCATCCTCTACCGCGGTGAATACGAGAATTTGAATGAATGTCCGGTATGCACTGCATTGCGTTATAAGATCAGAGGCGATGACCCTGGTGACGATGTTGAGGGCGAGAAACCCGGGAAGAGGGTTCCCGCCAAGGTGATGTGGTATGCTCCTATAATACCACGGTTGAAACGTCTGTTCGGGAACAAAGAGCATGCCAAGTTGTTGTGATGGCACAAAGAGGACCGTAAGTCGGACGGGGAGTTGAGACACCCGCGGATGGAACGCAATGGAGAAAGATCGACGGAGAGTTCAAAGATTTTGCGGCGACGCAAGGAACATAAGATTTGGTCTAAGTACGGATGGCATGAATCCTTTTGGCGAGCGAGCTCCAGCCATAGCACCCGGCCCGTGACTCTATGCATCTACAACCTTCCTCCTTGGTTGTGCATGAAGCGGAAGTTCATTATGATGCCAGTGCTCATCCAAGGTCCGAAGCAACCCGGCAACGACATCGATGTGTACCTAAGGCCATTAGTTGATGAACTTTTACAGCTGTGGGTCAGACCTGGTGTCCGTGTGTGGGATGAGCACAAAGAAGAGGAATTTGACCTACGAGCGTTGATTTTCGTAACCATCAACGATTGGCCTGCTCTTAGTAACCTTTCGGGACTGTCAAATAAGGGATACAATGCATGCACGCACTGCTTACATGAGACTGAAAGTGTACATTTGCCAAATTGTAAGAACAACGTGTACCTTGGGCATCGTCGATTTCTTCCGAAAATTCATCCGGTAAGAAAGAAAGGCAAGCATTACAACGGCAAGGCGAGATCACCGGCCGAAGCTCGCGGAACTGCACCGGTGCTGAGGTATTTGATATGGTCAAGGATTTGAAAGTCATCTTTGGAAAGGGTCCCGGCGGACAATCGGTTCCGAAGGGAGCCGACGGGCACGCAGCCATGTGGAAGAAGAAATCTATATTCGGGAGCTAGAATATTGGAAAGTCCTAGATGTCCGCTCCGCAATCGACGTGATGCACGTTACGAAGAATATTTGCGTGAACCTCCTAAGCTTCTTGGGCGTGTATGGGAAGACAAATGATACAAAGGAAGCACGGCAGGACTAGCAACGTTTGAAAGACCACGATGACCGGCATCCGGAATGGTTTCAAGGTCGTGCCGGCTACGCTCCGACCAAAGAAGAGAAGGTCATCTTTTTTGAATGCCCGAGCGAGTATGAAGGTCCCGTCCGGATTCTCGTCCAATATAAAGGGAATAATAAACATATCGGAGAAAAAGTTCCAAAACTCGAAGTCTCACGACTGCCACGTGATTATGACGCAATTGCTTCCGATTGCTTTGAGGGGGCTCCTGCCGAAAAATGTTCGAGTAGCCATTGTGAAGCTATGTGCATTCCTCAATGCAATCTCTCCGAAGGTAATCAATCCAGAAGTTCTACCACGTTTACAGAACGATGTGGTCCAATGTCTTGTCAGTTTCGAGTTGGTGTTCCCGCCATCCTTCTTCAATATTATGACGCACCTCCTGGTTCACCTAGTCGAAGAGATTTCCATTCTCGGTCCCGTATTTCTACACAATATGTTCCCCTTCGAGAGGTTCATGGGAGTATTAAAGAAATATGTTCGTAACCGTGCTAGGCCGAGAAGGAAGCATCGCCAAGGGCTATGGAAATGAGGAGGTAATTGAGTTTTGTGTTGACTTTGTTCCCGACCTTAAGCCGATTGGTCTTCCTCGATCGCGGCACGTGGGGAGACTAAGTGGAAAAGGCACGATCGGAAGGAAATCAACGATATGTATGGACGGCCATTCTCCGATCGAAGCACACCACACGGTTCGACCAATTCCAGCTTGGTGGCTCCGTACTTTGAGAAACACAAGAATATTTTACGCTCGAACAACCCGGGAAGCCTCGAATCCCGGATTAGGAAGGCCCACATGGAGACTTTCGGCGGTTGGTTGAGAAAACATTTAATGAATGACGATCATGTTGTAGATCAGTCTGTACATGTTGGCCAAGACACCATCTTCGACTATAACGACTTTCCAAGGGTACGAGATAAATGGGAATACATTTTACACGATCGCCCAAGATAAAAAGAGCACCAACCAAAACAGTGGTGTCCGCTTTGATGTAGCAACCGAGAATGGGCAAAAGGTCACATATTATGGTTACATAGAGGAGATATGGGAACTTGACTATGGACCCTCCTTTAAGGTCCCTTTGTTCCGGTGCAAATGGTTCAAGCTAACAGGAGGTGGGGTAAAGGTGGACCAGCAATACGGAATGACAATGGTGGATTTCAACAATCTTGGTTACCTTGACGAACCATTCGTCCTAGCGAAAGATGTCGCTCAGGTTTTCTATGTCAAGGACATGAGTAGCAAACCGAGGAAACGGAAAGATAAGAAAACGATCAGTACATCATGCGATGATCCAAAGCACCACATCGTTCTTTCAGGGAAAAGAAACATCGTGGGAGTGGAGGACAAGACAGACATGTCAGAAGATTATAATATGTTTGCTGAAATTCCGCCCTTCAAAGTGAACACCGACCCAAGCATTAAGTTAAATGATGAGGATGCTCCATGGATACGGCACAATCGTAAGCAAGCAGGGACACAAAGGAAGAAATGATGTGTAATAATTTATTGTACCAAACTTTGTTGAATGGATCATGTGAATTATATTACCCGTGATGTGTTTGGTGTCCATTTTCGAATGATTCGAGATACCACTGATGATACATGAAATTTGGAGTGATTTAGTCATACTCTTGCCTAGGCGTATAATATGCATACTCGTAGTCTTCATAGCCGCCGCCGTTGTACTGGTAGTCGTCGCCTTCTAAGTTGCCGCCGTCGTCGCCGCCGCCTGTCGTCGGCTGTCGTCGGGCGGCGCTCGTGGCTCGAACTAAGGGTAGCGCAGGCGGGGGATATCGCCGGCCGTGATGTAGTCGATGACGCTCTGCAGAGTCCGGCCGTACCACCATAGCCGACGGCCGGCCTCGTGGAAGTTCCCAAGAGGCAGACCGTCCTCCTCATACCTGGCGAGCGCCCTCTCACGCCGATTGATGAAGAAGGTGTCCCAAGTATGCTGGTTATCGGGATGCCGGCGGGATTCATCCGCTGCTCCGGCGTGAGGTCGAGGTAGTAGTGGTTCGTGATGGCCGCCCGGCGCGTAGTACCCTGAGGGACGGGAGGGACCGGCACGCCGCCGGTGCTTAGGCTCCAGCCGGCGGGAACGCGGTAGCCCGGTGGGTAAGGGTAGTTCGAGGCGCAAAGCTCCTCCACCTGCTGGTAGGTTAGAGTGGGTGCGGTGGAAGCCATGAGAGAGTGATGAGAGATTGTAGAGATGTGATAATGCTGGCCAAGCCGGGCTACATATATGTAGTGACAAATGGCGGGAAAAATGGGAGCGGGAAGACGAGGAGGCGGGAAGAAAGTGGCGGGAAGAAAGAGGCGGGAAGAAAGTGGCGGGAAGAAAGTGGCGGGAAGAAAGAGGCGGGAAGAAAGAGGCGGGAAAGAACCGGCGGGAAGACGAGCCGGGAGAACTTATGGGAAGACAGAGGTGGCCGGGAAGAACTGGTGGGAAGCGGGGGGCAGGAAGACAGATGAGGGAAGAAATTGGTTTTTCTGATTTTTTGATATATTATTTGTATTTTTAACATTTTGAATTGAATTAGGTTTATTTTTCTGATTTTTTTGATATACTATTTGTATTTTTAACATTTTGAATTGAATTAGTTTTATTTTTCTGATTTTTTTGATATATTATTTGTATTTTTAACATTTTGAATTGAATTAGTTTTAGTTTTCTTAATTTTTTGATATACTATTTGTATTTTTAACATTTTGAATTGAATTATTTTTATTTTTCTGATTTTTTTGATATATTATTTGTATTTTTAACATTTTGAATTGAATTAGTTTTACTTTTCTTAATTTTTTGATATACTATTTGTATTTTTAACATTTTGAATTGAATAAGTTTTATTTTTCTAAATTTTTTGATATATTATTTGTATTTTTAACATTTTGAATTGAATAAGTTTTATTTTTCTGAATTTTTTGATATATTACTTGTATTTTATGATTTTGAAATGAATTAGTTTTATTTTTCTAAATTTATTGATATATTATATGTATTTTAAACATTTTGAATTGAATTAGTTTTAGTTTTCTGAATTTTTTGATAAATTATTTGTATTTTATGATTTTGAAATGAATTAGTTTTATTTTTCTGAGTTTTTCTGTATTTTTAACATTTTGAAAAAGAAAAAGTAATTTGAAAAATACCTTTAGTCGCGACGGTCTGTGCGCGCGGGAACGAAAAACCCGGCGAAAAAAAGCCTTTAGTCGCGGTTGGTCTGGCCAACCGCGACTAAAGGGTACCCTTTAGTCGTGGGTCGCCTCCCCAACCGCGACTAAAGGGGGGGCTATAAATACTTTGGCCCGAACCGTCGCCTCCACATCGTCTTCTCCGCGCGATTTTCTCTCCAGACGACGCCGCGCCGATCGACGCCGCCGCCCCCCGCCAACGACGCTGCCGCCCCGCCCGCCGCCCTCTTCTCGCGCCGTCGACCTCCTCTCTCTCGCGCCGTACGTCTCGACGACGCCGTCGTTTCTCTCTCGCGCCGCGCCGGCCGCGCGCGCCGCCCGCCGGCCGCGTACGTAGCTGCTTCTCGATCTCCGACGTAGACCGCCGCCGCCGCCCCCGCACGCGCCGCACCCCGTTGATCTTTTTTGACCGCGCGCCGCCGCCCTTGTGGCGCGCCGCCGGCCGGTCGACCACCGCACGCGCCGTACGGAAGCAGAGGGAGAAGAAGGAGAAGGGCGCGCCAGGGGCGCCTGGCAACCCCCTTTTTTTTAAATTTGTAACTAAGTACACATAACAAAAAAAAGTAACTTAACTAAAATTTGTAACTTAACAAAAATTTGTAACTTAACTAAAATTTGTAACTTGACAGAAATTTGTAACTTAACTAAAATTTGTAACTTAACAAAAAAGTAACTTAACTAAAATTTGTAACTTAACAAAAATAAAATTTGTAACTTAACAAAAATTTGTAACTTAACAAAAATTTATATATAACTAAAATTTGTATATAACTAAAATTTTATATAACTAAAATTTATAACAAAAAAAGTACTCCGCGTGCCCCCGTACGTCGCCGGTACGGTCAAATTTTAAGTAGTACGTCGACGACGTCCTTCTCGCGCCGCGCCGGCCGCGCAGCCCAGCGGCCGTGTTCTTTCCGACGTACGACCGCCGCCCCGCACGCGCCGCGCGCCGTCCCGTTCTTTGACCGCGCGCCGCCGCCGCACACTCGCTGCCGCCCTTGTGGCTGCCAGTCGACTTTTAAAAGAACTCAAAATTTGACTTAAAAATTTGTCACTTTTAAAATAACTTAACAAAAGTTTGTCACTTTTAAAATAACAAAAATAACTTAACCACCGCGCGTATACGGAGGGGGCAGCGCTCATCGCCCCCTCCGTATACGCGCGGTGTTTTTTTTGGGATCAAGAGGGGGCGGCGAGGGTTATGTGTCCTCGGCACCGCCACCGCCCTTTCGCCACCGCCCTTTCGCCACCGCCACCGGTCTCTCGGTCACGCGGTCACCTGCGTCCCCCTCTCGCCTCCCTCGTCGCCCTCTCTCTTTATATGTAGAAGAGATGTGATAATGCATATACACAATTAATTTGTTTTTACTACATGTTTTTAGGACTGACATATGGCGGACGATAGAGCTGACCCGATTATGGCCAGCTATGATCCGGACGCTGAAGACCATATGTTCGGCATCATAAACGGCGATATTATATATGTGCCGACCGAACAAGAAGAAGATGATATCTCTTCTTATCTGAACCTTGACGGTCAAGATGACGGCCGTCAGCAAGATGATGCCGAACAAACGTCGATAAACGACGATCTTCAATTGGAAGTAGCAACCACCTCCGGCGCCGAGGTATATATATACATTGAGCCTCCGGTGATACAAACTAACTGATTTGAATAAATATGTGTGTACTAACGCGCGCGACTCTCTTTCTTATTTTAGCCCTCGGCCGGATTGTCGAAACAATCGAGTACGTCGTCAAAGCGTGGCGCAACCAAGACGATGAAACAAGGAGAAACATGTACCATCGAGGTTGTCGACAGTGCAACCGGCAGGCCGCTGGAGCCCCGCAAGAACGCCACCAAGTTTATCAACCAATGCGGAGCCGTTGTTAGAGACAACGTCTCGATCACCGTCTAGGAGTGGAATGAGCCAAAGAAGGCATGAATTGGTTTCACTTTTGTCGATAAGAGAACAATAAAAGATTGCTTCAAAAAGCTTATGGAACATTTCGTTCTACCTCCGGAATACAACAAATTCGATGAGGAGGGTAACAAGATTGAGGAAAACAAGGAGAGGAGGAGGCTAGTCAATCAGTTCGCTCTTCATAAGATGGCCGACGCATTCCGGAAATTCAAGCAAAATCTAGCCCGTGACTATGTCAAGGAGAACAAGACTCCGGATTTCAAAGGACAATATGAGAAACTGAAACATGATTGGCCAGAATTTGTGAAGCAAAAGAAATCGGAGCGAGTTCATTCAAATATCGAAAAAAATAAGGAAAATGCGGCTAAGAAGGAGTACAATCATATTATGGGGCCGGGAGGGTATCGCCTTTGGGAGCCTAGGTGGGAGAAGATGGAGAACGAGCCGAGGGCGCGAGGAATCCGTCCGGGTACAGAGGATGGGACCCAAGGGCCAAAAGCTGGTGGTACGGGCATGGGGGAACGCTGAACCCGGAGACGAGTGGAGTGTGTTTACCGGGGCAAAATAATTAAACCCACCCAAGCCCTTATTGACGCAATGAGGGATGCTCAAGAGGGGAAGATCAAGTTCAACGAGAGAGAACGACGCGCTGACAAAAGCCCTCGGGAATCCTGAACACGGAGGACGTGTACGAGGCATGGGGCACATTCCGTGGAAAATAGGGTTCTCCCAGAACGATGACCCGTACGGTTACAGAAGCCGTAAGAGAAAGATGGATCGGGAAGCAGATGTTGTGGCGCGGTTGGCATCGGAAATGGATGTGATGAAGAAAACCGTGAGTGTACTAGTAGCCGAAAGAGATGCAGCTCGGGCGCAGCATGAAGATCATCCATTGGATCTCGGAAGCCAGCAGCGGAGAAGCAGCGTGGCTTCCACGGAGGCCCCACCGGCTAGTGCACATGCACCGACGATCGAGATTACTGCACCGGAGCCTCCGGCGATCGAAATTACTGCACCGGAGTCTCCTCGCTACCCCGTGGATGATGTAAAGGAGATGAAAGAATGTCATCTGTATTATCCAATTGGGAACATGTCCATGAAGGTAGCCATCGGCAGTGCTTTACCATGTGAACTTGGAGCACTCCACCACAACAAGCCCATTCAAGATGGCTATGCTCGTGTCATGGTGGAGGACATAGTGCCAGGGTTTGAGGACCTGGAGATTGACATTGCTACACCTGAAGGGGAGAGAAGACTTGGAGATGTCAAGCGCCATTTCATTCTATGGCAAAAGAAGTTTATCAAGTTTCCAGGCGAGGCGCCAAGGCAAACAAGTCCACCCCCTACGGTGGTGGTGGCGGTGGCGGCGGTGGTGGTGGTGGTGGTGCTTCACCTACACCTCCTTCACGTGAGCCGACGCCGCCCCCCCCCCCCCCAATTCACCTCCGGTGGGTAAGCAGCCGCCGCCCCCCAGTCCGCCCCGGGCGGGTAAGCAGACGCCGCCCCCCAATCCACCTTCGGCGAAGAAGCAGAAGCAGTCCTGGACTATCAACCCGGACCCTTATGTACCTAAGACCACAAAGGTACCGGATCCATCACTGAAGCCTCTCCCCACAAGGCCTTGGGAACGTAGTGCCGAGGAAGTCAACGCGGCCGCGACTGCTGATTATGAGAAATGGAAGGCGGACTGCAAGAAGAAAAGAGAGCCCGAGCCCAAGCCAGTATTTTTCGATGAGCAAAAGAAGTGGGCTAAGTCATTTTTGAGCACACCGTCCCAAGCCGCGAAGAATCGCTCGACGACTATGCACGTGAACTTCGTAGGCGGGCACTCATGTTGAAGGATAAGAAAGAGCGGGCGGAGAAGCAGGAGAAGAAAGCCTTGGAGGAGGCCGAGAAAGAATTAGCAAGTACAAAAAGCGGGAAACGAGTTGCCCAGCTCGGGGAACAAAGTAAACAATCGATTGCCCCGCTCATAGTGAAAGCCGCCGGTCCGGATGCCCCCGATATCATAGCAGCTGCGGCAGCACGAGGGATTGACTGTAACGAGTGCCGGAGAACAAGCGGCCAACTTAGGTATGACTCTTCGTGCGGTGTTAGGCCTTGAGGAGGCGCCAATGAGTAAACCGATAATTACATCCGTGCGGAATGGGCCCCTCGTCGAGCCTGCGCAGGAAGAGGATCTACCTCAACAAATGAAAAATCTGCTAAATTGGTACAAGCGTTACATAAAAAATAAAAATGCCAAAGAATATATTTATGCGGAAGTTAGACATGAGCATCACTTCAAACATTACTATGTAACAATTCATCCGAGTGAATTGTTCCAGACTTCTTAATCTGCGCGAGCTCGACAAATCTATCATCGGTTGCTACGTTACGTAAGTGATTTATTTCTACCCCATATCGTTCATTGCCTGCACTATATATATGTCCTAACTATATTGTTACGTACTCTATAATGCAGAATGAAGATCAAGGAATGCGAAGTAAGGAACATCCATGATGTTGGGTTCATTGACCCACACATCGTTAATGGATATGTGTTAAAACATCACCCCGCCGACGTGGAGGAAGACCTGTGGTGGTTTCTTGATAAGCAGGAACTCAAAAGTGATATTCTATTTCCTTACCATTTTGGGTGAGTGTTTCTGTCTTGAGCACATTCTCTTTTGTTTACTCCATGCATGGTATGTGGCTAATCGATGAGTTATGCATGACTGTGCATGTATCGTGTCCGCGAGTTCCACCGGATTCTCGCTAGTAATTAAATTTCACGACTCCACGGTTCTCGTCCACGACTCTCCGAATATGGATTCAAAGCTTTGGACCGACATGAGAAAAATGATGCGAAGTAATTATTTTCATTCATTTGCGCTCTATATCGATCGGCCTATTTCGTTCATTTCCTAATATCAAGTAACTAATAACTCTCTTGTTCATTTAATTTTCTTTGCCTCGTAGGGTTTGGAGACGGTTCGTAGATGCCAAGGTCGGTGAGTTCAAAAAGAGCTACATTTTATGCGGTCAAAGAGTGGGACTCGGGGATATTCAGCCACCGGGGACCAATCTATGTGGATACTATGTTTGTGAGATGATCCGGAGATACACCTCGAGCGGGTTCCGAGTGACAACAATGTCAAGAGGAATAACCTCCGGATGATGCTTACTCCAGAAGCTCGCTTCCGACCACTTCAAGAGGAACTAGCTGGATGGTTCGTGAGGGAAGTCGTCGATCCTAAAAGTGAACACTATGTAGAGGACGTAGAACTTTATATGCACTAAATTGTGTATGGAAACTTGTTCAAAATTGTATATGCTGGTCATCCGATATTGAATATATATTGTATATTCCTCTTGAATTCTCTTTGATTCTAATTTCAAATTTGTTTGAAATTGTACATTCATATGCATGTATGTAGTACCGTAGAATATGTGAAACTCCTTCAAAATTAAAATAAAACACAAAAGAAATAAAACAATACAAATTAAAAAGAAAACAGGTTTAGGGGGGGCTAAAACCCTAAACCTGCGGCGGCCTTTAGTCGCGGTTGGCCAGGAGAACCGCGACTAAAGGTCCTCCGCCCCGACGGTCGCCTGACGCCCACGTGGACGTGCCTTTAGTCGCGGTTCGTAAGGAACCGCGACTAAAGGGAGGGCCTTTAGTCGCGCTTAATTGGTCGCGGTTGCGCAACCGCGACTAATGGCAGTTGCGAACCGCGACCAATGGCCCTTTTTCCACCAGTGCACACGCGTATGTTTCTTTTACCCATTGAATGAAGGATTGATCTATATATATTCAAGTCTGGATCAAAGTAGGCTATCTTGGATCATCCACTAGTTTCCCCTCTTTAGTTTAAGAGGATAAAGCAGCTTGGTAGCTCACAAAGCACATAACCTCGGGGTTGCGGGTTTGATTCCCACTAGCGGCTCCATACTCCTTCTTTACCGGCGTGTCCCTCGCAATCACGAATCCATCGGCGCGCATCTGTGATACGTCTCCAACGTATCGATAATTTCTTGTGTTCCATGCCACATTATTGATGTTATCTACATGTTTTATGCACACTTTATGTCATATTCGTGCATTTTCTGGAACTAACCTATTAACAAGATGCCGAAGTGCCGATTGCTTGTTTTCCGCTGTTTTTGGTTTCAGAAATCCTAGTAAAGAAATATTCTCGGAATTGGACGAAATAAAAGCCCGGAGGCCTATTTTCTCACGAAGCTTCCGGAAGACCGAAGACGAGACGAAGAGGGGCCACGGGGTGGCCAAACCCTAGGGCGGCGCGGCCCCCCCGGCCGCGCCGGCCCGTGGTTTGGGCCCCCGTGCCGCCTCTCGACTTGCCCTTCCGCCTACAAATAGCCTCCGTGACGAAACCCCCGGGACCGAGAGCCACGATACGGAAAACATTACCGAGACGCCGTCGCCGCCGATCCCATCTCGGGGATCCGGGAGATCGCCTCCGGCACCCTGCCGGAGAGGGGATTCATCTCCCGGAGGACTCTACGCCGCCATGGTCGCCTCCGGTGTGATGTGTGAGTAGTCTACCCCTGGACTATGGGTCCATAGCGGTAGCTAGATGGTTGTCTTCTCCCCATTGTGCTATCATTGTCGGATCTTGTGAGCTGCCTATCATGATCAAGATCATCTATATGTAATTCTATATGTTGCGTTTGTTGGGATCCGATGAATAGAGAATACTTGTTATGTTGATTATCAAAGTTATACATGTGTTGTTTATGATCTTGCATGCTCTCCGTTTCTAGTAGAGGCTCTGGCCAAGTTTTTACTTTTAACTCCAAGAGGGAGTACTTATGCTCGATAGTGGGTTCATGCCCGCATTGACACCAGGACGATGACGGAAAGTTCTAAGGTTGTGTTGTGCTGTTGCCACTAGGGATAAAACATTGATGCTATGTCTAAGGATGTAGTTGTTGATTACATTACGCACCATACTTAATGCAATTGTCTGTTGCTTGCAACTTAATACCGGAGGGGTTCGGATGATAACCTCGAAGGTGGACTGTTTAGGCATAGATGCAGTTGGATGGCGGTCTATGTACTTTGTCGTAATGCCCAATTAAATATCACTATACTCATCATGATATGTATGTGCATTGTCATGCTCTCTTTATTTGTCAATTGCCCAACCGTAATTTGTTCACCCAACATGCTTGTTCGTCTTATGGGAGAGACACCTCTAGTGAACTGTGGACCCCGGTCCAATTCTCTTTACTCGAAATACAATCTATCGCAATACTTGTTTTTACTTGTTTTCTCTGCAAACAATCATCTTCCACACAATACGGTTAATCCTTTGTTACAGCAAGCCGGTGAGATTGACAACCTCACCTGTTTCGTTGGGGCAAAGTACTTTGGTTGTGTTGTGCAGGTTCCACGTTGGCGCCGGAATCCCTGGTGTTGCGCCGCACTACATCCCGCCGCCATCAACCTTCAACGTGCTTCTTGGCTCCTCCCGGTTCGATAAACCTTGGTTTCTTTCCGAGGGAAAACTTGCTGCTGTGCGCATCATACCTTCCTCTTGGGGTTGCCCAACGAACGTGTGAAATACACGCCATCAAGCTCTTTTTACGGCGCCGTTGCCGGGGAGATCAAGACACGCCTGCAAGGGAGTCTCCACTTCTCAATCTCTTTACTTTGTTTTTGTCTTGCTTTATTTTATTTACTACTTTGTTTGCTGCACTAAATCAAAATAATACAAAAAAATTAGTTGCTAGTTTTACTTTATTTGCTATCTTGTTTGCTATATCGAAAACACAAAAAAATTAGTTTACTTGCATTTACTTTATCTAGTTTGCTTTATTTACTTGTTGCTAAAATGGCCAACGCTGAAAATACTAAGTTGTGTGACTTCACAACCACAAATAATAATGATTTCTTATGCACACCTATTGCTCCACCTGCTACTACAGCAGAATTCTTTGAAATTAAACCTGCTTTACTTGAATCTTGTCATGAAAGATCAATTTTACGGAATTAGTTACGATGATGCTTGCTGCCCATCTTAATAATTTTGTTGAACTATGCGAAATGCAAAAATATAAAGATGTAGATGGTGATATTATTAAACTAAAATTGTTCCCTTTCTCATTAAGAGGAAGAGCTAAAGATTGGTTGCTATCTCTGCCTAAGAATAGTATTGATTCATGGACTAAATGCAAGGATGCTTTTATTGGTAGATATTATCCCCCTGCTAAAATTATATCTTTGAGGAGTAGCATAATGAATTTTAAACAATTAGATACTGAACATGTTGCTCAAGCTTGGGAAAGAATGAAATCTCTGGTTAAAAATTGCCCAACCCATGGACTGACTACTTGGATGATCATCCAAACCTTCTATGCAGGACTAAATTTTTCTTCACGGAATTTATTGGATTCAGCTGCTGGAGGTACCTTCATGTCCATCACTCTTGGTGAAGCAACAAGGCTTCTTGATAATATGATGATCAACTACTCTGAATGGCACGCGGAAAGAGCTCCACAAGGTAAGAAGGTAAATTCTATTGAAGAATCCTCCTCATTGAATGATAAGGTTGACGCACCACCCTTCGATAACACTTGATACACACTTTCTGCGCCTAGCTGAAAGGCGTTAAAGAAAAGCGCTTATGGGAGACAACCCATGTTTTTACCTACAGTACTTTGTTTTTATTTTGTGTCTTGGAAGTTGTTTACTACTGTAGCAACCTCTCCTTATCTTAGTTTTGAGTTTTGTTGTGCCAAGTTAAGCCGTTGATAGAAAAGTAAGTACTAGATTTGGATTACTGCGCAGTTCCAGATTTCTTTGCTGTCACGAATCTGAGCCCACTGCCCTGCAGGAAGCTCAGAAAATTATGCCAATTTACGTGCATGATCCTCAGATATGTACGCAACTTTCATTCAATTTGAGCATTTTCATTTGAGCAAGTCTGGTGCCATTTTAAAATTCGTCAATACGAACTGTTCTGTTTTGACAGATTCTGCCTTTTATTTCGCATTGCCTCTTTCGCTATGTTGGATGAATTTCTTTGATCCACTAATGTCCAGTAGCATTATGCAATGTCCAGAAGTGTTAAGAATGATTGTTTCACCTCTGAATATGTCAGTTTATATTGTGCACTAACCCTCTAATGAGTTGTTTCGAGTTTGGTGTGGAGGAAGTTTTCAAGGATCAAGAGAGGAGTATGATGCAACATGATCAAGGAGAGTGAAAGCTCTAAGCTTGGGGATGCACCCGGTGGTTCACCCCTGCATATATCAAGAAGACTCAAGCGTCTAAGCTTGGGGATGCCCAAGGCATCCCCTTCTTCATCAACAAATTATCAGGTTCCTCCCCTGAAACTACATTTTTATTCGGCCACATCTTATGTGCTTTTTCTTGGAGCGTCGGTTTGTTTTTGTTTTTGTTTTGTTTGAATAAAATGGATCCTAGCATTCACTTTATGGGAGAGATACACGCTCCGCTGTAGCATATGGACAAGTATGTCCTTGGTTTCTACTCATAGTATTCATGGCGAAGTTTCTCCTTCGTTAAATTGTTATATGGTTGGAATTGGAAAATGATACATGTAGTAATTGCTATAATGTCTTGGGTAATGTGATACTTGGCAATTGTTGTGCTCATGTTTAAGCTCTTGCATCATATGCTATGCACCCATTAATGAAGAAATACATAGAGCATGCTAAAATTTGGTTTGCATAATTGGTTTCTCTAAGGTCTAGATAATTTCTAGTATTGAGTTTGAACAACAAGGAAGACGGTGTAGAGTTTTATAATGTTTTCAATATGTCTTTTATGTGAGTTTTGCTGTACCGTTCATCCTTGTGTTTGTTTCAAATAAGCCTTGCTAGCCTAAACCTTGTATCGAGAGGGAATACTTCTCATGCATCCAAAATACTTGAGCCAACCACTATGCCATTTGTGTCCACCATATCTACCTACTACATGGTATTTTCCAGCCATTCCAAAGTAAATTGCTTGAGTGCTACCTTTAAAATTCCATCATTCACCTTTGCAATATATAGCTCATGGGACAAATAGCTTAAAAACTATTGTGGTATTGAATATGTAATTATGCACTTTATCTCTTATTAAGTTGCTTGCTGTGCGATAACCATGTTTCTCGGGGAACGCCATCAACTCATTGTTGAATTTCATGTGAGTTGCTATGCTTGTTTACTGAAGTAAGGGCGATCTACACTGAGTTGAATGGTTTGAGCATGCATATTGTGAGAGAAGAACATTGGGCCGCTAACTAAAGCCATGTTCCATGGTGGAAGTTTCAGTTTTGGACAAACATCCTCAAATCTCTAATGAGAAAAGAATTAATTGTTGTTGAATGCTTAAAGCATTAAAAGAGGAGTCCATTATCTGTTGTCTATGTTGTCCCGGTATGGATGTCTAAGTTGAGAATAATCAAAAGCGAGAAATCCAAATGCGAGCTTTCTCCTTAGACCTTTGTACAGGCGGCATAGAGGTACCCCTTTGTGATACTTGGTTAAAGCATATGTATTGCGGTGATAATCCAGGTAGTCCAAGCTAATTAGGACAAGGTGCGGGCACTATTAGTACACTATGCATGAGGCTTGCAACTTATAAGATATAATTTACATGATGCATATGCTTTATTACTACCGTTGACAAAATTGTTTCATGTTTTCAAAATCAAAGCTCTAGCACAAATATAGCAATCGATGCTTTTCCTCCGAGAGGACCATTCTTTTACTTTCAATGTTGAGTCAGTTCACCTATTTCTCTCCACCTCAAGAAGCAAACACTTGTGTGAACTGTGCATTGATTCCTACATATTCGCTTATTGCACTTATTATATTACTCTATGTTGACAATATCCATGAGATATACATGTTACAAGTTGAAAGCAACCGCTGAAACTTAATCTTCTTTTGTGTTGCTTCAATACCTTTACTTTGAATTATTGCTTTATGAGTTAACTCTTATGCAAGACTTATTGATGCTTGTCTTAAAGTGCTATTCATGAAAAGTCTTTGCTTTATGATTCACTTGTTTACTCATGTCATACACATTGTTTTGATCGCTGCACTCACTACATATGCTTTACAAATAGTATGATCAAGATTATGATGGCATGTCACTCCGAAATTATCTTTGTTATCGTTTTACCTGCTCGGGACGAGCAGAACTAAGCTTGGGGATGCCGATACGTCTCCAACGTATCGATAATTTCTTGTGTTCCATGCCACATTATTGATGTTATCTACATGTTTTATGCACACTTTATGTCATATTCGTGCATTTTCCGGAACTAACCTATTAACAAGATGCCGAAGTGCCGATTCTCTGTTTTCTGCTGTTTTTGGTTTCGAAATCCTAGTAAAGAAATATTCTCGGAATTGGACGAAATAAAAGCCCAGAGGCCTATTTTCTCACGAAGCTTCCAGAAGACCGAAGACGAGACGAAGAGGGGCCACGGGGTGGCCAAACCCTAGGGCGGCGCGGCCCCCCCCCCTGGCCGCGCCGGCCTGTGGTTTGGGCCCCCCGTGCCGCCTCTCGACTTGCCCTTCCGCCTACAAATAGCCTCCGTGACGAAACCCCCAGGACCGAGAGCCACGATACGGAAAACATTACTGAGACGCCGTCGCCGCCGATCCCATCTCGGGGGATCCAGGAGATCGCCTCCGGCACCCTGCCGGAGAGGGGATTCATCTCCCGGAGGACTCTACGCCGCCATGGTCGCCTCCGGTGTGATGTGTGAGTAGTCTACCCCTGGACTATGGGTCCATAGCAGTAGCTAGATGGTTGTCTTCTCCCCATTGTGCTATCATTGTCGGATCTTGTGAGCTGCCTATCATGATCAAGATCATCTATATGTAATTCTATATGTTGCGTTTGTTGGGATCCGATGAATAGAGAATACTTGTTATGTTGATTATCAAAGTTATACATGTGTTGTTTATGATCTTGCATGCTCTCCGTTTCTAGTAGAGGCTCCGGCCAAGTTTTTACTTTTAACTCCAAGAGGGAGTACTTATGCTCGATAGTGGGTTCATGCCCGCATTGACACCAGGACGAGTGATGAGAAAGTTCTAAGGTTGTGTTGTGTTGTTGCCACTAGGGATAAAACATTGATGCTATGTCTAAGGATGTAGTTGTTGATTACATTACGCACCATACTTAATGCAATTGTCCGTTGCTTGCAACTTAATGCTGGAGGGGTTCGGATGATAACTCGAAGGTGGACTTTTTAGGCATAGATGCGGTTGGATGGCGGTCTATGTACTTTGTCGTAATGCCCAATTAAATATCACTATACTCATCATGATATGTATGTGCATTGTCATGCTCTCTTTATTTGTCAATTGCCCAAGCTGTAATTTGTTCACCCAACATGTCTGTTCGTCTTATGGGAGAGACACCTCTAGTGAGCTGTGGACCCCGGTCCAATTCTCTTTACTTGAAATACAATCTCTCGCAATACTTGTTTTTACTTGTTTTCTCTCGCAAACAATCATCTTCCACACAATACGGTTAATCCTTTGTTACAGCAAGCCGGTGAGATTGACAACCTCACTCGTTTCGTTGGGGCAAAGTACTTTGGTTGTGTTGTGCAGGTTCCACGTTGGCGCCGGAATCCCTGGTGTTGCGCCGCACTACATCCCGCCGCCATCAACCTTCAACGTGCTTCTTGGCTCCTCCTGGTTCGATAAACCTTGGTTTCTTTCTGAGGGAAAACTTGCTGCTGTGCGCATCATACCTTCCTCTTGGGGTTGCCCAACGAACGTGTGAAATACACGCCATCAATCTGCCAGCCTTACTCGATAGATTCGTCACCACAAATTCCCAATCCGATAAAAAACCAGGCTTCGACTACTTTGCTGTGTTAACCCCGTTCGCCAATCATGTGTCTCGCCTTTTGGTTGCGCAATTACTTCGAGAGCGTCATCTTAATTAATCACGCCGGCTAGGCTCCGCGCGACTACAACTACAATACCAGCCAGACGCCGCACGCCGACATCGACTGTGTCCGTTGCACGACCTACTTCAGCGATGACTCAGTCGCACCGAAAAAAAGCTAAGTGTTCCTCTTCCGGGAGTTAATTATTATTTACTTTCGCCATACCCGAATACTCGGGGACTGCACCATTACATTATTACAGCAAATAAACCGAAACATTGGGGGCTGCGCCATTACTTTTTTTATCACAAATATACTCGGTTACTTGGTGAATTTATTTTCTTCGGCTCTGGATATATCTTCTCCTGTTCAGTGAAATTATTTTCTTCGGCTCAGTGGATTTATTTTCTTCGGATTATTGGATTGGTTTTCTTTGGATTATTATTGGTTCACTTATACAATATTACCCGATGTGTTTCCGGGTCAATGGATTCATTTTCTATGGTTATTACTGGAACTATTTTCTTCGGCTCAATGGATTCATCCTCTATGATATCAACGGATTCATCTTTTATGGTTATTAATGGATTCTTCGGGTCAATGGATTCATCCTCTATGATATCAACGGATTCATCTTTTATGGTTATTACTGGATTCTTCGGGTCAATGGATTCATCCTCTATGATATCGGCGGATTCATCTTCAATATATGATTCATATTTGATGGTGTAATCTTTAATATGGATTCATCTCAAGTACTTCATCTCGGACTTCATCTTCGAGTATTTCATCCTTAATGGCCTTCTTTCGGCGACACGGATAATACTCGGGGCTCGACAACAACTTCGCCCCGAGTAACAAGCTGTGACACGGCGTCTAAGCAACAATCATGACATCACCCCAGCAGTGCTCGGGGGCTCGGCTATCTCTTCATCAACAATTTGGTGGTATCCACTTTCGTTAATTCGGTGGTTTCTACTTCGGCTCGACTTTTTCGCTGCACTCGAAGACCTCATCGCGCATCGACTCCGTCGTGCCCAATAAGCTAAGTGTTCCTTTATTTCACATAAAGTTGATTATCATTTAATTTCGCCGCACCCGTTGCTTGGGGGCTACGCGGCATATATTCACTTTACATATCATCGAATCTAAGCATCTCACACTGCATGCGAAAAAGAGAGTCAAGGGAAAGATAGAAAAGTTTGTTTATTTGTGCAGGAGAAAGCAAAATTCAAAGTATATAAGAGAGAACCCGACGAAATTGTCTACAGGGAGAACTCGACGAAATTGTCTTCAAGAAAGAACGAGGACCCGAAGAATTATCGTCAAGGAGGTCCCGAAGAATTATCTTCAAGGAGGTCCCGAAGAATTATCTTCAAGGAGGTCCCGAAGAATTATCCTCAAGGAGGTCTCGAAGAATTATCTTCAAAAAGGACCCGAAGAATTGTCCTCAGGGAGGACCCGAAGAATTGTCCTCAAGGAGGACCCGGAGAAGTTTTCTTCAAGAAAGAACTCGACGAAATTTTCTTCAGGGAGGAACCCGACGAAATCAAAAGAGAACTCGACGAAATCTTCTTCAGGGAGGAACTCGACGAAATCAAAAGAGCACCCGACGAAATCTTCTTCAGGGAGGAACCCGACGAAATCAAAATAGCACCCGACGAAATCTTCTTCAGGGAGGAACCCGACGAAATCAAAAGTGCACCCGACGAAATCTTCTTCAGCGAGGAACCCGACGATATCAAAATAGCACCCGACGAAATCTTCTTCAGGGAGGAACCCGACGAAATCAAAATAGCACCCGACGAAATCTTCTTCAGGTAGGAACCCGATAAAATCGTGAGAGAACCCGACGAAATTTTCTTCAAAAGAGAACCCGACAAAATTTTATTCAAAGAGGACCCGAAGAATTGTCCTCAGGGAGGACCCGAAGATATATATTCAAAAAGGTCCCGAAGAATTATCTTCAAAACAGTCTCGAAGAATTATCTTCAAAAAGGTCCCGAAGAATTATCTTCAAGGAGAACCCGAAGAATTGTCCTCAAGGAGGACCCGAAGAAATTTTCTTCAAGAAAGAACTCGACGAAATTTTCATCAAGGAGGGACCAAAAAAAAAGATCGACTAATCTTCGGGTCCATTGACTCGTCATATTCAACCGAGCAAGAGCATCGGTGATGAACCCGACAATATAGAAGAATCCAATATATTCGGCTGTCTCATCAAGCCCGAGAGAAAAATAGAAGAACCCGCAAAATGGGTCATTGCATCAGCCGAACAAGGCACTTAACAAAATATTCTCAGAGCGCCAAAGTCGCGAATAATCTCTGAATGCCGCAAAACTCTGCGAAGGTAAGACCTCGGGTCCGTCCTGAGCAGCGTGGCACCGTCTCTGACGTCGGTTTGCTACTTTTTTCCGTATCAACAGATACGAAGAAAAATCCTAACGGACGCGTTAGGTACCCGATAAAACATGACTGGGACTCGACAGAATGGTAAGATCTTAAGCGGCACGAATACGTCTCCGACGTATCGATAATTTCTTATGTTCCATGCCACATTATTGATGATATCTACATGTTTTATGCATACTTTATGTCATTATTATGCGTTTTCCGGAACTAACCTATTGACGAGATGCCGAAGTGCCGGTTCTCGTTTTCGCTGTTTTTGGTTCCGGAAATCCTAGTAAGGAAATATTCTCGAATCGGACGAAATCAACGCCCAAGCACCCTATTTTTCCACTAAGCTTCCGGAACACCCGAGAGCCGTCGGAGGAGGGCCCTGTGGGCCCCAGACGACAGGGTGGCGCGGCCCAGGCCTTGGCCGCGCCCCCCTAGTGTGTCGTCGCCTCGTCGACCCCCCGACTCCGCCTCTTCGCCTATATAAAGGTCCCTGACCTAAAAACCTCGACACGTTCGACGAAACCAGAGAAAACCTTCCAGAGCCGCCGCCATCGCGAAGCCAAGATCTGGGGGACAGGAGTCTCTATTCCGGCACGCCGCGGGGATGGGGAAGTGCCCCCGGAAGGCTCCTCCATCGACACCACCGCCATCTTCATCAATGCTGCTGTCTCCCATGAGGAGGGAGTAGTTCTCCATCGAGGCTCGGGGCTGTACCAGTAGCTATGTGGTTCATCTCTCTCCTATGTACTTCAATACAATAATCTCATGAGTTGCCTTACATGATTGAGATTCATATGATGATTCTTGTAATCTAGATGTCATTATGCTAGTCAAGTGGATTTTACTTATGTGATCTCCGGAGACTCCTTGTCCCACGTGTGTAAAGGTGACGAGTGTGTGCACCGTGTGGGTCTCTTAGGCTATATTTCACGGAATACTTATTCACTGTTATGAATGGCATAGTGAAGTGCTTATTTATATCTCTTTATGATTGCAATGTGTTTTGTATCACAATATATCCGTGTGCTACTCTAGTGATGTTATTAAACTAGTTTATTCCTCCCGCACGGTGTAATGGTGACAAGTGTGTGCATCGTGTAGTACTTGGCGTAGGCTATGATTGTGATCTCTCGTAGATTATGAAGTTAACTATTGCTATGATAGTATTGATGTGATCTATTCCTCCTTTCGTAGTGTGAAGGTGACGAGTGTGCATGCTATGTTAGTACTTGGTTTGGTTATGTTGATCTGTCATGCACTCTAAGGTTATTTAAATATGAACATTGAATATTGTGGAGCTTGTTAACTCTGGCATTGAGGGTTCATGTAATGTCCCAGGTTTAGAGACGATCGAGGGGTAGATTTTAGAAAGGGATGTGCATTGCATAGTAAATTCTGGGGAAATTTCGCGCTTTTAAACAAAAACTGCATCGAAGGGGGACAAGTTTCTCTCTCGACACCTTACAGGGTTAGGGTTTCGAGAGTGCGACAAACTTGTTTCTCACTTCACTAGTTTAGGGTTTTGAGAAGAGAGGGGAGAGTTCACATGATTGAATTCTAAATGTTATAACATGGTTGAATTCAAACCAAGGTTGATTTTGAATTTCAAATTCAAACATTAAATAATTACTTTAAGTAATTCAATTGAGGAAATTCATTAAGCAAATAACCAATAATAAACAAGTTAAACAATTATAATAAAGTAAAGCTCATTAGAGAAAACTTTGAGCTTTATTGATTATCACACAAATTACAATGTCATTACAATATCCATAAGTGAAATAAAAGAATAATACAACACATTACATAAATGGGCGGAATAGAAGAAAGGAAAATAAAGAAAAATTACAATTTAATGAGCCTAGACTAAATTCTACAAGATCATCTTCATTTGATCTTGTATATGATGAACTCCAAGTCCATTTTGATCCATTCTTGATCCCTGCACATAAACATAACAAAAGAGAAGTTATGCCAAGTGGTAAAACCACTTGGCAGGTTAGAAGAATAATGAAATTGAGCGGATATGGATCAGCTCCGCCGAGCTGATCATCTCCAAACCAAGTTCGCAGCATCGGTGCACACACACACAGCCACACCGCTCGCCGAGCGGTGTGCATGCTCAACAGACACACACGGACCGTGGGAGAGTCACCAAGATGACCGAGGCCAAGTCAGTCGACCAGAGGAGCCAACAAGGGATCATATAAAACCTTTTCACAGCCAGAAACCCTAGCAGCTCATCGACAGGATCTCCAAAGGGTAAGAACACAAAGAACAGCTAGAACAAGAAGAACAGCCAGTGCTGTTCAACCTGTCCAAACTCACCACTGAACCAGATCAAGAATCACAAGCCACAAGGAGGAGCAGGGCAAGCCAAGCAAATCACCAGAAGCAAAACCTCTACAACAACACTTTAATCTAGGAGCTGGAGTGAGGTATACAATTCATCATGAGCAAACCGGATGGTTTTGCTCATAAATTGCACGAGCATGATCTCAATCACACCACAAGGGTAGAAACCCTATATGTGAGTCATCATATGGCTACCGGCCAAATTGGTGCAAGTGAACAAGAGAGAAACAAATAGGAAAGCACCTCGGGAACATTGGCTATGCCAAACTAGTGACATAATCAAAGAAATCCAACAAGGGATGAACCTATCTAGCTAACCGGTTTCACTCAAGCACCTATAGCCACTACACCATCGAACGAGATAGACAATATGTGTCTATTCTTGTTTGTCAACACCAAAGATCACTGGAAATCCCACAAAGAAATAACCAAGTGATGCATTCACTAAGCCATAGCAAGCCCACCGGGGTGGGAGCTACCTAAACAGACAATGAATTGCTCGTCAAGGTTACCTCAACCACCGAAACAGCCAAACCACCAAGCCAAGCACAAATATCATTACCCAGATTTGGGTTCAAAAATGAGCTAGGGTCCCCAACCACTGTTGGCATCCCTCTAGCTCCATTAAGTTCATCACAAGAATCATCACTGCAAGCAGTTCATCTCATTTATCCATCAAACAAAGTAAGGTAATACAGATAAATGAATTATATAAGTAACCAAGCCACCAAAATCATGCACATGATCCAGAGGATCCATGCAAGCATCGACCGATGCTTGAGCAAGCACCGACAATGATCCGTGCCACACTTATACACAGAGAAAAGTAACGACAACCCACGAGCAACAGTATCCAATATAATGATCAGCTATTGATGCTCACAAGATCATTAAAGCCTGTTAGAGCATGCTACTGCATGCTAGAACTCATTCTAAGCATTAACACATGGACAGATAATCAAATCAATCATATAACTGAACAATTGCATCACAGATAATGACATCAGGCAGCACAATTGTATCCAGAAGCACTCCATCAAGGGATGGAGCTGCCAAGTCAGTAAAATGCTCAATTGAGCATGATCATGAATTATAGCACAGAGATAGCACACCAGAAACACTGGCACTTGCCAAAGGCAAGGATCATGCACCATGATCAAGCCAGGGAGTCGTAATTGCTCACACGGGAGAGTCGGGAGCAAGATAGCGATAGCAGACTAGCAATCCATGGCAGCGAGCGAAAAGCACAGCAGCATAGGCAACACAGCAGTAGCACACGCAGAGCGCAGCAACATAGCACAGCAGGAGCAGGCAAGCATCTCCACAGGGAGAAGTCGGCCAATGGCTGAGCTAGACGAAGAAAGGGAGAAGAGAAGAAGATAGAACAGGTAATAGAGGAGGAAAGAGGAGGAGAAACTTACAGGCGAAGCAGATGAACACGACCGTGGCGGCACGGCGGCACACGCCGGGCGACGGCGGCGCCAGGCCAAGCCAAGCCTGGTCGCCACATCACCGCAACGCCGGTATCTCCACGGCATCACCACGGCGCCAGGGACGCCGACGAACGGCAGATCTTCGCGGATCCGTGCGGCCGAGGCACAGATGCGTTGGGGAAGCGTCGAGGTGGAAGCGAGCGTCAAATCGACGCGGACCACCAGGTCCGCCGTCGAGAGGCGGTCCAGATCCACATCGGATCGTCGCCGATGATGGCCGGAGGCGGCGGAGCAGGGCGACGACGGCGGAGGCGATTCAGGTGTCGCGGGAGCCCGAAAGGGGATTAGGGTTGCGGGGTAGAGGACGACGAAACGACTGGGTCGGTTGGACCGAGCCCACTGGGCTGGTCCAACCTAACCAGCTCGGTCTCCTGACAAGTGGGGCCGAGGGGTATTTTGGGCATTTCCCAAAATACCCATTTAAACAAGAATTTCCAAGAATTTTATAAAATAAAATATAACTCCAAAAAAATAAATAAAAATATGAAAATGTATCAGCATAAAATTCTCTACCTAAATAAAATATCAAAGAGAATTTTTGAAGACAATTAAGAATGAGTCTTAATTTGAGGATTTAAATAATCATTTAAATCACACATATATTTTTCAATAATAAAAATAAGTCCATTAATACCTTTGGACTTCAAAACACCTTGACAACATTTCAAGGTTGGATTTACCCTAAATCAAGTATCCCTAAGATGTTCTTAGTATCTAACCTCTCATAAAATAGCAACGACATCGGAAAGGGGGGAACAAACCCTAAAACTGGAATCATGCATTATTGCTTCTTTAACCATTGCCCTTATCGGACAATGATGCTATTTTTCAGAACAAGAGGACAAGGGTCAGTCCATACCTTCCAACCGCAGAACTTTGCGTTGTTCGGTGCAAGTTCATCACTTGCTCATGTCATTTGAGTATCTTTATCAAATTACTTGCAAAGTACTATAATTATCACTATTGCATAAAAACCAAAACCACTACTTTCATAACTATGAATATGACTATGTGGTGGGCAATGGAACCATGGATTGTGTTGATATGGTGGAGGTTCCATTGCACGGGTTTATATCCATCTAGGATTAAACAACAAATGTCGCCAGTGATTCTTGTGCCGTAATACCCGTGTTAACCATAAGATCCGGAGTGGGACGGAGTAGTCAAAAGTGTTTCCACCTCTCGTTCATCAACGGATGCGCTTTACCGTAGACACTTGTATCCGTCGGGGCAAGCGGTTGGCTGGGGAAGCCTTAAGTCCCCACGGCATAGTCCGTAGACACTTGTCGCTCGAAGTGCAAGCGGTTGGCTGGGGAAGCCTTAAGTCCCCACGGTATTGCGGTCTATGATGGGTTGCAGCTACCGGCGAAGGAGTTTGGTTCGATCCCAAGCCGTCGTCGTGGTCGGGGTCCACCCGTGAGTGGGAATAATGGGACCGGCGAGGACCCAGGGTCGGGGTGTGCAACAAAAGGGTGGGTGTTCGAGGTAGCGGAGGAACATGATTGGCTAGACCTTATACCGGGCCTCACACCGAAGGAAGTGTGGACGGAAAGCTGCCCGGTTGGCACCAAGGTTAAGATCTCTTATGGGTAAAGCAACACACCTCTCGCAGAGTGTAAAGAATCGTGACTGTCACTCCTCGTTCCGGGATTGAGGAACCGCGAACGCGGCCGGAAAGGAGCTCCATGAAGTTCTAGTAAACCGGTGAAGGCCGACGGACATAGCTCTTTGGAATAAAAGCAATCTATTGAAGAAATGTTTATAAAAACTTGCATTGATATTAGACTTTCCGGTCTAATATCGTAGCTAGTGCATTAAACACCTCTTATCTATAATGAACTTGTTGAGTACGCTCGTACTCATACCACTCTTAAACCCCATGCTTAGATTGTCTGAACCATCTGGAGGAGGACAACGACAACCATGATGGAGCCGAGATCATCGGCTACGAGGAACCAGACCTCTCGTGAGGAGTGGAAGGCGTAGACTACATCATAGTCTATGGATCCGGAGAGGCTTCCGGAGGAGAACAAGCATAGGGATATCAGGAGGAGTAGTAGTAGTCGAGCAGCGCGAACTCTTACTAATTAGCTGCTCGCTTAAATAAATGTTTTGTTTAATGAGACAATGGTATTGTAAGTTAAGACGGGTTCACCTCGAACCCAGGAGATATCCTCTTAGGACCCAAGAGGAGCTCCGAGACGACTTGTGTATATGTATTGTAATAATGTGTGAATGAGTTATGGACCTTGCTATGTTCTCGTTGTACTACTCGAGGGATGTGATATTTGCGGAATGGTACTTCGCGAATGTTATATCAACGACTGGCATACTACAACATGCAGTGGTATGCAGGGTCACCACAGTTGGTATCAGAGCCAAAGCTTTGACCTTAGGTTGGAACCTAGTAAATGGGACTAAAACGTTAGGAGTCAAATAGGATTAGTAAAGAGTTCTCTAAAAATATGGTGTATATTCAATTGAGAATACAACAACCATATCTTTTAGTGCGATAATTCTTTATTATCTCTATTATGATGCATTATTACTAATCTCATAATCTTTCTAATTCTACAGCCAACATGGCAAGTTCACGACTGGGAAGAAACGTGAAAGTTATGGATTCAACGCTGAACGAGTACCAGGGAGGACTTGCTGATATCTTACGAGCCATGTTACTAGAATTTGGGTGCGATCCCCGCATTCCAAGTAAAGAAGTACATGTTTTATGATGGTCCGGTGTTGGCCAAGTGCAGAGTAGGACTGCGACTTCCCGAATCTTTGGGAATGAGCGTAGTCATGCCAGCTGGGGAAGCAAGGACAACCAATACAGCCTACCATATAGCTGTGATGAGAGCCATAACAGACATTCGGGAGCATAAGACAAAAGCGCTTATGGGTTCCGAATTCACCCACATTCCTCATACGGAGGAAGATAATGATCCCATGTTGAACCATTTCAAATATGCCAAAAGTAAACCCAGCTGAAGCAGCCAAATATATGGATAACAGTCGTAACTTCATATCATTACTCTTTCAGTTGAATAATCATCTGATAGGAGCTATTGATACGATGCTTGAGGAGTTCACTGAACCCAAGGAGGAGAGTAGGGGCAAAGAACCTATGGAGAATGTGGTACACACACCAGTTTATTCAGCTGGTGACTATATCAGTTTTGATCCACTTGCACGTGAACCTACACCTGTTACACCCGGGAACTATCCGGGTAGTTCCTATGGGGGATACGAAGCCGGCGAGGAATCCGGAAACCATCAGCGTTCCGAGACTCCAATCGAGAATTCCAGGGGTTGGCGTTGGGGAGATGATACGGGAACCCATAGTACTACCGCGTATTATGATGGAGAGATGAATGATGACGCAACAACCCGGAACCGCAGCTATCCTAGTAATGAAGGAGTGGATGGAGGATATCCGACACAAAGTTGAGTCGGGTATGGGTTTTGGTAATCCTTATGGTGGGGCTACAGGAGAGTACACCCGATGGGTGGATTATGATGCACTCAACGATCGGTTCATGAACACCGATTTCTCCTTAGGATCATCATCCGACTCGGATTACAAGCCAACGGGAGACCTTATGTTCCGGGGTCTATCGGGAGGACGACACGTTCGACCGGATGGAAGCCTCGGAATGTATCGGGAGTGAAGACCGATTAGAAGACCACCAAGGGAGGTGTGGCTATAATACACAAGTACCCCGTGTATTATAGTTTGTAACATTTGTATAAATTTGTATATATACTTTAATAAGTGAGTTTGCATACTCACATCGACTTGAGTTATGTAATAAGACCACTTATGTATGTAAATATATGGTATATGTTTTGTATGATTTGGATTTGCTTCTTGATTTCCATTGCGTGACTAGTTCTCGTGCACAATGTTGAGCTCGGAAAACTTGCGCATGGAGTAACTATGAGTATCATCTTGTGTTGCGTGAACTAGGGGGATTATGTCGGGAACATTAGGAAACGAAACGGAAGCGCAGCGCATGGAGCGCGAAGCAAAGGAGAAGGAAGAGGCTGAGGGTGCAGCCAGAGATCAGTTTCCACCACCACCACCACCCATGACGCAGCAAAACTTTATCCAGTACATGCAATCGGCGGAAGAGAGGCAGCGTGTAACACCGGAGCTGCGAACAAATTCCTTCAGGATCTGATGCAGCAGAATAGGGTGGAGAGACACCGAGAACCAGGGAGTCTCATTAGCAGACTTCCAAAACACCAAGCCGATATCTTTCGCATACGCGCCAGCGCCTATGGACGCGGAAGATTGGTCGATGGATACCGAGCGTAAGCTCAACACTGTTGGATGCAATGACCAAGAAAAGGTTAGATATGCTACCCATCTGTTATGTGGACCTGCCGCATCATGGTGGGACAACATTGTAGCCGTGTATCCGGCAGGAAAGGTATTCACCTGGGAGGAGTTTGCAAGGAAGTTCGGGGAATCCAATGTCCCCGAAAGTATTGTGGAACCGAAGCGTAGAGAGTTCGAGAGTCTCGAGCGGAAGGACAAGGCAATCCCGACCTATGTCGTGGAGTTTTCCAAGCTATCCGGGTACGCGGTTGAGGAAGTTAATACCGAGGACAAGAAGAAGAAAAGATTTCGAGGGGATTAAGTCCCCGATTCAAGGTACGACTACGGATGATGAGAGCAACAGAATTCCAAGAGTTGGTGGATGCAACCATCACTCTTGAAGATGATTTCAAACAACTGCAAGAAGAGAAGAGGAAGAAGGCCAAGTTTGAGCCTAAAAGGTTTGTTAGCAACAAGCCCAATACCAGCTTGAGTTTCAAGCCAAGATACAACAACAACAACAACAACAACAACAGTAACTACTACGGAAGTAGGAGGAACCAAGCTTTCCAGACCGCCAATCCAATGGTCTGTCGAATCTGTGGAATTCCAGGGCATTTTGCCAAGGACTGTAGAAAGCCAAAGGTAATATGCTTTGGTTGTCGCCGGGAGGGGCATATGCTCGAAGGACTCGCCCCAAGAAAAATAGTGGAGGAGGTCAATCCGGAGGAGGAGGAAGTCGAGGAAACACCGGAGGGAGCCGGAAGAATAAGAAGCCTTTCGGCAAGCTGAATTGTACCGGTCTGGAGGAGGTGGTCAACTCGACCAGAGCGGTGATAGGTACGCTCCGGATACTCACTCATCCTGGCAAAGTACTTTTTGATACTTGGTGCAACTACATCATTCATTTCTCAACAATTCATCATCAAACATGGGATTAGTTGCACTAAGTTAGATACACCCATAACCATACTTTCACGGGGGAACGATAGTAGTAACCCATGCCAAACAAAAACAAGTCATTATGATCAATAAGTGCGCGTTTGACGCGGACTTGTTCATTTTACCAATGAAGGACATTGATGTCATTCTTGGTATGAACTGGTTAGAAGCTAATGGAGCATTGATCGACTGTGTAAACAAGACGGTGTCTTTAAAAAGCCCCGATGGAAGTAGAATGATCTACCAAGGAGACAAACATACACAGATTGAAGTTGAACTACAGCTGAATAGCATGAAGGAGGTGAAGATAGAGGATATACCTGTAGTAAATGAATTCCAGGATGTGTTTCCTGCAGAATTACCTGGTATGCCACCAGATAGGGAGATAGAATTCACTATCGACCTAATTCCAGGAACAGCTCCGATTGCCAAAGCACCATATAAGATGGGGCCTAAGGAATTGAAAGAGCTTAAAGAGCAATTGGATGACTTGGAACAAAAGGGATTCATTCAAGAGAGTGTTTCACCATGGGGATCACCTGTGATCTTCGTGGATAAAAGGGATGGAGGAAGAAGGATGTGCGGAGACTATAGAAATCTGAACAACGTCACCATCAAGAACAAGTATCCACTTCCAAGAATACAAGATCTATTTGATCGAGTTAGAGGAGCGGGAGTCTTTTCCAAGATTGATCTAAGATCCGGTTATCACCGGATAAAGATCAAGAAGGAGGACGTTCCGAAAATCGCCTTTGTCTCAAGGTATGGACACCATGAGTATCTTGTAGTACCTTTTGGATTAACCAATGCCCCGAGCAATATTCATGAATCTCATGAATAAGATCTTCATGCCATATCTAGATAAGTTTGTCATCGTATTTATCGATGATATCTTGATATATTCCAAGAACAAGGCGGAACATGCTGAACATTTGAGGTTAGTGTTGCAAACACTAAGGGAACATCAACTCTATGCCAAACTTAGTAAGTGTGAATTTTGGCTAGATCAAGTGGAATTTCTTGGTCACGTCATTAGTAAAGATGGAATAGCTGTTAACCCGAGTAAGGTAGCAACAGTTCTAGAATGGGAAGCACCCAAGACTGTCAAGGAAATCCGAGGATTCCTCGGAATGGCGAGGATATTATAGGAGATTCATTGAAGGATTCTCCAAGATAGCAGGACCAATGACGAAGCTGTTAAGGAAGAATACACCATTCGTGTGGTCTGATGAGTGTGAGAAAAGTTTTCAGACTCTAAAAGAGAAACTCACCACGGCACCGGTGTTAGCAGTTCCGGAAGTTGGCAAGGATTACACCGTGTACTGTGACGCATCCAAGCACGGATTGGGTTGTGTACTCATGCAAGATCGGAAAGTGATATCTTATGGATCAAGGCAACTCAGACCTCATGAAGTAAACTATCCAACACATGACTTGGAATTAGCAGCAGTCGTATTTGCACTCAAAACTTGGAGACATTTTCTCTATGGAGCTAAGTGTGAGCTCTATACAGATCATAAAAGCCTCAAATATTTCTTCACTCGAAGGAACTCAACATGAGGCGAGAAAAGATGGCTAGAATTGATTAAGGATTATGATCCGACAATCAATTACACACCAGGGAAGGCTAATGTTGTAGCAGATGCCCTGAGTAGAAAGAGTACCGGAGGAGTGGAACAAGAAATATCACCGGAGTTGAGGAAGGAAATAAGCCAAGCCCAAATACAACTTTGGGAGAAGGAAGCCCATGAAGGATTATCGGCATTGCAAGTAGCCGATGAGTTGAATGTCAACCTGAAGAATGAGATAATGATGGGTCAGTTGGACGATCCATTCATTGTAGAAGAGATGAGGAGAATAGATGAGGGAAGACCATCAGAATTTCACCGTGGAGAATCTGGATCTTTGTGGTTCCAGAAGAGGATTTGCGTTCCGGATATTGCTGAAATCAAGGAAGTAATACTCCGGGAAGCTCATCAAACACCATATTCCATACATCCGGGAAGTACAAAGATGTATATGGATCTAAAGGAACTATTCTGGTGGAATAACATGAAGAGGGAGATAGCACAATATGTTGCGAATGCCATACCCGCCGACGAGTGAAGGCGGAACATCGAGTCCGGCAGGGAAATTACAACCTCTACCTATTCCAGAGTGGAAATGGGAGGAAATAGGGATGGATTTCATCACCGGACTACCCATGACTAATAAAAAGAAGGACATGATATGGGTAATCGTGGACCGGTTGACGAAAAGTGCACACTTCTTAGCGATAAATCAGCGAGGACAAAGGAGAGAAACTCATTGATCTTTACATCAAGGAGATCGTGAGTAAGCATGGAGTACCTAAGAAGATAGTATCGGATCGAGGATCCGTGTTCACATCAGCATTTTGGAAGCAACTCCACGAAGTTTTGGGATCCAAATTGGATTATAGTACCGCTTATCATCCACAAACAGGTGGACAAACTGAGAGAACCAATCAAATCTTAGAAGATATGCTTAGGGCATGTGCCCTAGACTTCGGAGGATCATGGGAGGAGCATCTACCTTTAGCAGAGTTTTCATACAACAATAGTTATCAAAGCAGCATCAAGATGGCACCATTTGAAGCTCTCTATGGAAGGAAGTGTAGATCACCGATATGTTGGTATGAAGCCGGAGCAAGCAAAGAGTTCAACCTCGATTATGTCAAGGAGAAACAACAAATCATTGACATTATCGGAGACAGAGCTTAAGATAGCCCAAAGCCGGCAAAAGAGTTACGCAGATCAGAAGAGGAGAACTTGGGAGCCACAAGTTGGAGATATGGTATATCTTAAGGTAAGCCCGATGAAAGGACTTCAGAGATTCGGAGTAAAAGGAAAGTTGAGCCCTAGATACATAGGACCTTTCAAGATACTGAGTCAGAATCGAGGTTTAGCCTTTGAACTGGATCTACCGGGAAGGTTGGCACAAGTTCACAATGTATTCCATGTGTCGCAACTCAGAAAGTGTTTGAAGACCCCAGATGAACCAATATCACATGATGAGCTCGAATTACAACCGGACTTGACATATATCGAGAAGCCAGCCAAGATCCTCGAGGAAAGCTGGAAACAACTCAGAAATAAAGCGATCAAGTATTGCAAGATACAATGGAAGCATCACCCCGAGAGGGAAGCCACCCGGGAAAAAGAGGAAGACCCGAGGAAAACATACCCCGAGCTGTTCGGGTATTACAACCACAACTTCGGGACGAAGTTTTCTTTAAGGGGAAAAGGCTGTAATGTCCCGGGTTTAGAGACGATCGAGGGGTAGATTTTAGAAAGGGATGTGCATTGCATAGTAAATTCGTGGGAAATTTCGCGCTTTTAAACAAAATCCGCATCGAAGGGGGACAAGTTTCTCTCTCGACACCTTACAGGGTTAGGGTTTCGAGAGTGCGACAAACTTGTTTCTCACTTCACTAGTTTAGGGTTTTGAGAAGAGAGGGGAGAGTTCACATGATTGAATTCTAAATGTTATAACATGGTTGAATTCAAACCAAGGTTGATTTTGAATTTCAAATTCAAACATTAAATAATTACTTTAAGTAATTCAATTGAGGAAATTCATTAAGCAAATAACCAATAATAAACAAGTTAAACAATTATAATAAAGTAAAGCTCATTAGAGAAAACTTTGAGCTTTATTGATTATCACACAAATTACAATGTCATTACAATATCCATAAGTGAAATAAAAGAATAATACAACACATTACATAAATGGGCAGAATAGAAGAAAGGAAAATAAAGAAAAATTACAATTTAATGAGCCTAGACTAAATTCTACAAGATCATCTTCATTTGATCTTGTATATGATGAACTCCAAGTCCATTTTGATCCATTCTTGATCCCCGCACATAAACATAACAAAAGAGAAGTTATGCCAAGTGGTAAAACCACTTGGCAGAGTTAGAAGAATAATGAAATTGAGCAGATATGGATCAGCTCCGCCGAGCTCGATCATCTCCAAACCAAGTTCGAGCATCAGGTGCACACACACACAGCCACACCGCTCGCTGTGCAGTGTGCATGCTCAACAAAGACACATACGTACCGGGGAGAGTCACCAAGATGACCAGGCCAAGCCGTCGACCGGAGGAGCCAACAAGGGATCATATAAAACCTTTTCACAGCCGTAAACCCTAGCAGACTCATCGACAGGATCTCCAAAGGGTAAGAACACAAAGAACAACTAGAACAAGAAGAACAACCGGTCTGTTCAACCCGTCCAAACTCACCACCGAACCAGCATCAAGAATCACAAGCCACAAGGAGGAGCGAGGGCAAGCCAAGCAAATCACCGAAGCAAAACCTCTACAACAACACTTTAATCTAGGAGCTGGAGTGAGGTATACAATTCATCATGAGCAAACCGGATGGTTTTGCTCATAAATTGCACGAGCATGATCTCAATCACACCACAAGGGTAGAAACCCTATATGTGAGTCATCATATGGCTATCGGCCAAATTGGTGCAAGTGAACAAGAGAGAAACAAATAGGAAAGCACCCCGGGAACATTGGCTATGCCAAACTAGTGACATAATCAAAGAAATCCAACAAGGGATGAACCTATCTAGCTAACCAGCTTCACTCAAGCACCTATAGCCACTACACCATCGGACAGTATAGACAATATGTGTCTATTCTTGTTTGTCAACACCAAAGATCACCTGGAAATCCCACAAAGAAATAACCAGTGATGCATTCACTAAGCCATAGCAAGCCCACCGGGGTGGGAGCTACCTAAACAGACAATGAATTGCTGTCAAGGTTACCTCAACCACCGAAACAGACCAAACCACCAAGCCAAGCACAAATATCATTACCCGGATTTGGGTTCAAAAATGAGCTAGGGTCCCCAACCACCGTTGGCATCCCTCTAGCTCCATTAAGTTCATCACAAGAATCATCACTGCAAGCAGTTCATCTCATTTATCCATCAAACAAAGTAAGGTAATACAGATAAATGAATTATATAAGTAACCAAGCCACCAAAATCATGCACATGATCCAGAGGATCCATGCAAGCATCAGCTGATGCTTGAGCAAGCACCAGCAATGATCTGTGCCACACTTATACACAGAGAAAAGTAACAGCAACCCACAGGCAACAGGTATCCAATATAATGATCAGCTATTGATGCTCACAAGATCATTAAAGCCTGTTAGAGCATGCTACTGCATGCTAGAACTCATTCTAAGCATTAACACATGGACAGATAATCAAATCAATCATATAACCGAACAATTGCATCACGAGATAATGACATCAGAGCAGCACAATTGTATCCGAAGCACTCCATCAAGGGATGGAGCTGCCAAGTCGGTAAAATGCTCAATTGAGCATGATCATGAATTATAGCACGAGAGATAGCACACCGTAAACACCGGCACTTGCCAAAGGCAAGGATCATGCACCATGATCAAGCCAGGGAGTCGTAATTGCTCACACAGGAGAGTCAGGAGCAAGATAGCAGTAGCAGCTAGCAATCCATGGCAGCAGCAGAAAGCACAGCAGCATAGGCAACACAGCAGTAGCACACGCAGAGCGCAGCAACATAGCACAGCAGGAGCAGGCAAGCATCTCCACAGGGAGAAGTCGGCCAATGGCTGAGCTAGACGAAGAAAGGGAGAAGAGAAGAAGATAGAACGAGTAATAGAGGAGGAAAGAGGAGGAGAAACTTACGAGCGAAGCAGATGCACACGACCGTGGCGGCACGGCGGCACACGCCGGGCGACGGCGGCGCCAGGCCAAGCCAAGCCTGGTCGCCACATCACCGCAACGCCGGTATCTCCACGGCATCACCACGGCGCCAGGGACGCCGACGAACGGCAGATCTTCGCGGATCCGTGCGGCCGAGGCACAGATGCGTTGGGGAAGAGTCGAGGTGGAAGCGAGCGTCAAATCGACGCGGACCACCAGGTCCGCCGTCGAGAGGCGGTCCAGATCCACATCGGATCGTCGCCGATGATGGCCGGAGCAGGGCGACGACGGCGGAGGCGATTCAGGTGTCGCGGGAGCCCGAAAGGGGATTAGGGTTGCGGGGTAGAGGACGACGAAACGACTGGGTCGGTTGGACCGAGCCCACCGGGCTGGTCCAACCTAACCAGCTCGGTCTCCTGACAAGTGGGGCCGAGGGGTATTTTGGGCATTTCCCAAAATACCCATTTAAACAAGAATTTCCAAGAATTTTATAAAATAAAATATAACTCCAAAAAAATAAATAAAAATATGAAAATGTATCAGCATAAAATTCTCTACCTAAATAAAATATCAAAGAGAATTTTTGAAGACAATTAAGAATGAGTCTTAATTTGAGGATTTAAATAATCATTTAAATCACACATATATTTTTCAATAATAAAAATAAGTCCATTAATACCTTTGGACTTCAAAACACCTTGACAACATTTCAAGGTTGGATTTACCCTAAATCAAGTATCCCTAAGATGTTCTTAGTATCTAACCTCTCATAAAATAGCAACGACATCGGAAAGGGGGAAACAAACCCTAAAGCTGGAATCATGCATTATTGCTTCTTTAACCATTGCCCTTATCGGACAATGATGCTATTTTTCAGAACAAGAGGACAAGGGTCAGTCCATACCTTCCAACTGCAGAACTTTGCAGTGTTCAGGCAAGTTCATCACTTGCTCATGTCATTTGAGTATCTTTATCAAATTACTTGCAAAGTACTATAATTATCACTATTGCATAAAAACCAAAACCACTACTTTCATAACTATGAATATGACTATGTGGTGGGCAATGGAACCATGGATTGTGTTGATATGGTGGAGGTTCCATTGCACGGGTTTATATCCATCTAGGATTAAACAACAAATGTCGCCGAGTGATTCTTGTGCCGTAATACCCGTGTTAACCATAAGATCCGGAGTGGGACGGAGTAGTCAAAAGTGTTTCCACCTCTCGTTCATCAACGGATGCGCTTTACCGTAGACACTTGTATCTGTCGGGGCAAGCGGTTGGTCGGGGAAGCCTTAAGTCCCCACGGCATAGTCCGTAGACACTTGTCGCTCGAAGTGCAAGCGGTTGGCTGGGGAAGCCTTAAGTCCCCACGGTATTGCGGTCTATGATGGGTTGCAGCTACCGGCGAAGGAGTTTGGTTCGATCCCAAACTGTCGTCGTGGTCGGGGTCCACCCGTGAGTGGGAATAATGGGACCGGCGAGGACCCAGGGTCGGGGTGTGCAACAAAAGGGTGGGTGTTCGAGGTAGCGGAGGAACATGATTGGCTAGACCTTATACCGGGCCTCACACCGAAGGAAGTGTGGACGGGAAAGCTGCCCGGTTGGCACCAAGGTTAAGATCTCTTATGGGTAAAGCAACACACCTCTGCAGAGTGTAAAGAATCGTGACTCGTCACTCCCTGTCCGGGATTGAGGAACTGCGAACGCGGCCGGAAAGGAGCTCCATGAAGTTCTAGTAAACCGGTGAAGGCTGACGGACATAGCTCTTTGGAATAAAAGCAATCTATTGAAGAAATGTTTATAAAAACTTGCATTGATATTAGACTTTCTGGTCTAATATCGTAGCTAGTGCATTAAACACCTCTTATCTATAATGAACTTGTTGAGTACGCTCGTACTCATACCACTCTTAAACCCCATGCTTAGATTGTCTGAACCATCTGGAGGAGGACAACGACAACCATGATGGAGCCGAGATCATCGGCTACGAGGAACCAGACCTCTCAGGAGGAGTGGAAGGCGTAGACTACATCATAGTCTATGGATCCGGAGAGGCTTCCGGAGGAGAACAAGCATAGGGATATCAGGAGGAGTAGTAGTAGTCGAGCAGCGCGAACTCTTACTAATTAGCTGCTCGCTTAAATAAATGTTTTGTTTAATGAGACAATGGTATTGTAAGTTAAGACGGGTTCACCTCGAACCCGGAGATATCCTCTTAGGACCCAAGAGGAGCTCCGAGACGACTTGTGTATATGTATTGTAATAATGTGTGAATGAGTTATGGACCTTGCTATGTTCTGTTGTACTACTCTGAGGGATGTGATATTTGCGGAATGGTACTTCGCGAATGTTATATCAACGACTGGCATACTACAACATGCAGTGGTATGCAGGGTCACCACAGTTCATGTAATCCTACACAGTTAGTGGTGTTCATCATCCAACAAGAGGGTGTAGAGTCTAGCATTTATCTATTTATTCTGTTATGTGATCAATGTTGAGAGTGTCCACTAGTGAAAGTATGATCCCTAGGCCTTGTTCCTAAATACTGCTATCGCTGCTTGTTTACTGTTTTACTGCATCTTTACTTCCTGCAATATTAATACCATCAACTACATGCCAGCAAGCACTTTTCTGGCGCCGTTACTACTACTCATATTCATTCATACCACTTGTATTTCACTATCTCTTCGCCGAACTAGTGCACCTATTAGGTGTGTTGGGGACACAAGAGACTTCTTGCTTTGTGGTTGCAGGGTTGCATGAGAGGGATATCTTTGACCTCTTCCTCCTCGAGTTCGATAAACCTTGGGTGATCCACTTAAGGGAAACTTGCTCGCTGTTCTACAAACCTCTCGCTCTTGGAGGCCCAACACTCGTCTACAAGAATAGAAGCACCCGTAGACATCGGGCACCTATCGAGTTAACACCGGTATCCCGGGATCATGTCCAGGGACGTGATCTTGAAGTAGGTTTTTGCGGATTGCCACTAGAGCAGTTAACTAGTACCTGATCCGTCAGATGAACTAGCCCCAATTACCATTATCCCTGTACAATATAGATATGGATGTCAAATAAAAATAGCAACGGCCTAGAGTCGATAAAAAGAGGGGCTGCGCCCAGAAATATAGTCAAGTTCTTTATCGAGTAGTACAACTTGAGCCTATGCCTAGGTGCAAGCACATGCCCATAGGCTCGGGGGCTACTCTTATCGAGAGTATTGTTCACCCTCCCGATAAGATACAAGAAAGAGGAAAAATTGTGGTGTCGATTAAAAGCAAGTTGAGCCTACACCCAAGTGCAAACACTTGGCTGTAGCCTCGGGAGCTACTCCCATCGGGAGCGCTGGTCGCGCACCCGATAGAAAGATAACTTCGACAGCATCTACGGCAATTAAGGTTTGTAGACTCAACTCGATTCTACGACTCGAGTGGAGCCTACTCCCATCGGGAGCACATGGATTTCATTAAGTTGTTCATCGAGTAGTACAACTTGAGTCTATGCCGAAGTGCAAGCACTTACCCATAGACTCGGCGGCTACTCCCATCGGGAGCGCTGCCGCGCGATAGAAAAATAATTTCAAGAATCGTCGACATCATCTACGCTACACATGATCTACGACATGGACCTCGCCTTTGGAGATGATTATGCTTGGAGTCTCTACGCAAGTCTTCGACTTCCCTAGACACTCGGGGCTATCGACATGGGTATACCCTTCGGGTACCCATTATTGGTATACCTGGATCGGCTCGGCCCAATATGGAGAAGGCCCAACAAGGCAACCCGAAGAAGTAGTCGACTAGGACTCTTGTAAAACCCTAGGCTGGTTGCATATATAAAGCTAGCCAGGGCACCCGAAATAAGGGGGACAATAGATAGATAACATAGCTCCGCCTACGGCGGTACCCTGTAAACACATCTATGATCATATACTGGATTGCTAGCAGCATGTAGGGATCCTCCACCGAGGGGACCCGAAGCTGGGTAAATCGTGTACCCAATCCGCTCCCGGAATCTCCATCGTCGCTCTCTCGCAAAACCCAAGTCTACAATACGTAGGCATTGGCGAGGTGATCCCTCGTCACCTGCATTCATGGTTTCCGAAACAACGACAGTTTTGAGGATATTATTCTACACTGGTTTTATCTAAGACTAGTCACTGTGGAAAGTATCATAAGTTAGTATCATGCATATGATAATAGTTTATGATGATGGGAGTGGTGTTTTGGAACATGGGTGCATATGCTTCCTATATTTTGAAATACATGTTATGTACATTTTAAATTTCAAAAAAATCGAAACAAAAAATTTGTACGTACATCTTTATGTGCTACGCGCTTACAAAGTCGTTTCATAAAAAATCGACTTATCATGTGACGTGTGTAAAAAAGACAAAATTCAGTGCTAAAAATAATGCTTTTCACAAGATAAGTTTCTCCTTTTTTACATAGACCACAAAAAATATTGGTTTTTCGTGAAACTTAGCGAATGCACATACATTATGGAGATGTACATGTAGAATTTTTTACCCAAATTTTTTAACATTTCGAAATATGTTTTTTTGGTAGAGGGAGCATACGCACCCGGGAGCCGAATTGAATTTCCGATGATACCACTCCTATAATGCATAGTATCATGATGTGGTATCATAGATCATTCATATTTAATATTTTGTAAAATCTCAATGCAAATTTGTGTACATAATGTATTTGCTATTAAATTATCTAGTTTCACATGCTATGATACGGTATCTAATTATGATACCAGTCTCACATCTATCCTCATTAATTATAATGTCATATTAGATTTTTGCCAATATGGTATGCATGATACTAGTACTACCACACATTCACACATCGAGACTGACGCACGGATGTGGAAAGCGCAGTATACATATCCATAATCCATCCATTTCGATGGAGCCAAACCCACCAGATTTCTGGCCATCTTTCCCGGCCAACCACATTTGCAGTGAAAACGACCTGTGTGTATCGGCTGGCCGGACGTACGGGTAAGTGAAAACGACATATATATATATGTGTGTGTCTCGTCCTAGGTTTAGGCTGGTGTTTTGCCTACCCAGCCGACCTCATCGTTTCTGCACAACCACCTGGATTGTTGATTGTTTCTATCAACGTCGATTAATTTGGTTAATTATTTCTCTTATTTTCCTATTTTGATGACTAGGTACTCACCACTTCACCGGTCACAACACAAACAAAGGTTCTTAGATGTAGCCGCGTCAAGAGACAATACCTACATGGGACACGACACTAGTAGAAACAAGGGCTTTTAAATATCCTGTCCTCGAAAGTGCTTTTGCACCGGATTTGGCACGAACCGGTGCTAACGGGGTCATTAGCACCGGTTCGTGCGGGACCTTTTGCACCGGTTCGTAACACGAACCGGTGCAAAAGGGTTGGCGTCAGCCACGAACTCTTTTGCACCGGTTCGTAGACCTTTTGCACCGGTTCGTAACATGAACCGGTGCAAAAGGTTTTTCTGCTCCCCACGCACCTCCACCCCCCCCCCCCCCCCCCCGTGGATCGCCTTTTTTAACACTGTAAAATAGAAAAGAAAATGATAGATTATTCAAAAAATAAAATCTTTTGAGATTCATGTATGTTATGCAACCTACTATTAGGGAAAATTAACAAATTTGAATTTTCATATTTATTGCAAAAAATGTTTGAAAAATGGTAAAACCGCATTAACTTTTGCATACGACGTCGAAAAAAACGTATAATATATCAAAATCATCGTGGGAAAAAATTACATCCGAATTCACCGGGGTTTACCCGGTTAGCTAATTTTTAGATTTTGAAAATTCCAAATGAAAATATGAAAGCAGGAAGATTTTAGTTTTTTTGCAGAAATTTAGGATTTTATATTTTTTTATTTTTTAAAATTAAAATTAATAATTGCATCCTGCATAAAGATTGTTATTACTTTTAGCAAATTATAAGATTTTCAAATTTTTAGGTTTTAGGTTTGGCAAAAAAAATTAAAAATTAAAAAATTGAAAATAATAATACACATTATAAAGATAATGTTTATTTATTTATTTATTCAAGATTATTATTACAACATTACTTTGGTTTATTAAAATAATTATTTGAAATTCAAACAATAAAGAAATATGACATCGATCGACATGTTAATAGGATTGATATGATACTACTATCACATACATGCGCGCGAAGCACTTGGATGCGGGATGGAAAGGAACTTGGAAGTTAAGCGTGCTAGTGCTAGAGTAGTGGTAGGATGGGTGACCGAGCGGGAAGTTTGAGCACGAGTAAGTAATTGGACTAGAGATAAGTTTAGTTAGAGACTAAACTTGTGAAATAACTAAAATATTAGAAATTTCGAAAAAAGAAAAAAAAAGGGAGTAGAAAATAATTCGAAAAAAGTGTTTTTCTGCCGCGGCAACCGGTGCTAAAGGTCCTCCCGCTCGGACGCCCGGGAGCCGCCACGTGGTGCACCCTTTAGCACCGGTTCGTAACTGAACCGGTGCAAAAGGGGGGGCCTTTTGCACCGGATTGTTTGCACCGGTTGGGTATCCGGTGCATATAGCCCTTACCAACCGGTGCAAAAGGCCCGTTTTCCACTAGTGCGAACACGGGTCAGCTGCTACAACAAATTACTGTATCCCTACGTAGCTATATGGTACCTGCAGCGTGTGAACGAATCGCCACATCATGTCGAACTAAAGGTGAAAATAAAGATTTCCGGTAACCGAAATTTTGGTCCGCACTTATAATACTCCGTAATCCAGATTTTCTTTCGGATTTTGATCTATATAAAATTAACCAGGCTTTAAAAAATTTGCCCAATTTTAATTTTTGATTAAAATCATTATGAATTTGGTATGATATTTCTAGGTTTCAAATATTTGGGTACCCACCGAAATTGCTAAATTTTAAGAGACCTCATTAATTTTTAATCTGGTGACTTTTTTTTGGAATCCAACGACCATAATGTCTATAAAAATAGAAACGAAAAGAGCAAAAATTGTGAAAAAAATGGCTTGTCGTTAGATAGCTAAAGGATATAATAACAAGAGGTTACAAATAACAAAAAACAAAAGTGACCGAGATACGGGAGAAAACCTTTTGTTTCTCATTTTCTGAGAGGCCACCTATTTGTTTGTTCACCATGCTCACTTGCTAGGCACGAAGTCATAAATTAGCTCTACCAAATTTTGCATGTGTCGACATGCATGCCAACAAAAGCGCACACACTGTCCGTAGGTTGTTGGACGTGTACCAAGTTATTTATGAGGCAACATGAGGTAAGCAACACGCACAGAGCGAATGCTTGTTTGCGAGCAAGCACCGTATATGCACCTTCATTTCTTTTGAAATAGATGGCCCTCCAGCTTCTGTGCCGAAAAGATGCGTACGGTAATTTACTGATTTATTCGACAAAGGTCTCATATAGATCATATAGCAAAATACATAAAGGCACCACGAAACATCTACATTTCCGGCAACGAGTTAGAATCATGTCAACATGTTGAAATAAAGAAATACTCCCGTCAACTATGAACCTGAAACATTGCATACGCCGAGACACACACCAAGCGAAGCGGGAGCGCTCATCCTATCTAGTAGACCCTTAGCGAACACATTGTAACAATATGCACCCTGGATTCACACTTGGTTGCGTATGCAGAACGACAATTGCTTAATTAGCAAGTTTTGAGAGGATAACACATGTGAAAGTGAAATTTGTTGATCAATAATTTAATATTCATATTCCCGAAAACAAAATCAATCTACTTCGGCAGGCAAGAAAATTGGTGCATATTATTTGACTTGGGACATACCTATTAATGAAGATCGTCTCGAAAATTATTAGTAATGTGTATTTTCCTCAACCAGTGAGAATAATCATTTTCATGCCATTACGTCGTAAAATGTCAACGTGCATGTATATACCACACAATCACTCTCTCGCTCGAGCTCGACTGCTCGAGTCGTACGCTGGCCGACTGGCGGCCACATCTATGGATATAGATGCATGCATGTACAACGAAGAATACGACAGATCGATACAGCTTGTTGTGATGGCGCCAACAAGACAAAGGCATCACATCGATTCCCTCTCGGGCAGGGCAGAACTGAGATGCAGGCGGATTGGCCTTCGTTGGTCGTGTACTTGTTTAAGACGGAGCCTTTGACTTCCTGGAGTCTAGAGTTGTAGAGTCTATATGATTAACGAGGCCGGCAATCTATATATATATGAGCCTGTTGTGTCTAGCTGATATATATCTTCTCTTTTAGTAGCAACAAAAGATGCGTGATTAATCAAGTGGACGCAAAGATCTACTGTCTGATCTGCTAGCTAGCTGCATTGTACGATTCAGAAAAAAAACCCCAAAAGACAGGGCAGCCAGCATGGATCTACTCAACCAGTTGGACTTTGTGGGGTATATGAACACGTGAAAGCGAAATTTAAGTGGCAAACAGGCCATCGACCACCTAGCTAGTTACGTATGCAGCGCGGGCCTGGTTCTTCTTTCCCGCGTTAATTAGTATAACTTAGATCTTTTGATTGCATTGGCTAGAGCATGGAATTTTACATGGTATCAGAGTTACAGATTTTGAATTTAAATTCTAATTAACAAACGAAGTATTAAAATAAATATCTGCACACACACCCTAAATCCGCGCGTCCTAGGCTTGTGAAGTAAAAACCCATCAACCGGATATAAGGAAAGAGTTTGAGAAATATAATATATTAATTGCCTAGCCTTTTTATATGTTTAAACTCTTGACAAATCTGGCTAGTGTATTTTCAAAATCTGATACCAGGGGAGTAACTGAGACTCTGAGAGTGACGAAATGGAGACCGAGCTACATGGAACCCTTTTTTTTCAAAAATTCGAAAACCACATTTTAAGGTTCAAAAAAATCTTAACAAAATTTCTAGATGTAGCCCATGATGAAGTACAGCTGTGCAAAATCTCAATGTGAAACTCTTTGTGGTTTAGGCTACACAAAAATGACAATTTTTTTTTGTCATTTTTGACAAATATATAGCCGCGTACTCTACCACCGTACTTTGTGATTTTTGCAGCAAAATATTTAGCTAAATTTGAGTCATTTATTTTCAAACGGAATTTCTACTAAATATGTTGCGCTTATATAGACGCTATATATTTGTCTTGAAAGGTACAGGCTCAGCTCGTAGCACTATATGGACGATTATGTATGCACATGGCGCAGTCTGGTCAACGATTTGGACTTCGTAGCTGGCCGGGCGCGGGGTAGATGGTGATAATACCCATAATACCAGGACAAGATCGATGAGCTAGCCAAAGTCAATGCTCACGAGCGCAAGCAAGCACAACGACCATATATGCGTCCAGCATGGAACCAGACAGCGATGCATTCACACTTGGTCGCTTAATAGGGTGTTTTAATAATTAAAAAGAAATATTGATTAGTTAGCATGTTGTACTGTGACGACCCGAGCTTATGTGAAAGTGTTTGTTTTTTGAAATAGGAAGTGTCTCAAGGGACCCAGAATCTGGAGGGTAGAGAACCAACCTGTGGTTGGATGGTTAGGAGGGCAGTGGCACCCCCAACCCACCAGAGTTCAAATCCCAGATTTGACACTTTGGTGTCTCATAAAAAGACGGAATATTCTTCAGTGGGAGGCGACGTTCCCGTCGACAGCGAGATGGTGACTTCGTCAATCTCAAGACCCGCCGGCTCAGTTCTTCAACGCAGTCTCTTGGAGGTGCTCATAGGGGTAGGTTGTCCGTGTATGCGTTCATAGGGGTGAATGTATGCGCGTATGTATGAGCGTCTTTGATTGTACTGTGTTTCGCAAAAAAAAAATCTGTAGGGTACATTTTCACAAACAAAACCTCTAGGATACTAGAAATTATATCCAAACCCTTGATTCTAACACAGATCGTCACCCAGAATATCGCAAACCTGCAATCAAGGCTTGTACATCCTCATCGGATATCCACCTCCATACATAGTCGTCTCTGCTGATGTTGGGGACAAAACCACTTGGGTAAACAGAGGCGCATGCCGCCACGCCGAGGCGAGTCCAACCTCATGGATGAAGCTAATCGTGATTAAACAGCACTACCGCTTGGAGATGGCCACATCTAGAGCGGAATCTTAACTTGGACCGGGCACCCTCCAGTGCCTACAACCATCACGCTACCTCCCACCCCATCTCGCCACCGAGGCCGGCCAAGAGAGCAAAGGGACCTAAATATCACAAAGTTGCCAACATCAATGCTTATTTGAGGAGCTTGCATTTAGGGCCTCCTCCTCCATCTTCGTCCGCAAAAGCTTACCGAAGGCACCTAGAAGTAGGTGTCCAACGTTGCGCACGCCAAGACGAAGGATAGCTCAAATGCATGGTCTTATTGTCGTAAATCCCTAGGAGAAGCTCCACCAACTACACCAGCTCCCGCTACGTGCAACAACAAATGTCCAAACCATGATTTACAAGATCTGGTCAGCTAGATGAAACATCATACCCCCACATGCCAAAGAAGACAAACTACCGTAGAAATTATTAACTTTGACGCCTCCCCTTAGCCATGTCACAGTTGTGACTCCGCCGGATAGAGCCTCGGTTTGGGCCGGAGGAAAGGAGAGGACTTGCAAGGTACTATAGAGAAGAAAGAGAAGAAAAGGATAGGAATGAGCTCCCCATGCTTACATGAAAGTGAAATTTATATAAACATATTGCCTTTTTGTCAGACCACCCCTAAAGTTTTGCTTGGCATCTCGAAGCAAGGGTCTCATTCCTCTCCCCAACCCGACTCCCCTGCTCTCCAAGATCCAGGGCGGGCTCCTGGCCCCTCCCCTTCTCTTCAGAGTAGCCAACATTGAGGGGGGACACGGTCCCTCCCTGTAAAATAGTAGCCTATTAGTATTTACTATCTAGGGTTCCTTTAGTTGTTTTTCCTCCATGGAGTTTGGCTATATGCCAATGGCAAGCTATTCTCTGTTGTCTCCGAGCAGCGGTTGGAGAAGCCTCATTCTGCTGCTCTGCTGCTGTCCATGGTGGAAGTGGGCAAGTGCTATATCAAATAAGCTCGAAGAACCCCCAAATCAGGGGTTACTGTGGTTGAATTCGGAATTTCAGTGCTTCCTCTCGATCTCGTCGTCGCGGTGGCGGTTGGTGGAGAGAGGTGGCCGGATTTGGAGCTCCATGGGGTGTTCTTGCTCCAGGTTAGAGATCATCACGTGACGGCCCTGGATTGCCTCCATGACTTAGCCTCTCCAAACGCCAAAGATGGCATTAGCTCAACCTCCAAGTTGGAGGCCCTCCGAGGGATTCCCAGCGGCACACATTTCCCCTCCTCTCCCAAGTACGTGTCTTCTTCCCTGACGAGAAGAAGGATGACCGACGGTGGAGTCATTATTGTTCCGGTGGAGAAGAATGGATCGATTGCTTTTTTTTGTTTTTATGTTTCAGGGCCCTTTGTGCTAAATTTTAGGACCGCGATATAATATTAGTTTCCTTTGGGGTCATGTTTGTACTTTTTATTCCACCGGCGATAAATATATTGCAGAACGAGGCCCTTCTAGGCCTCTCCCCTGTTAAAAAAGTAAGTTAACAAGTAATAAAGGTGTTTATAAAAATGTTGTCAAAAAATGTATTTATAAAAACAAGACTAAAGTGGGCTAGCCCTATTTTTAATAGAAGACTAGTAGTCTAGCAGGAGTACTTAGCACTTCCTCCGATTCTTATTAAATTTTTTTTGCGAATTCACAGATTCTTATTATTTTTCGTTAATATAGATGTATGTAAAACTAAAATGTGTCTAAATATATCCATGTTAGAGACACTTAATATGAATGGGAGGGAGTAAGAAAATTCCGGATATTCGCTCCCTGCATCTTAATAGTGGTATTCATAAACCCAAATGATAGAAACAGAAGTGGTGGTGACACAAACAATATGCTGCTCTTCAATACTGTCATCCAAATTCATGATTTGGAAGAAAGAGAGGGGATTTGGTGACTAGGTGTATACGTGAGCACCCTCTAGATGCCACACGATCTGCGTTGAGATCCGGTTCTCGTCAATTGGATCTGTTGCCTTGACGTTGTCTTATCCATCGCTAAGTGTACTTAGCATGGGCTGCGGGTCCCGCGTTTTAATGATTGGTAGCGCCAATCATTAGCAAAGTGTTGTTAGTGCTGATGTGGTTTGCTAACACAACAATGATGGTAACAGTGGATTCCTAGATGTGACACGTGTCAACCAATGGATCCGTGCTCACGTATACACCCGGTCACCAGGCTTCATTCGTTGGAAGAAATACCACTGAAAGGAAGATCATATACATGGAGTAATATGCAGCAATCACCTCTCCTTGAAAAACTGGATTGGGTATTTACATCTGCTAATTGGACTACTGAATTTCCCAATACATTGTCCTTCCCTCTATCTAGATTGGGCTCTGATCATAATCCTATTCATGTGCAAATTGGAACTGATATTCCCAAGGCCAATCTCTTCAGGTTTGAAAATTATTGGCTTGACTTTAATGGATTTCATGATACGATCGAGTAAAGAGTGGACTTCATCAGAATATAAAAGGGATACTGCATTGATGATCAATGGAAAATTCAAGAAGCTCAGATATGGTCTGAAGAAATGGAGTAAAAATATATCAAACCTTGGTAATCTTATTACTAAATGTAATTTTACCTTGGCCCTCCTTGATGGATTGGAAGAGCAAAGATTACTCTCTACTGCAGAAAAGAATTTTCGAGAGAATCTTGCGGAATCATACAAGGAAATTGATCGAAGCAAGAAGGATATATTGGAAAAATAGAGCCAAAATTAGATGGGCAACCTTGGGAGATGAAAATACTAAATACTTTCATACAATTGCAACAAAGAGCTATAGAAGAAATCTTATCACATACATTAAATCTTCTGATAATGTTATGGTCTATAACCATGATCACAAGGCTGCTATTATTTGGGAATCATATAAAGAAAGACTTGGTGTGAGTGAAAATGCTACAATGAATATCAACTTGGCAGATATTATACAACCAGACTCGATCTTGCTCATCTAGAGGCACCATTTACCAAAGAGGAAATAGATAATGTGGTCAAAAAATTTCCTACTGATAAAGCACCAGGGCCAGATGGTTTCAATGGAAAATTCCTCAAGAAGTGCTGGCCAATTATTAAAGAGGATTTCTATAAGCTCATTGAAGACTTTTATAATGAGAAAATGAATTTGGAAAGTATTAATACTGCTTTTATCACACTCATCCCCAAAAAAGCAGATCCAGAGGACATGAATGATTATAGGCCTATCTCATTGGTCAGTCTTCCTCTCAAGATTATTACCAAACTTATGGCTAATAGAATGCAGCAAGAGATTATCCCTTTGATACATCAAAATCAATATGGTTTCATTAAAGGAAGAAATATTCAAGATTGCCTAGGATGGGCTTTTGAGTACCTGCATATATGCCATCTCTCCAAAAGACCTATTATTATTCTGAAAATTGATTTTGAAAAGGCTTTTGATAAAGTGGATTATAATGCAGTTATTGCTATGCTTAAGGCTAGAGGCTTTGGACCAAAATGGGTCAAACTCATATACAATATCCTCAATTCTGCATCAACATCAGTGCTTCTTAATGGAGTGCTAGGAAAGAAAATTATATGCAAAAGAGGAGTAAGACAAGGAGACCCTCTGTCTCCAATCCTTTTTGTCAATACTGCTGATCTCTTACAAAGTACTATTAATAAGGCCTGGCAAGATGGATTAATTGATTTACCAATTTTGGATGATTTTGGTCAGAAATATCCAATTGTTCAATATGCAGATGACACATTAATGATAATGCCAGCAGATAATAATCAATTGGGTTATTTGAAAGAGTTGCTTCAAGTCTTCAGTCAATCTACTGGCCTTCATGTAAATTTCCACAAAACCACGCTTGTCCCCATCAATATTGATAGTGACAGAGCTAATGAGCTGGCCAACATTTTTGGATGCAAAGTAGAGACACTTCCGTTTGCATATCTGGGATTGCCATTGGGTACCACAAGACCATCTGTAGCTGACCTCATGCCAACAGTTTCCAGGATTGATAAAAAGTTATCTGGAATATCATCTCTGATGTCATACACTGGCAAGCTTACTCTATTAAATTCAGTGATACAATCATTACCAATGTTTGCAATATGCTCTTTTAAGGTACCAATTACCATATCTGTACACTTTGAAAAAAGTGGAAGACAATTTCTGTGGTCTGACAGGGAAAATAAGATTCAAGGAAAATGCCTAGCAAGCTGGGAAATGATGTGTAGGCCAAAAGATCAGGGGGGCTTAGGAATTCTGAATCTCAGAGTACAAAATCAAGCTTTACTTATGAAGAATTTACACAAATTCTATAATCATGCAGATATACCATGGGTTAATCTAATCTGGCAAGCCTACTATAGTAATAGAGGCACCCCACAGACTATTAAACCAAAGACATCATTTTGGTGGAGAGATTGCTTGTCATTACAAGACAAATACAAAGAGTTGACATCAGTGGACATTCAAAATGGAAAATCAGTGGCACTTTGGAAAGATAATTGGGATAATTCCATCAGACAGGATGAATACCCTCACTTACACTCGTTTGCCAAAAATCAGAATATCATCTTTGATAAGGCTATGGGAATGTCCAATGAAAATATATATGATATGTTTCAATTTTCCCCTGAGTACTATTGCACATGAAGAACTCCACAGTTTGGAACAGGAATTCTTGAACATGGAAATCACCGGGGATCATGATATTTGGTCATTCAATTGGGGAAATTCTTTTTCCACAAATAAAGTGTACAGAGAGGTAATTGGAAATCATGAAGTACCAAGTAGTATTACAGCGATATGGAAATCCTGCAGTATTCCAAGACATAAATTTTTCTTCTGGTTACTTCTAAATGGCAGACTTAATACTAAGGATATGATGAAACACAAGAATTTTTTTGTGGAATTTTCTGATTGTATACTTTGTGAAGCTTGTCCAGAAGAAACAATTATGCATCTTTTCTTTGAATGCACATTCAGTCAGAGCTTTTGGTGGGCACTTGGATTGGAGTGGAATGTGGATATGAGCCTATATCAGATGATTGATGAAGCGCAACAAAGATTGTCCCTGGGTTTTCTCATGGAAATAATGATTGCAGGCTGTTGCAGCATTTGGGATCAAAGGAATGATGCTATCTTTAATGCAAAATATCCTAATGTCCAAACTTGTATGGCTAGGTTTAAAGCCACTTTTACTCTTACAATGCATAGAGCTAAGCCTAGTCTTAGAGAAGGAATGCAATCATGGCTAGATACTCTATGAGTCTGTAATAAGGTTATCTTCAGGATAAACCCATTGTAAATATTCCATTTATTAATAGAAAATGACACAATAGGGAGCCTTTCCCTACTGTATTTGTGTCAAAAAAAATAGTGGTATTCATATGAGGCGGTTTATGGACGACCACGATCATGGGCACATTGTGGTTTTCTTTCCAAAAATCCTGCTCATGTCTTCACTCTTCCACTCCATGCAGTTGATCGTTCCAGAACCCAGAGGGAGGGTCAGCAGATCGATTGCGTTGCGTACGTGAGCAGCCAGAAAGAGCACAAACAAAAAGCAGCAACCCCGGGGACACTTTTGTCATTCTTTTTTTGAACGGGGACCCTTTTTTCATTCGTTCAAATAAAAATGGCAAAGCTATGGCACCTTCCGGGCACAACAACATATTCAACCGATTAATTTGCCGGCAACTAATGCATATCGATATACATCGATCGACCGACGTACGTAGTGATGACGTGCGTACCTAACTCCACGCACACGTAGGCCAAACTAAAAGTGTAAACTAATCTCGTGCTTTCGTTGCTGAAGCAACAACGGTGATCCGAACGCTGATCGATTAAAGTCGGACGGCGTTGGCTTGTGCCTGAAAAGGGAACGTTTATCCTTGACACAACGACAATATGCGCATGCATGTTCTTTTAGTAAACTATTTAAGTCTTGGCCCTCTAGCTACATCCATTGGTACATATAGCGTTTTATTGCATTATTAGGATTTGGTCATATTGTCCCAAAGAGAGCAGAGCTCAGAGAGTCACAAAGAGTCGATGCATAGACCAACCATTTAAAAAGGGAAACAGAAAAATATGGTCGTGCCTCAAGATGTGCGTCAAAATGTGAGTTGTCGATCAAGCCGTCAACATGTGAGTAAATATCATGCGCATGTATGTGGAAAGTGAAATCGGTTGCTTCAAAGAGGATACCTATCCATCCATTCCATTTCAGAGCCTAACCCACTTAATTTCCGGCCTACTACGACCTTCGCGAGACGATATCGATCAATCCGCGTGGCCCCTTTGAACTCCTCGATCGCGCGCTGCCATAATGTGAAAATTACATGTCTCCATCTCGTCCTAGGTTTGCCCGGCCGTTACATCCACATATATTCCACAACGAATAGGTCGAGCACAGTCACTACATGCCGTCGCTCTGTTCAGGAAAAACGCGTACTCTGCATATATATACTCCGTGCTACACATGCGCAGCATGTTATTTCAGCTTAGAATTGGCAGGAGCAGTTCGCTCATGGTCATGCCGTACGTCCCCAAGTCCATCAACACGGTGACTAAATTGTTGTAACCTGCTCTATACCATCATCAAACACGGAACGGGTTTTATTTTTGGGGGAGATCGGACGGCCACTCTCCATTCTCGCTCTCGTGTCCCTCTTGGGTGGCACTGGAGTGTCCACTGACTCCCCTCCCCCGTGCCGCAGGTTCATCCCTGTCTCATCCCTTCCTCGCTTCCTCCATCCTCCTATTCGAGCATATTGCAGTTTCTTGCGCTATATCTGACAGTCGTCGCCAGTCCTCGACCACGCTGCACCGCTTATCGTGTGCCGTGCTCGAGTGTGGGGCGCCCAGATACTTGGGTGGATCTGGCGTGCATGCTAGGCCATGTCTTTCCGACCGGCGTTACCTTCATCATTGGGGCTATTAAATTGATGCAATAGCTAAGTTTTTCAAAAGTCGGAACTATTAAAAATGACTAGGATATATATCTTAACACACCCCTCATGTCTAGGTTGGACAAACAAGAAGACACTAGACATGGGTAATTGGAGGCCACAACTATTTGGAGTAGATTAAATAGTGCATTAGTCGGAACTCGAAACTTGAAATTGAGACCTCTTGGCTTTGGTACCACATTAAATTGATGCATTAGCCAAGTTTTCTAAAAGTCCAGACAATTGAAAAGAGTCAGAATATATATTTTAACAGGAGCGGCATCAAAATTTTGGCCAGGCCACCATGGGTGGCATGGTTTTAGGATACGACGTGCGTTTTGCGGGTGATCGAGCTAGGCCTAGACCACAACACTTCTCGGGGTTGGTGGTTTGGCAGCCACATCTTGCTCTGTCTTATCGGCATCGTCACAATGGCTCTCTGGTTCTTAATGGGTGTTTTTCGGAGAAAGCATTGGATGGTTTTGGGCATTGCTTGCGGCAGCATAACATCGGAACCTTCTGGTGTTGTTTCCTTGTTGAAGGTGTCTCCATGAATATCCTCTTTTTTCTAGATTGATAGTCTTTGTCCCTCCATCTCCTCCTCTTGGTGTCCTTGCTTGGAATGAGCTCTTCTTGTAATGTCTTGTCAATTATCCTTTGATTTCTCTCCATGGCCACAGTTCTCTTGCGACGCCAACCTGGCTGCTCATACACAGTGTCACTTTTTTGTTGTTGGCAGCCTTCCTAGTGCTTGGGGGTCTTGCTAGGTTGAAGCCAGACCATAGTTAATGCATGCGATTTCTTCCAACCCTATTGGTTGATGCCGGTGATTTCCATGTGAGTATAAACCGGAGGAACGCAATTGATGCACACCGCACTTACACAATTGAGCATATGGAAAAGATGGGCACCTATGAGTAATGCACTTAGGGTGCTTAGCACCCTACCCTTATTCAAAAAAAAAGATGGGCACCACACCGTTACATGGTCCTCAATTCTCATAAGAAAAGAAAAATGTTCTGGGATTATCGAAAATACCAAACAAAAAAGAATTGAACGGGAATACCAAACAAATTATGGACGTCCTTAAAACATTACTTCTTTCAAACCGGTGGGACTAGTCATCATCACCATCAAAAAACTGTGAAGTCAACGTTCATGGGTAGCCACATATTTGCTCTAGCTAGGCTTCGAGCTCGATCGCACACTCATGGTCACATCGGTGGACATATAGGTGCATGCATGATAGATGTACAGCCAGAAGCTACAACTTGTGGCGATGGAGCCACCATGCAGTTCAGAAGCTTCCGAGACCGACAGAGACACGGACCGAAATTAACAAATGTCAACTAGCTATCCAGCTCGATCCGTCACATGGACGTTCGTACGCAGACGCACGGATTCTCTCCCCTTTTGTGACCTGCTGCAGATAGGTCATTGGTTGTTTACTTGTTTCTTTAAGAGGTAGATGGATGATGCTCTTGACTTCTGGGACGAGTGTGCAGTACAGAGGCGATCAGTGTACACTACAATACTGCCTGGCTGCCTGCTCTGTGTATCGATATAATATCGCTCTCATTTTTCGTTCCATTTAATCCCTAGACACAAGACTTTCTGTAGCACTTGAGAGTTGAGACCATCAAGAGCCACCACGAGGTATCAACTTGTATAGAGCTAAAAGGATTTGGTGAACATGGGCACCGGTACTCTCTTCACTTTTAATTTTTGAAAATTTCAAAACCTCATATTTTTATGTTTTAAAAAATTATTGCGTTAAATATGTAGATAGATATGTACATGAGAAGTGCATGCAAAAAACCCAGTAAAAATACTTTAAATTTGGAAAATACATAAAAGCAAATTAATCTCTAACAAAAATATACACTATTGTAATAAATTTCACTACCATTTATTGTCATAAATTTGTCTTTTTCATATTGTTCAAAATGCAAAGTATTTTTTAACGGGACTTTTTTTATACACCCCTCTAGTATATATATGTCTATATATTTAACGTTATAATTTTTGGGACTTAGAAACGTGATATTTAAAAAAAATGAAAATGCAGAGAGCATTGGTGCACATGTTTCAAGGACACTTTCCGGTGTTAGAGGCCCTTTAAAATTGCTGATTGTCGATGGATGAACAATCTCATTGTTTGCTGCATAGGCAATCTTTGTATGAAACTATTGTTAAGGTCACCTCTTTTTTATATTGTGCGTTTTAGCCATGTTTCATCCCCACTCCACCCTTTATCGCCGAGATATGTTGTACTCTGGGTTTTGGTGTTAATATATTTCCATTTGAAAAAAGAATAATTAAGCCAATGCAAGGCATGCATCAATCTGTTGTTTATCTACCACTTGCTCTGCTGCCACGGCACTGTACTGTAGACGACGGCAGTGCATGCATGCATGTGGTGCAGTTGACCTTTGTGTCGATCGTTTCGCCTTTCACTCGAAAGCTACTACTACTAGCTGCGGCTGCAGTTGACCTTTGTGGTGTTCTGCCTTTTGGTAGAGGCAAAGCTCATCAGGTCGCAGCAATGAACAAAACTGCCCTTGTGGGATGCAGATGCGTTCATGTTTGCACGCGTGTGGCGGATCGGTGAGGTCAGTGCCGTTGCTAAGAAACCTTAAGAGGCAGCATCTAGTCAACGAGTTGGACTTTGTGGCCTGCCAGCCGGACAAGCTTGTCACAGGCTCACGGGTACAATTACATGGAGTTTGTGCGTCGCTAACCATGATGTATTCACACTTGGTCGCTCTTGGATACAGGACGTTTGTTACCGAGGGCGCACGTGAAAGCTAAATTTACTACTACTAACACGCCGGAATCGGAGCAAATTAGTCCATCCGTTACCTGAAAATTGGTGACTAAAATCCGAAACATTTTCTTTACTTCACAACCACGGCACTTTACATGACAAACAAAATGTACAAATCTTTACAGGAGTCACCGACCGCAGAGTTATTATCTTCCTTGCTTTTGTTGAATAAGTTGGTCATGTGCATCTGCGATATCTCGAGTATTTTATTGTTGGAGAACTAACTCGTGGTTGGATGGTTAGGAGGGCACTGACATCCTCAACCCACTAGGATTTAAATCTCAGATTTGACACTTTGGTATGTCATAAAGGTGGAATATTCGAAATATTCTTCAGTGGAGGCGACGTTTCCGTCGATATCGAGACGTCTGTTGTGACTTCGACAATCTCAAGACCCCGTCGGATTAGTTCTTCGACGCAGTCTCTTGGAGGTGTTCATATGGGTAGGGTGTACGTGTGTTCATATGGGTGAGTGTGTGCGCGTATGTGTGAGCGTCTTTGATTGTGCGTTTCGCAAAAAAATTATATTATTATATTGTGGAGGCCAAGCTAGTAAATTATAGATGTATCATTTTAATATTAATATATTGCCTTTTATTATACTAGGAAAAATGCCCGCGCGTTGCTGCGGATTTTAAATAGCCAAAATACTCCAAAAATCTGTAACTAAAGGGTCTAAGTGAGTTCATGAGCATTTATTACATTCGATCACATCTAGTACGATTATTTCAAGTTTTTTAAGAAAGACGGGTGCAAAGATTTAAAAAAGGTAGTTTAAGGCATACTTCTTTTGGTTCCAGAAGGGCTTTTCAGAAATACCAATTTATAAGTTTCAATAAGTTTGGGAGACACACATCTAGCTGTGAGAAGCTGAGTAAAGGTAACTTCGGGGAGAAACCATCCTAGAAGCAAAAAATAAATCCCCCTAATACTGCTATTTACGGAAAAGCTAGTAGATTTTTTTAAACAATGTGATGTTGCCACGGATATAGAAAAAATCTTAATGTTAATTTAATTTGTTATTCAAGCCAAATGCAATTGCAGTAACTTTTGATAATTTTTTGGATGTACAAATTACTTACTTAGGAATAAAACTCCTTTAAACTAAAACTTTCGGAGAAGAAAAGTTATACTAAAAATTTCTGAAAATATTTTGGAATAATTTACTATGGTGTGGCATTGAATACCCCTATGAGAATTTTCACTATTTTGTGATAAATTCTAAACCTCCAAATAACCTACATATAATTCATATAGATCATACACATGACATACTCCCTGAACTAACACGCATGTTTAAAAAGTCAGTACCAAAGCAACATAGGCATTAGAGACTCGGTGAACTATCATTAATAAAGAATCCATAGGAAAGCAGTTAGCGCACACAGAAAAATATCATGCCTATTAAATCTGCCGTGACATCGTTCAGAGTTATTCCCCTAACACGATTTTCATTGATGAAACCGGGAGCAGGGCATTTGGATATCATTCGTTCTCTCACATCAGATGAGTCGGTTTCGCACTCTTCTGCAACTGAGCGCCTCGTGTGGAGAGCGAGACGACGCAGAGGTTCGCGGCTGTGCAGCAGGCACCGAGTAAGGGCAGAGCGTAGAGAGATATACTGACATTAGGCATCAAAACAGGTCTAAGAGCAAGTACAATAGAGTCCAGTCAGCTGACTATAAGATATTAAATAATATATTTTAGATGAGTTGGAGGAGAGAGAAGAGGAGAGAGAAGGGAGGTGAAGCTACTTATCGCGATAGCAAACTTCTGACGCGTCTTCCTAGACACCTTGTGAGAGTGAAAGGTGGGCCATATATTAGTAAAGTACTACATTCTTATAGCCAACTATTGTACATGTTAGCTATATGATGACTACAAATGATATGACATCTTGTTATAGCGGCTATACTATTGGAATTGCTCTAATGAGTCAGACCATTTTCACAACAACTCACATGAATGCCTAATCCCCATCGTCTCTTCAAGTAGTGTTCCTTCCACGAGGCCATGGCCGAGGAAGCTGATTGACTGCTTCTACTTCCCTGCTTTCACCAGCCTAGCAACGCCTGTCACTCCCGATTTCTCCATCTCGTGTCATGTCCGGCGGTGGTTGCAGTCCAGGCCCGAGATCTTCATACCGGTGGCGGCAGTCAAGCGGCCAGCACCCTTAAATACCCGCAGGGGCGACGACAGTATGCAAGCAGCTCCATGTGTCCGAGGCGGCAGTCTGGCGAGCAGCTCCGCATGATATTGATGTCGGACGCTCGACTTCGCGTGCGGCACGGCGGGAGTCGGGCGGCCAGCTCAGTATCATAGGGCCGCCGGCAATCAGTCATCTAAATCATCGGGTGGCGGTAGGCCGGATTCCCCTTGTGGCCGGCAAGTCATCGTGAGCTGGAGCCGGACTCCAATGCCAAGGACGCCCGACGCCCGGGTGCGGCGTCCACACGGTTGGCGCCCGCCAGCGCGCCTCATGGGGGGCCCTCCCGCGTCAGAGGAGGCTCAGCAGCGATGAATACTTCTGAAAAGAGGTTCTTGCCCAGGACGATTTGGAGACGGGCGGCGCTAGGTTCTCGGCAGCGGAGGCCTCTCGCCCTGGAAGAGTTGGGATGGACGGAGGCGAGTCTTCGGCGGCGGAAGGGAGAGAAACAGAGGGGATAACAGAGAGAGAAAGAGCCGCTCGACCGGAATATTTGGATCGGAACAAAACGCTTTGTTGACTAAGGGGTGGCAATTGTTGTAAATTCGACAGAAGGATTTTTTTTTTTTTGGAGTAAACCGTGAGCTTTATTAATCACAAAACACAAAGTTACAATCAGCCTCAAGGCTTTGAACTAAAAAGGAAGGACACTCCCCCAGCCATTCGTGTGACACCACGTTGTTGCAAGCATATTTAGCACACAAGTGGGCCACACTATTGGCTGAACGGCGTCTAAAACACAAGCTAAAAAACTGAAAAAACACACTCAGCTCACGGATATCATCTAAGATAGGAGAGATAACTGATCGATCTCTCCGGCCTACGCCCCGGATACGGACGAGCTCGGAACAGTCGACCTCAAAAATGACCCGAGGGTAATTATGCTCCCTCGCAAAAACCACGGCGTCTCGGAGGGCAAGGGCTTCGATCGTGAGAGGATCCGACATAGCTGGGTAGACCTTACACCAAGCTCCTTTGAAACCCCCATTGTCTCTAGCAATCCCGCCTCCTCCTCGCTACTCCTTCGGCAACCGCAACCGCCCCATCCGAGTTCATCTTGATAACTCCTTCCGGCGGCCTCTCGCCATCTACACTCCGGCCTCCTTGGCAACGGACGCCGCCGAGGCGGCGGAATATCAAGGGACGAAGAGTATCCCTAACAAAACCAATAGTAGAAACCGGGTTATACCCCTTCTCACCATGGGTCCATTTGTTCCGTGAGTCCCGGATCGAATACATAATAGTGATGATCTTCGGTCTGTCCTCCTTTGAGATAAGGCCGTCACGGATAATGTCCTTAGTCCATGTATCCCGATGGAGGCGAGGGAGTTTAAGATTCGAATCTCCTTTGCCGCCTCCCGTAACGGTTTTGCATGTGAGCATTCGATCAAAGCGTGCTTCACATCTTCAATGGTTGATTTGCGGATCCCACGGATACTTTCCTCTTTGATATGGCGCCGGGAGAGAGTCGCATAATCGGGCATAAAACCTTTTAAAACCCTCCACCAAAAAGTACGAACTTTGGGAACCACGTTAATCTTCCACAACTTTTTCCACAATCCTTCATCGCCCATAGACGAGGATACCGCATCCGACCCCTGAGCTACCTCATGGCCATCATTCAGAACCAGTGCTCGGTAGGCCGAGCGGACCGAGTACTCCCCTGATTTTTCCTTGGCCCAGGCTAGTACATCCTCGCTCACTCGCATACTAAGAGGAATTTGCAAGATTGTCTCAGCATCAGGAGCAAAGAAAATTGACCGGACCTTCCCAACATCCCAGCAGTGATCATTTGTGAGCAGTTCATTCACTGTCTCAACATCAGTATCGATTAAACGTCCCATTGGACGCATTGTTCTCGAGCTCGGGATCCAACTTGTCATTCCAAATAGACACCGAATCACCGAGCACCAATACGCTTCACCAAACCCTTCTCCAGGTGCCTTGCGCCCCGCCAAGATCGCACGCCAAGTTACGGGACGCAGCACGCGGAGCGATGGCCTCCATAAACCCTCGGTCGGGGTAGTAACGTCCCTTAAGGACACGGGCGCAAAGAGAGTTTGGAGAGGTAAGGAGCCTCCATCCTTGCTTACCCGACGAGCGCCAAATTGAACGCATGCACGTCCCTAAAACCCATGCCGCCATTTCCTTTAGGAATCGCCAGCTTCTCCCACGTCGTCCAATGCAAGGATCGCTTGTCAAGGTTCCCACTCCACCAGAACCGTGCCATAAGAGACACAAGCTTCTTGCATGACCCCTTGGATAACTCAAAACAGCTCATGCTGTAAGTAGTTTTTGCCTGGATAACTGACTTCAATAATGTCTCTTTCGCCGGATAAGAGAGAAGTCTCTCCGCCCATCCATTCATCTGTCCCTTTGCACTATCGGTAATGTACTCAAAGGCATCATTTGTTAACCTCCCGACGGCTGTTGGAAGTCCCAAGTACTTCTCACGTAAAGCTTCTATCGAAATATCCAGCACTTGTTTGACTTCTCGTTCTCACAATATCGGATGTACAAGGGCTGAAGTAGATAGAACTTTTGTTTCTGTTAACCTGCTGCCCCGAGGCCTGATTATATATATATTGAGGATTTCATTCAGCCTGGTCGCACTGTCCACATTAGCATTGATGAAAATCAAACTATCATCAGCGAATAACAGATGGGTGATCCATGGAGCCCTATTACACACTCGCATGCCCCTGTCAATATAGCCATTGTTGTAGAAGTTCAGCAATGCCGACGAGTCCCTCTCCACATAGAAGAAAGAGATATGGTGACATTGGGTCACCTCGCCGCAATCCTCTTGAAGGGTTAAAGGGATCTAGCAGATTTCCATTAACCTTAACCGAGAATTGCACGGACCGCACACATTGCATAACAAGCCCGATTATCCGAGGAGGAAAACCCAGCTTTTGCATAATTGCTTGGAGGAAGGGCCATTCTACACGGTCATACGCCTTCATCATATCAAGTTTCACCGCGCACAAACCTTTCTTCCCTTTCTTTTTCCTCTTCATAGAGTGGATACACTCAAACGCCACAAGGGCATTATCTGTAATCAAACGCCCAGGAACAAAGGCGCTCTGTTCCACGCTTATCACCTCCTCCATCACCGGTCTCATGCGATTTGCAATTGTCTTTGCACAAATCTTATACAACACAGTACACAAAGAGATCGGCCGAAATTGAGCGATGGACTGGGGATTCCTTACCTTAGGAATAAGGACAATCGCGGTGTTGTTAAGCATAGCAGGTAAGTCCCCTCCATTCAAAAAACCCAAAGCTGCAGCCACTAGGTCGGCGTGCAAGAGATCCCAATGGCGCCGAAAGAAGCCTCGCTGTGAATCCATCCACTCCCGGCGCCTTCGACGGGTGCATTTGGAACAATGCTAGTTTCACTTCCTCCTCAGTATAATCCTTATCAAGGTTCATTTGCATGTCATCCGACACCTTAGCCGGCACAAGATTCAACAAGTCCGTCATTACAGGAGGGCCCTGAGACGTATACGCGCTGTTGGTAGAAGGACCGTATTTCCGCATTTACCTCTTCTCGGCTCTTCACACCTTGTACCATCTTCCCTTTGGAGACTAGTGATCGTATTTGCCCTTTTCCTTCTAGCAACTCTGTGCATGAAAGAAAGCTGTGTTCCGATCCCCCGCTCTCAACCAATTTACTCGGGCTCTTTGTTTAACCCGATTTCTTCTTGGTACGTAACTTCACTAATATGCTGCATAATCTTCCGTTCTTCATACGATGGTCCTCGACCCATAGATTGTCTTCCGATACGATCAAGCTCCCTCCTCAAGTTTGACGAGTTTCTTCTTAAAATTTCCGAAAGTAGTCGATCCCCACCGATCTAGACCTGTTTGCATGAAACTCAAAGAGGACATCAGACCCGAGAGACCCTGCCCACGCTGAGCTCCTTGCCAAAGATCCTTAACTACTTTACTATAATCCCCATGAGACTGCCATACGTTTTCATAACGAAAAGGTCTTGCACCTCTTCTCCTCTTCTGTGCTTGATGTGTGCTAAGCTCGGCCACTAAGAGACAGTGATCCGACTCCACCATATCCACATGACGAATCTTGATAACCGGGAATAACTGCAATAAGGTTATGTCCCCAAAGGCTCTATCAATCCTCGCCTTCACATTAGCTAAGCCAGCCTGACGATTATCCCAGGTATAAGGGGCCCCTGAGAAGCCCAGGTCTAGCAGCTCACACTCCTCTGTAGCTTCACGGAAAGCTCGCATCTGCCACTCCTCCCTTGCATGCTCACTAAAATGCTCCGTCCCGTACATGGTCTCATTAAAGTCTCCCATGCATAGCCACGGCATTTTACGTAGTGAGAAAAGACGCCGGAGTAGCGTCCAGCTCAGGTGTCTCTTCTCCCGTCTCGATTCACCATAAAATCCTGTGAAACGCCACGGAGAACCGCTTCCATCTTTGGAACTAATCACCGCATCAATATGATGAGCATTGAAACTCTTGATATCTACAGACACTTCAGCGGACCAGAACAAACCTATTCCGCCGCTAAGGCCCTCACTTGCTACTGCAAATGCACCAGCGAAACCAAGTGCTCCTGCCAGTTTCTCAACCCTCTTCCCTTCGATCTTTGTTTCCATCACGAAGAGCAGGGTGGGGTCCATACACTTCGTAAAACTACGAAGCTCACGAACCACCGAGTGATTCCCCATCCCCCGGCAGTTCAAACTGAAGCACGTCATTGATCCCGGCGCGGCTGAGCCCCAGCCGACGCCGATAAAATTGAAGCCTCATTTGAGGGTGACACTTTCTTCTTCTTTGGATCAGGTGACGCTTTTTCGCATTTGGTGGTGGTTCTGGCCTGGTCTCTCTTTTATTGTTGCCACCGACCCATCAAAAACCACCATGGCCTTTGTCAAATCCATTGAGCCTGACTTATCAGTCTCCACGGCCGACATGTTTAACTTACGGTACACCTGCCTTGTTTGTCCTCCACGATTGTCTTTGGCCCCGCTTCCTCCTCCCTGGCCAGCCGTCTGGAAGTTTCCAGACTTAGCCCCCTGCTCCCCACTCTGGTCCGAAAACGGATTGTGTGAACCGGCAGAGTTTGGAAAACCTTGAGCACCTCCTCCTCCCTTCTGGCCAAAACCCGACTTCTTCCGGTCCTCAACCACACGAAGCCTTGCATTATAAGGCCACTCGCCATTGTCATCTTTCTCCGCTGGAGTTGGACACCGCAACGCTGAATGTCCAAGCGGACCACAAGAGAAACAGAAATAGGGTAATTGTTCATATTGGACTTCATACCAATCACACGCTTCTCGTAGAGTAGAATCCAGAAGCAATCCATCTACGAAGCGGTTCTTTTACGTTTATGAACACCCTCGCCCTCAAGAAACCACCGAACTTATTTCTAGTGTCTATATCCACTACCTCATCTCCAATGTCACTTGCTATCTTTGTTCCCCGAATTTATTGACCATATTCAGCGGAAGATCGATCACACGTACCCATAACGGCAGCCTATCGAAGTTCAGCTCGGATGGGCGCCGCCAACTTTGATAATTCTCGAGCAGACACAGCATGTTTGTTGACGGTCCAAGGAGATCTCTCCCGGACCCGCTCCCTATCTCTCTCGAAGCCAACTCAGCAATGAACGGATTCGGGCCGCCATCCGTGAAGATCGGGCCCTTAGGATTTCCCCAAGCGGGACGGAGTGCCGCCGAGATAGTTTGGATATGAATGACTTTTGGATCGGGAACCAAGATCCTCCCGGCAAGCGCCCAAGATGGGCTACCTCCTTCCTCTCGATCATCGATACGGACCTTCCGTGATTCCGCCGCCGACGGTTTCGGACGACCCACCATCTCCTCGATGGTTTCCGATCGGCCCCCCGTTTCCGGTGGTCTCGATCCCCTCGCCTCCGAAGAGGCTGCTTCACTTGCCGCCATGACCAGAACGTCCCAAAACCCCTAGATCGGAAAGACTCCACCAAGAGCGGGCAGAGGCGCAAGGGCCTCCCCTTGATCGCTCCGAGTTTTGTCAGGCCGATACCACGGGAGATCACCGTTCGTACCAGCGCAGACGTCGCTGGTGTCGATGGAAGCCTACCCCTGCGCCCCGGCGAGAGATCACCGAGCGCCGCTGCCTTCACTGGAAAACCCTAATCGCCTACAGGAGACGAAGCGTTTTTTCCGGAAGTTAATAAGTAACAATTCGACAGAAGGATATGGGCAGTAAAAAACGGACGAAATTTTTGGGGAGAAACCTTCCTTCCTTTATTAGTAGGTATCTTTACTATTAAAAATGGGAGTTAGTCGTTTGACACTCAACGCACTTTGGTGATCGTCATTCAAAGCATCGTATCCGTCTAATCTAATCCTACGGTCTTCGGTCTCCGTTTGACATCCAATCCCGCAACAATCATGGAAACAATCGATCACGCTACGAATTAATAAGGAAACAATCTGACAGCCTTCTTTAACGCTCATGCCATCAATCAATCACGATACAAATAATTAGGAAACAAAATCAGAGGCATTTCCTTACTTGGTTTCCTTAGGAATTTATTACCTAAAATTAGGAACGTTGTATTCTTTATCTTTACTATTATATGTGAGTCCGTACGTCCTCAAAAATGTTTGATGTCAAAGATTGGAATCATCCAGGCCGTCCATTTGCTCACAAATAAACAATCAACACCGTACCACAAGATCTGACATATAAGGAAGTAAACCACCAGCCTGACAGATAAGGAAGTAACAGAAAAAAGAAGTAAATAGGGAATTTAATTACGGTTTGCCGTAATCAAGGAAAGCAATAGTCACAATCACCCAGATGCCACACTACATGGAAAACAATCAATATATTTACCATGCACGAACCTGCCTCGATCAGGACGAAATTAACCCACGGTTGACATATATGTGCATCCACATCTTCTCTCCCAGCTCCTCGTCGCCAGCCACACCGCGCTATGCCATCGGTGATCCCCTGCGCTGCCGCTACGGGCCATGAGCTGTCCTTCCACTGTGTCGCCTCCGGCCTCGTGCTGGTCGCCTGGTCGGCCATAACCCGGACAAGCTCGCCGCCGTCTACGAGAAGAGATCAGGGCAAGGATCCTAGACCGACGTCCGCACTTCCGTGCTTGACTTCCCAGTGAGGGGCTTGCCGTCGGGCTGGAGGCACTAAGGAGAGCATCCGAGGACTCGATGGTTGCTTGCTCGTCAGCAACGCCGACGAGGTGGACGATGTGCCTGATCCGGGTCACACACGCGCCGGGCATAGTCGACGGGAAGTGCACCGTCATCGTCAGCATCTTCTCAGGTGCATGCATACCATTATTTGAGGAATATAATCCATGATGATACAAGTATATATATCATATGTGTGGAGCGGAATGTATTGCTCTAAATGTGTACGCAAGCCTGGAGGATTTGGCCTCACGATATGAGTATATGGAACGGATGGATCTTCTGTTATTAGTGTGCATTTTTTCTGGAAACCAAATGTGAAATGAAGCAATTGTTTGGTTCCTACAAACCTGGACTTCAGCTGTAGAAAATGTAAAAAGATGTCTAATATAATCTAAATAACGGCATGGATGGAGACTTTATCTACTCAAGTATAGTGCAATATGTTCTTTTTTTTGCGAAGATACTGCAATACTTCCTATCGTTTTTTATCTGTCAAACATCAATGTATTTTAAATTTAGTTGTGTGCTTCAACCCTTGACAAATGTCGAGTATCAATAGTTGATTTGAATGCTTATGTAGGATGCTGAAGCACAAATATAATCAAATGAAGCTAACCGGTAACATGTTGAAGTCCCTGAAGGTTGGTACATGAATATTAAGGATTAGATTAATTAGATGCTGAAACCTTGTAGAATAACCTCCAATTACATAATATCTACTGCCTTTACACCCATTCAAACATTTGTTTCTATGGCCTAACACTATCATATTTGTTTTTTATCTTTTTATATATACTTCATTAGTATTAATATTCATGTGTCTATTCTCTTGCTAAATTGGTAATTTATATCGTCTTAGAAAACTCAAATATCATACTCTCAGAATATTCTTGCGGAAATACATCAAGTTTTCCATCACTTGTTTTTACCACTAGGCTTTCAGTTAGACATTAATCAGTTTTTTCGGTAAGCAGCCTCCTCGACAAGGAACCGACAGACTCATAGTAGTCGCTCCAGGGGTGTTTAACATAGCTCGAGGTTGGGCGTTGACAATCCTATGTCTCTAGGAGTGGTGTTTAAAGCTTTTTTCTAGGCCTCGCTTTTTACCTTCACCATTAGCATCTCTCTGGAAGGGATCCTATGGCTATGTGTTGCAAGAAGGTGGGGTCCGGTGGTTTTTGGCATGCTTCCTAGGCATAGCTAACTTGAATAGGACTGGATGTTGAATTTGTGTCATTCTAGAAGTTAGCTTGATATGTGTTGGGCAGGTTACTAACAGGGATTTGTGATACAAAACTGCAAGTTGTGGTCCTTGTAGAACATCCATGGTCAAGATACCGTGTTGAGAAAAATTGGTGGGATGTTCAGCATTTTTTCATCTTTCTTTTGTGCTAATGTATTTCGTGGAGGACACAACTTCCAAAATATTTTAGGAATTTTTTATACTTTGTTCTTCTATTGTTATTTATCTTTCTCCTCAATGATCTATTATGTTGTGTTGTAATCCTTCCATTTCTAAATAAATTAATCTTTAATTCAGTTGTTGTATTTTCATGTTGCATGTGTATCTGTGCTATAGTGGGGGAGGAGCTAAATATATTACTTCTGGAGTTTGATTAGAAATAATCATGTGTGTGTGTTTCATTATTCAAAAACCAATGTTCGAATTTGTTGAAAAGTGCTAGCTTGCATATAGATTATTGTTTTAAAATTATTTTGACACCATAGGAGGGGTGCACATCACCATCTATCCTAAGACACTTTATCAATAAAGATCTAGCTGAATGTTTGTGATGGAGTAAAATGAATTTGTGTTGTTAGCTTTGGTAGATCATTGAGTGTTCCTTGGTCAGCACCATCTTATTTGGAAACCCAGTCATGATGCTTTTGGTTAATACTCCCTCTGTTTCATTCTATAGTGCCTATAGTTTTCTTGCACGGAAATTAGCGTAAGAGTATTTTTTACACAAGACCCCTAGCTGAACGATTTGAGATCAACGTAACATTTGGAAAATCCATATCTTCCTAACTTACCATAACAAATTTGGGAGCTGAACGATTTGGGAGCGGAACAGAGAAGGGGTAATTGAAAAAAAGCTAAGCTACAACCTTATATTCTGAAACAAATGCCAAAAATCTATAGGCACTATAGAAAGAAACGGAGGGAGTAATAATTTTCAGTATAAAATGCTTAGTTGTTAGTGTGGATGTTTACATACTAATGAGATCTCAGTATCACGTTGATGAAAAAGGAAGAAAAAAGGGGAAGTGTTTTTTTTTCATTGCTTGGATGTGTAATCACACAAATAATTATAGACCATTAGTATCTGGTTGGAAGAAACACCCGCTTGAAATGTTCTGCAGATGTAAAGAAGCATATGTTATTCCTTATCTTTTGTTTTGCAGAAGTATAATTAGTGTCTGGGAGTGATGGTCTCGCCAGGATGTAGTAAATTGCAGTTGCCAGTCGAAGACCTTACATCGTTTCTTCTTTACTTTGACCGCCAAATTTAGGTAAACCTTTACACCTGTTCTATGATCTCCATCCTTCTTCATCCATGTGTGGACTCAATTGGTGGGAAGGCTGGTCTTAAAATTTTGTCTAGCACAATTGGACGAGATGATGAATGGTAATTCGGCAACTAAGGGCTGCTGCCCGGGCAACAAAATCATTACCAAAATGATGGCCGGATACTGTACAAAGAGTGAACATTGAGAAAATGACACTTTTTTAAACTTCAACATAAAAAAGATTCAATTTGAAAAGGATTCTAGAAATAGCCTCTTTGCATAAGACCCCAAGCTAAGGCACCATGCTACATAGCATGACACCCCGAGTAGGACGTCATGATATATATAGCATGGCTAATAGGTTGAGGTCACGGTCGTGCCATACATCACGGCGCCCTAGGCCATGACCGGCATGTTAACTAGCATGGCACCTCTGCCCTGGGCTTCATGAAAAGAGGCCATTTTTATAAATAGTTTTTAGATCCAGTTCACATTGGGATGAAGTATTCACGTACAAAGATATGTTAACATAAGGAGAGGAATTGGAGTATGTGCAATGGTTATATAAGAGAAAGGGAGCAAACCATTTGATTTATGTTGATCCTGAGGAAGGGTGCATGGTGATTGTAAGAGGGGTGGAAGTTGAGAATAATTCACACAAATTCTATTATAATTTCGCTTATCTTTAAAAAAAAATTCCGTAGCAACGCACGGGCATTCAACTAGTAGATATAGATAACCAGATCCGCGTTTGTTAACATTACGGTCAATCTGGGGAGTCCTGCAATATGTACATCACACTAGCTTTTGTCACGTGTAAAGTTTTGTTTATTTCTCTAGTATTTTCAAGGTACCTATGTCCACAAAAGCATGACCCGGGTCGAGTACATTCTCGAGTGCTACAAAACCTTAAGTCGAGTATTTCCTCAAGTGCTACAAAATATGAGTCAAATAGTTCCCCTACTGCTGCAACAACTTAAGTCTATGCCAGCTACAAGTACCCGACTCGCGGGCTACTCCCATCCGAAGGGCTCTTCGCGCACCCGATAGAAAGAAAAAATTTGAGAAAGAATCAGGCAAAAAAAGATACATAAGAAATAACTTTGTTGAACGAACCCGAACATAATCTCGGGTGCTACTCCCATCGGGAGTGAGGATTGTGCACCCGAAGAAAATGCCAAACATCATACAAGTAGGAACTCGACAACTTCAACTATTGCGTCATCCAAACAAGGCAGTCGATATAAACTTTGAATTCTCAGACCGCGTCCGCCGTGATAATATGTCTGAATGCCGCGTTCATAACATCAAGATAAGATCCCAGTATCCGTTGGGAGTGAGGACTGCGCACCCGAAGAAAATGCCAAACATCGGACAAGCAGGAACCCGACAACTTTAGCTATTGCGTCATCCAAACAAGGCAATCGATATAAACTTTGAATTCTCAGACCGCGTCCGCCGTGATAACATGTCTGAATGCCGCGTTCATAACAAGAATATAAGATCCCGGTATCTGTCCTGTGAGGTCTGGGAATCACAAAAGCTACGCTTTGCTGGGAAATTTCCATATCTAGGATATGATAAAAAAATCCAGATGAACACGTTGGTACCAGAAATACAGAACTGGAATTCATAATTCGATAAGACTTCCGTGGCACGAGCTGAATTACGCCAGCATATGCCAGATTCGAGTTCGGGGACTTGAGTTTGAGTAGGTCCACGATATTTTTGCCCAAGAGCAATTAACTAGTTCCGGATCCGTCGGATGCACGAGACTCATTATACCAATATCCCCATGGCAAAAATTATTTCGGTTTCTTCTTGCGGGTGAATGAATCAAGGTTTGGAGACTCAACCTGAGTCTGCGACTCGTGTAGAGCCGGGAGATACTGTCATGGGCATACCCTTTCGGATACCCACTATTACTATACATGATTTGGCCCATTATGGATGGCCCAACACGACCGCTAAAAAAGCTAGACTTGCACGTCATAGCGACTTGGAGTACAAGAAAGAAGACTCTAGAATAACACTTGTAAACGCTAGCCTAGTTGCATATATAAAGCTGGGAGGGACACCCTTTAGAGGGGTATCATCATATTAGAAAAATACAACTCCAGCTGTGACGGCTCCATGTAACACAATTATGATCATATATTGGATTGCTAGCAGGATGTAGCGATCCTTCACCGAGGCGACGTGAATCTAGATACATCGTGTGCCACTCTCTCACCTGGATTCTCCTATGCCGCCTTCTTCCCCCAAAACGCAAGTCCGTAATCTATGGACACTACCAAGGTCACTCCTCGGCACTATCAACCCATGAATGATGTCACTAAGCATGTCATCGAATCATGCAACTAACTCATCTGCTCAAACCTTAATACGTTTACCGTTCTCTCTGGTTAGGGTATGTGTCAAACCTTCAAGATCGATATAAAAATACCGAAAGACTAGAAATGAATCTCTACTCCCACACTGCAGAATATCCCATAAGTAATTTATATGCACATAGTGATGCGAGGCTAGGCCTCAGCTCATAGACCGACATGATTACTCACACATGATTATATTAACAATTTTAAATCTAAAAGAGACGAATGATGATTAGTCTTACAATGCCATCAATCGAATGTATCAAGATTACAAGTAGAGGGAGGGGTGATCGAGATGATGATGACTATGAGGCGGTGAAGTCGATGGCGACAGCGAAAGGGCTTCGGTGGAGATTGGATCTGACTATGACGGCGGAATGTGGTGTGTTTACTCGAATGTCCTGGGTGCCTTCTATACTGGGTTTGACGAGGTGAGCCATCGACACGTGGTACGGTCAGGCTGTACTACCGAGGCTGGTCGTACGAGTGATCGTTAAAGCTTTTGTGTATTATATCTATAGACCCTGGTTGAGCTGGTGACATCTCCAGCTCGTAATTCTTCCTTGATTGCTCTTGATTTTCTCCTAAACACTTTCATTTTCGCATAAAAAATAAATAAGGAGAATTGCACATTTTGGCATTGATTAGCACTTATTATTGGGCATAGAAAATAAGCCTCTCCATCCCAATAATATGAATTAAATATCTAGGAAATAGTATATTGGTTTAGAAGGAGGTAATGTGGTCGTTTTAATGAGCAATCATACCTCTCCAGCCCGCCCTCACTAATCTGCCTCAAGTGGTCGCAGTGCGATGACTCGTGCTTTGTGGCCTCCCGAGTCTACGACGGCCGCAATTTATTGGCACGGTGGCCTGCGTGGGAAAAGGCCCGGCCTGGCGGGAGATCGCGCTGGGAAATAGCGGCGAGGACGGAAAAATGCCGCGCGCAAGCAAGAGGGCTTGGCGGGAATCAGCGAGCACATGCTGGAAACAGTGGAGCCGTCGATAAACTGCGATTATCACCATCGGCATCCATTAGCCATTGTTTAGGCAGTTGCGCGAACAGCTGGCCCCACAAATGAGGCGCGTCGTTGAGGGACCTGCCACCTGCAAACGGACATGGCCCGTAGCCTGTGCGTGAGCCGGCACAAACGGACCGATTTGGTGTCCGAAATGCGATGGACTGTGGCCCCAAATATATTAATACATATTTACATAAAAGGATGTCGCAAGTTTATCTAAATTTAGATGTATCTACTATATTAAATTGTGCATAAATATATTTAAATTTAGATAAATTTTCAATACTCTCTATGTCCTTGTATACAAGGCCACAAACTCATGTTCCATGTACCAAGAAGACAAACCCAAGTAATAAGTAACGCGATTAATTATGTGAAAATGCTCTTGTTTTTCGGATTAATTCAGTGTATTCCATTTGGTGTCTGCTTCTCTCATTCACATTAATGAGCATCATCCTAGGAAGTAGAAGTCTAATCAAGTTTTCTTTATTATTGTTAGTGGCTTGTATAAATGAAAATTATATTTTTGATAGTGGTCTTGCATTCAAGAATGGAGGGAGTATCTTTTTATGGATGAAGGAAATAAGTTTAGCGGTCATAGGCTATCCTGCTGAGATGGATCGATGGCTGAGGCGACTCGGTTAGGAAAAATTCAGAGAAACGGCGGTTGAGAAAAGAAAAGCAGACGCACGCGCACACACTAGCAGGGTCCAAACGCCCGAAAAGTGTTCCCCTGGCGGCAAGCCGTCCCGCGTAAATTGACCACCACCACGTAAGCTAATTACTCTGCTCACCAACTGACACAACAAGAGTTAAGCGTTCGTCTGAATCAACATCATCCATCCGATCGCAATCCAACGGCCTGCACCGATCCCCAGCCCATCACGCCATCCACACTGACAGCCCGTCCCCACCTGAGCACTGGCCCCGCGTGTCAGTGGACGGAAGGATCGGCTTCGAAGCTTCCGGTATAAATCCAGAGGGGGAAGAAAAGCTCTCTTGAAGAGAAGAGAACGCACCAACCTTCTTCCTCCACCTCTCCCCGCCCGCCCGCCCGCCATTAATGCCCCCAGCTTCCTCCACCTCCTACTGGGGCAAGTGGTGAAACGGTGCGGAAAAGGTCAGCCTCCCTTCCCGTGATCGGCCGACCAAGAGGACGGATAAAGGCGGAGGAGGAGGAGCTAGCTACTACTCCGTCCCTAGTATATATCGAGCTTCCTCGGACGGGGCGGAAGGGGCGTCAGTTTCAGTCGAGCTCGTCCCGTACCTCCAGCTCGATCGCCTTCAACTCAGGGGGCTCCATCTTCACCTATATCGATCGCCGGCCGCGCGCCATGGGGAACTGCTTCGGGAGCAGGATCAGCTCCGACACCAGCTCCGCCTCCCCTTCTACTTCAGGTACGTACGCCGGCGCAACGCAACCAGCACGCGCGCCTCCTTCTTCCTCCTAGCGCAGCACATGTTCCTGGCACCATTTCCTCGCGTGGTTTTGGATTCTTGCACCACCAAACAAACACCTTTTTCCCGACCCTTCCGTTTCGGATTAGTCGTCTTCATCTCTAAAGTTGTTTCTTCGTCCCCAAGGAGGAAAATTCAGACTTTTCTTTGATTTTTTCACCCGGTTCTTCTTCCCAGTCATAGACTCATAGCATAACCGAATCTTCCTTCGATGTTTGCTCAGGGTGGAGATGGAGGAAGAAGGGCGCCGGTGGCCTGAGCACCTCGAGCAGCCGGGTCTCGTCCTCGCCGTCGACCACGACGGTGCCCCCCACACCCAAGCGGAGCGAGGGCGAGATCCTGCAGTCGGCCAACGTCAAGAGCTTCGCCTTCACGGAGCTGCGCACGGCCACCCGGAACTTCCGCCCCGACAGCGTGCTCGGCGAGGGCGGCTTCGGCTCCGTCTTCAAGGGCTGGGTCGACGAGACCACCTTCGCGCCCGCCAGGCCCGGCACCGGCATGGTCATCGCCGTCAAGAAGCTCAACCAGGAGGGCTTCCAGGGACACCGCGAGTGGCTGGTCAGTGCTCTGCTCTCTACCGTTCTTCTCTGTTCTGCACATGTGTACATTCAGAATCGATCTGTTACTGACTGAATTTTCTGAATCAGTTGTTACTGAGTATGTTCTCCTTTCTTATTCTGTCTCTGAATCTGATGTGCAGGCTGAAGTGAACTATCTAGGGCAATTGTCGCACCCGAACCTCGTGAGGCTCGTCGGGTACTGCCTCGAGGACGAGCAGCGGCTCCTCGTCTACGAGTTCATGCCACGAGGGAGCCTGGAGAACCATCTTTTCAGAAGTAAGTTACCAACCAATGTTCATCTTTCAGTTGATCAGTTAATCCCATTTTATCGAACCACTGAGAATATGATGATGATGTTAACAAGTTTGTCTGAATGATCATGCAGGGGGCTCGTATTTCCAGCCATTGTCATGGAACCTGAGGATGAAGGTCGCGCTCGGGGCGGCCAAGGGCCTCGCCTTCCTCCACAGCGACAAGGCCAAGGTCATCTACCGCGATTTCAAGACGTCCAATGTCCTTCTCGATTCGGTATGTTGCTCTGTTTTTCGCCTTCTAATTTGGTTAACAAGGTAAAATTGTTCAGTCACTTGCTGATGCTAATTAAATTTGTGATCCATGGATGGAATTGCAGAACTACAACGCCAAGCTGTCTGATTTCGGGTTGGCAAAGGATGGGCCGACCGGTGACAAGAGCCATGTCTCCACGAGGGTCATGGGCACACATGGCTATGCTGCCCCTGAATACCTCGCTACAGGTATATATTCAATGAAATCATAACATAGCTCAATCTTTTCCGAATCCATCATAGATACAACATATACTTTGGTACTATTGCTGAAACACTTCCAGTATTGTTATGTTCAAACCTTCGATGTATAGGAGTACCAATTGTTATTAGCATGTGGGAGATGCTAAAAATGTGATCAACTTTTGAGAGTGACAGTTTGCTTCTCAGGGTCCAACTATTGTTATTGGATCACATGAGGTTGCTTCCTACCAATAAAAGTCGCCTACTCCGGTTTGTCAGCTTGTGTGTGTCCATAAGCACCATGAGAAGCAGTAAAGAACACTACTCTTGAGAATTCTTTTGGGTGTTGAGGAGGTCATATTAGTTAGGTAGGTGTGCAGCACATACAGCTGGTCCGGTTTTGTCATGGTTTCAGACCTAACTTGACTGGACCCCTTGAGCACATGTGTGTGCTAGGCCAGATTAACTAATTAGGTATCACCGCCATCTACATACTAAATGTGCAAGCTCTCTTTAGTTTAGAGGAATAGCAGGTGATCACAGATCAGTCTGCAAAAGAATAGATATAATCTTTGGAGCTTAGATAAGTGTGCATGCACTTGTGCCAGCAGGTCAACAATGGCAGTACCACTTGTTCCTCCAGTCTAGTGGTTCCTAGGTAGGCATGAGCTGTGTGGTAATGTAATCACCATATAATATTATCGGTACCATTGCACTACACTAATCCGTTTTGGGTTATATCATAGTAATCTAATTTAGTTTAAGGGAATAGCAGGTGTGGAGTCCATAAAAGATTAAGAGATACAGTACCAGATTGGTGTGTATGGTTGCACTTGTGCCAACAGGTCAACAATGGTGGCATGTACTTGTTCTCCTAGTTTAGTGGTTCCTAGGCAGGGATGAGCTGTTGTGTGTAATCCCCATACAATATATTGTTAGTGATACACTAGACTAATCCATGTTGGGTCTATATCTAATCTTAGTCCGTTTAAGCCGGATCACTGTCTGTTCCTCAGCAGCATCTGCACACACGAAACAGAAATTTGATGCCAATGGAATCTGAAACCACTGCCACTGGATTGGATGAAGTATCTAGTAGGACTAAAATACGTTATTTTCAGAATCGTGTCTGAACCTTCTCTGAATTGCTGGATGTGCAGGGCATCTGACGGCGAAGAGCGACGTGTACAGCTTCGGCGTGGTGCTGCTGGAGATGCTGTCGGGGCGGCGCGCGCTGGACAAGAACCGGCCCTCGGGCGAGCACAACCTGGTGGAATGGGCACGGCCGTACCTGACGAGCAAGCGCCGGATCTTCCGCATCCTCGACGCGCGCCTCGGCGGGCAGTACTCGCTCGCCGGCGCGCAGAAGGCGGCGGCGCTCGCGCTGCGGTGCCTGTCCGGGGACTGCAGGGTCCGGCCCGGGATGGATCAGGTCGTGGCCGCGCTCGAGCAGCTGCAGGACGCCAAGGACGCCGCGGGGTCGGGGGCGGAGCAGGGGAAGGTCGGTGGCGCTAGCGGGTTCGTCAGGATGCGCGGCGTCGTGGGCGGGAGCGGGCGGCAGCAGCGGCCGGAGCCGGCCGCGAGGCGGCATTATCCGAGGGCATCGCCGCTGCCTGAGTGAGCGGCGCGGCGGTGCCATCATCTTGATCGATGGATTGTTGTAAAAATGGCAGGATTATCCTCATGTTAATCTAGTTTCTGAATGTTAATCTAGTGCTTCTTGCTTCTTTGTCTGCCATTTTGGCTTGCTCCTTTAGTTAGCCAGGATGATACGATGATCTATCGGTCGAGCTTTTTTGTTCCGATGAGGCATGTCGTCGTCTAGCCCGCTGAGTTCCCGCCCGCGAGAAATGAGCTGGAAAATAACATGCAAAAATTAGTGGCTTTTTACTTTGAAGGCTGAAGGGATCGATGTGTGGGGAATCAGTGAGCTGAACTTTTACTCTTTTCTCATGATCTTTGATGGCGTGTGCTTGATGGAAGATGTTGGAAAACCCCAAGAGTAAGGTATGATGAGTAGAGCAGCAAGTTTTTCCTCAGTAAAAACCAAGGTTTAATCGACCAGTACGAGAAAGACGTGACTTCTGAAGGTATTGCTAGCTGACTAGTGGCAGGGCGCACTACCTGCGTCAGCAACAAAGTGGAACCTGCACACAACATAACCAAAATACTTTGCCCCAATTACAGTGAGGTTATCAATCTCGCCGATTTTGCTGAACATAAAGGATTAAATGTATCGAGTGGAAGGAGATGTTTGCAGTAATAAAAGAGAACAGAGCTTACAGTATGTAAATAGAGCAGGATTGCAGTGGTTGAATTTATCAGTGTAAAGGAAAGGACCGGGGTCTACAGTTCACTAGAGGTGTCTCTCCATAAAGATAAATAACATGTTGGATGAACAAATTACAGCTGGGCAAATGACAGAATATCGACCATACATGATAAGATGATTACTATGAGATTTTGGGCATTACAACATAATACATAGACCTAACTGCGTCTATGACTAATAATCTACCTTCTGGTTATCGTCCGAACCCTTCCAGTATTAAGTTGTAAGCAATAGATTATCGCATTAAACAATGTGTGTAAAGTAAACAATAGAACTACCCTTGGATAAAACATTATTGTTTTCTCCCTAGTAGCAACAACATATCAACAATCTTAGAAGTTATTGTCACTCTTCTAGAAAACTAGAGGCATATATGAACCTACTATCGAGCATAAATACCCCCTCTTGGAGTCACAAGCATCTACTTGGCTAGAGTATCTACTAGCAATGGAGAGCATGCAAGATCACAAATAACATATGACAAGAACATATAATCGATCTCAACATAGTATTCAATATTCATCGGATTCCAGCAAACACAACATGTAGCATTACATAAAAATGATCTTGATCATGTAGGGCAGCTCACAAGATCTAAACATGGGGCACGAGTTGGAGAAGACAACCATCTAGCTACTGCCATGGATTCATAGTCTAGGGATAAACTACTCACGCATCACTTCGGAGGCGGGCATGGCGATGTAGATGCCTCCGACGATGATTTCCCCCTCCGGCAGGGTGTGATGCGTGCAATTAACACACGTCCGTTGGGAACCCCAAGAGGAAGGTGTGATGCAGACAGTAGCAAGTCTTCCCTCAGAAAGAAACCAAGGTTTATCGAACCAGGAGGAGCCAAGAAGCACATTGAAGGTTGATGGCGGCGAAATGTAATGCGGCGCAACACCAGGGATTCCGGCGCCAACGTGGAACCTGCACAACACAACCAAAGTACTTTGCCCCAACGTAACAGATGAGGTTGTCAATCTTACTCGGCTTGCTTGTGAACAAAGGATTAACCGTATTGTGTGGAAGATGATTGTTTGCGAAGAACAATGAAAGAACAAGTATTGCAAGTAGATTGTATTTCAGATGTAAAGAATAGACCGGGGTCCACAGTTCACTAGAGGTGTCTCTCCCATAAGATAAATAGCATGTTGGGTGAACAAATTACAGCTTGGGCAATTGACAAATAAAGAAGGCATAACAATGCACATACAAATATCATGATGAGTACTATGAGATTTAATCGGGGCATTACGACAAAGTACATAGACCGCCATCCAGCATGCATCTATGCCTAAAAAGTCCACTTTCAGGTTATCATCCGAACCCCTTCCGGTATTAAGTTGCAAGCAACAGACAATTGCATTAAGTATGGTGCGTAATGTAATCAATAACTACATCCTCGGACATAGCATCAATGTTTTATCCCTAGTGGCAACAGCACATCCACAACCTTAGAACTTTCTGAGCACATTCACGCATAGGTGTGAATGTTTTACTCACCGTCCGTTGTGCTTTAAGATTCAGATAAAAGGAGAAGAGAGAAAGAAATCTTCTCATGTACCATGGCGGGCACGAACCTCGAAAAATAGCTGAACGGTGACGGAAATGGAACCGGGGCAAGGCCCTTTTCATCTATTTTTTTGTTGGATGGTTTCATGGAAATGGAACCGGGGCAAGGCCCTTTTCATCTATTTTTTTTTCCAAAATAGAGTTCCGCAAAAAAATAGAAAATTGACAGGTATAACATGTATCTAATTCAGTTAAAAAAGTCTTAAGTATTCCTAAAAAACTGAAGGATTTCATTTGCTATCGGCGCCGTCGCCAAGCGTCCAAAGTCTTAAGTCGCGAATATTCACGCGAGCGCACGCGCTATGTGCGTAGTACATCTCTATGTGTGTTTCTAGTATTTTACATGTGTGCAACAACCTCCCTTATAAGTTGCTCCAAATCTCTTCACCTTAGCAGTATGGGACTAAACAATTGGTCTCCTCATTTCCTCGCTGGCTATGGATGTCAGCTAGCTAGGCATGCTTTTGGTTGGGCCTTAGATTGGCCTTGTTCTCTACTCTGATGCAACCATGGGATGGGCCGATGCTTTCCTCTTCCATGCATCCATGTGTTCTACATGATTCATTACTGCGTACCGGTGCACAGTATAGTGTGCATGCCAGCTGAGCCCAGTGGTTATTAATGAGATGGGACACACTCCCGTCCGTTGGGAACCCCAAGAGGAAGGTGTGATGCAGACAGTAACAAGTCTTCCCTCAGAAAGAAACCAAGGTTTATCGAACCAGGAGGAGCCAAGAAGCACATTGAAGGTTGATGGCGGCGAAATGTAATGCGGCGCAACACCAGGGATTCCGGCGCCAACGTGGAACCTGCACAACACAACCAAAGTACTTTGCCCCAACGTAACAGTGAGGTTGTCAATCTTACCGGCTTGCTGTGAACAAAGGATTAACCGTATTGTGTGGAAGATGATTGTTTGCGAAGAACGAGTAAAGAACAAGTATTGCAGTAGATTGTATTTCAGATGTAAAGAATAGACCGGGGTCCACAGCTCACTAGAGGTGTCTCTCCCATAAGATAAATAGCATGTTGGGTGAACAAATTACAGCTTGGGCAATTGACAAATAAAGAAGGCATAACAATGCACATACAAATATCATGATGAGTACTATGAGATTTAATCGGGGCATTACGACAAAGTACATAGACCGCCATCCGAGCATGCATCTATGCCTAAAAAGTCCACTTTCAGGTTATCATCCGAACCCCTTCCGGTATTAAGTTGCAAGCAACAGACAATTGCATTAAGTATGGTGCGTAATGTAATCAATAACTACATCCTCGGACATAGCATCAATGTTTTATCCCTAGTGGCAACAACACATCCACAACCTTAGAACTTTCATCCATTGTCCTGCATTTAATGGAGGCATGAACCCACTATCGAGCATAAATACTCCCTCTTGGAGTCACAAGTATCAACTTGGCCGGAGCCTCTACTAGCAACGGAGAGCATGCAAGAACATAAACAACTCATATATGATAGATTGATAATCAACTTGACATAGTATTCAATATCCATCGGATCCCAACAAACACAACATGTAGGATTACAAATAAACGATCTTGATCATGATAGGCAGCTCACAAGATCGAGCATGATAGCACAATTAGGAGAAGACGACCATCTAGCTACTACTATGGACCCATGGTCCAGGGGTGAACTACTCACACATCGATCCGGAGACGATCATGGCGATGAAGAGTCCTCCGGGAGATGATTCCCCTCTCCGGCAGGGTGCCGGAGGCGATCTCCTGAATCCCCCGAGATGGGATTGGCGGCGGCGGCGTCACAGTAATGTTTTCCGTATCGTGGCTCTCGGTACTGGGGTTTCGCGAGGAAGGCTATATGTAGGCGGAAGGGTAGGTCAGGGGGCGTCACGGGGGCCCCACACAACAGGGCCGCGCGGGCCCCTTGCTGGCCGCGCCGCCCTATTGTGGCGGCGCCTCGTGGCCCCACTTCGTCTCCTCTTCGGACTTCTGGAAGCTTCGTGGAAAAATAGGCCCCTGGGCGTTGATTTCGTCCAATTCCGAGAATATTTCCTTACTAGGATTTCTGAAACCAAAAACAGCAGAAAACAAGAATCGGCTCTTCGGCATCTCGTCAATAGGTTAGTGCCGGAAAATGCATAATAACGACATATAATGTGTATAAAACATGTGAGTATCATCATAAAAGTAGCATGGAACATAAGAAATTATAGATACGTTTGAGACGTATCAAGCATCCCCAAGCTTAGTTCCTACTCGCCCTCGAGTAGGTAAACGATAACAAAGATAATTTCTGAAGTGACATGCTATCATAATCTTGATCATACTATTGTAAAGCACATGAGATGAATGCAGCGATTCGAAGCAATGATGAAGATAATGAGTAAACAAATGAATCATATAACAAAGACTTTTCATGAATAATACTTTCAAGACAAGCATCAATAAGTCTTGCATAGGAGTTAACTCATAAGGCAATAAATTCTTAGTAGAAAGCTTTGAAACAACACAAAGGAAGATATAAGTTTCAGCGGTTGCTTTCAACTTTAACATGTATATCTCATGGATAATTGTCAACACAAAGTAATATAACAAGTGCAATAGGTAAACATGTAAGAATCAATGCACACAATTTACACAAGTGTTTGCTTCTAAGATAGAAAGAGTAGGTAAATGATACGTCTCAAACGTATCTATAATTTCTTATGTTCCATGCTTGTTTTATGACAATACCTACATGTTTTATACACATTATATGTCATTATTATGCATTTTCCGGCACTAACCTATTAACAAGATGCCGAAGAGCCGCTTGTCATGTTTCTGCGTTTTTGGTTTCAGTAAATCGTAGTAAGGAAATATTCTCGAATTGGACGAAATCAACGCCCAGGGTCCTATTTTTGCACGAAGCTTCCAGAAGACCGAGGGGGAAAGGAAGTGGGGCCACGAGGCGCCGCCACACTAGGGCGGCGCGGCCTAGAGGGGACCCGCACCGCCCTAGCGTGTGGGGCCCCCGTGACTCTCCCGACTCCGCCCTTCCGCCTACTTAAAGTCTCCGTCGCGAAACCCCCAGTACCGAGAGCCACGATACGGAAAACTTTCCAGAGACGCCGCCGCCGCCAATCCCATCTCGGGGGATTCAGGATATCGCTCCGGCACCCCGCCGGAGAGGGGAATCATCTCCCGGAGGACTCTTCATCGCCATGATCGCCTCCGGAGTGATGAGTGAGTAGTTCACCCCCGGACTATGGGTCCATAGCAGTAGCTAGATGGTCGTCTTCTCCTTATGTGCTTCATTGTTGGATCTTGTGAGCTGCCTAACATGATCAAGATCATCTATCCGTAATGCTATATGTTGTGTTTGTCGGGATCCGATGGATAGAGAATACTATGTTATGGTGATTATCAATCTATTACCTATGTGTTGTTTATGATCTTGCATGCTCTCCGTTATTAGTAGAGGCTCTGGCCAAGTTGATACTTGTGACTCCAAGAGGGAGTATTTATGCTCGATAGTGGGTTCATGCCTCCATTAAATCTGGGACAGTGACAGAAAGTTCTAAGGTTGTGGATGTGCTGTTGCCACTAAGGATGGCAATGGAGCGGGTTTGGACGGATATAGAAAAACCAGATCCATGCCCAAATCCACCAGGCTCGCTCTGCCCCGCCCACGAAAGTATCCATGGGCATGGATGTCGCCCCAAATCCAAATCCGATGGATACCTAGATATCCATGGATATCCATGCCCATAAAATTTGAGTACCATTTCAGCAATATTTCACTTGAATTTCATCAATAATAAGCTAACATGAATATTTTGGCAGCATTTCGACATTATTTCAGTAGCATTTCAGCCGTAATTATGTCGACAATTCATAGGAATATCAAAGCAACAATATATCACATTACCGAGGAGGCGGAGCAATCAACAAAGATCCACAGTCAATGCGGCCGCCGGAAGCCCTTCCAAAGACAAGGCGGTTCCGTGATTATTTAGAGTATAAAATCATTAAAGCTTAAATTAAGGGTTTGGTGATTTGGCCCTAAAAAAGGACAGCCAATCGTAGGTAAAATTGCATGTGTCACTGACATGTGGGTCCCACATGTTAGTTGGATATCCATCGAATATCCATGGAGCAAAAGCTCTGCCCGTGCCCGCTCCATGAATTATCGGATATCCGCCCCATGAAATCCGTGGACACAACCAACCCTCCATACCCGTGCCCGGCGGGTCGAATATCCGTGGATACCCGGATCCGTGGATAAAATTGCCATCGTGAGTTGCCACTAGGGATAAAACATTGATGCTATGTCCAAGGATGTAGTTATTGATTACATTACGCACCATACTTAATGCAATTGTCTGTTGTTTGCAACTTAATACCGGAAGGGGTTCGGATGATAACCTGAAGGTGGACTTTTTAGGCATAGATGCATGCCGGATGGCGGTCTATGTACTTTGTCGTAATGCCCCGATTAAATCTCACTATATTTATCATATCATGTATGTGCATTGTCATGCCCTCTCTATTTGTCAATTGCCCGACCGTAATTTGTTCACCCAACATGCTATTTATCTTATGGGAGAGACACCTCTAGTGAACTCGTGGACCCCGGTCCTATTCTTTACATCGCATACAATTTATCGCAATACTTGTTCTTTACCGTTTTCTCGCAAACAATCATCTTCCACACAATACGGTTAATCCTTTGTTACAGCAAGCCGGTGAGATTGACAACCTCACCGTTTCGTTGGGGCAAAGTGCTTTGGTTGTGTTGTGCAGGTTCCACGTTGGCGCCGAATCCCCGGTGTTGCGCCGCATTACATTTCGCCGCCATCAACCTTCAACGTGCTTCTTGGCTCCTCCCGGTTCGATAAACCTTGGTTTCTTTCTCGAGGGAAAACTTGCCGTTGTGCGCATCATACCTTCCTCTTGGGGTTCCCAACGGACGTGTACATCTACGCGCATCAAGCACTTTTCTCGGCGCCGTTGTCGGGAGATCAAGACACGCCTGCAAGGGGAGTCTCCACTTCCAATCTCTTTACTTTGTTTTTTGTCTTGCTTTATTTTATTTACTACTTTGTTTGCTGCACTAAAACAAAACACAAAAAAATTAGTTGCTAGCTTTACTTTATTTACTGTCTTGCTCTCTATATCAAAAACACAAAAAAATTAGTTACTTGCATTTACTTTATTTAGTTTGCTTTATTTACCACTGCTAAAATGAATACTCCTGAAAACACTAAGTTGTGTGACTTCACAACCACAAATAATAATGATTTCTTATGCACACCTATTGCTCCACCTGCTACTACAAGCAGAATTCTTTGAAATTAAACCTCGCTTTACCGAATCTTGTCATGAGAGAGCAATTTTCTCGGTGTTAGTTCCGATGATGCTCGCTGCCCATCTTAATAATTTTGTTGAACTTTGTGAAATGCAAAAGTATAAGGATGTAGATGGTGATATTATAAAATTGAAATTGTTTCCTTTCTCATTAAGAGGAAGAGCTAAAGATTGGTTGCTATCTTTGCCTAAGAATAGTATTGATTCATGGACTAAATGTAAAGATGCTTTTATTGGTAGATATTATCCTCCCGCTAAAATTATATCTTTGAGAAGTAGCATAATGAATTTTAAGCAATTAGATAATGAACATGTTGCTCAAGCATGGGAGAGAATGAAATCTTTGGTAAAGAATTGCCCAACCCATGGACTGACTACTTGGATGATCATCCAAACCTTCTATGCAGGACTAAATTTTTCTTCGCGGAACCTATTGGATTCAGCTGCTGGAGGTACCTTTATGTCCATCACTTTGGGGGTGGCTACAAAACTTCTTGATGATATGATGATAAATTACTCTGAATGGCACACGGAAACAGCTCCACAAGGTAAGAAGGTAAATTCTGTCGAAGAAACTTCCTCCTTGAGTGATAAGATTGATGTGATTATGTCTATGCTTGTGAATGGTAGATCTAATGTTGATCCAAATAATGTTCCTTTAGCTTCATTGGTTGCTCAAGAAGAAAATATTGATGTGAATTTCATTAAAAATAATAATTTCAACAACAATGCTTATAGGAACAATTCTGGTAATAACTATAGGCCATATCCTTCTGCTAATGGTAATGGTTATGGTAATTCTTATGGGAATTCTTACAACAATAATAGGAGTGTACCCCCTTGAAAGGACACGGATGTCGCCTAGAGGGGGGTGAATAGGCGGTTTAAAACTTTTACGAGATGGGCTTAACAAATGCGGAATAAAACTAGCGTTTACTTTGTCAAGCCCAAAGCCTATATACTATGGTTCACCTATGTGCAACAACAACTTATTCTAAGCAATATAAGCAACTATGTGATAGCAAGATATATATAAACTTATGCTAAGCAATACAAGCAACTATGTGATAGCAAGATATATAACATCAAGCACGATGGCTATCACAAGGTAAAGTGCATAAGTAAAGAGCTCGTGTATAGAGATAACCGAGGCACGCGGGAGACGATGATTTATCCCGGAGTTCACACTCTTGCGAGTGCTAATCTCCGGTGGAGAGGTGCGGTGGCTTAGTGCTCCCGAACGCCACAAGAGGCTCACCTTGAGGTGTGGTTGCTCGATGCACACCAACGCCACAAAGGCCTCACCCCAAGATGCGGTACTCACACCACACACCGAACGCCACGAAGGCGCCTCACCTAAATCTCCGGTGACCCTCGCCACAAAGGCCTAGGTCACGGTTCCACTAAGGGATTTCCTTCGAGGCGGAAACCGGGCCTTACACAAAGATTGGGGCACACATCCACAACTTAATCGGAGGCTCCCAACAAACCGCCACAAAGGCCTAGAATCCGGTCTAGGGTTCCAAGAACCCAAGAGTAACAACTTTCTTGCTTTCACCTCCACGAATCTCCGTGGAGAACTCAAACCGATGCACCAAATGCAATGGCAAGAACACCACAAAGATGCTCAAGTCCTTCTCTCTCAAATTCCAACAAAGCTACAAAAGCTATTGGGGGAATAAGAGAGGAAGAACAAAGGAATTCACAAAGAACACCAAGATCAAGATCTAGAGAGTTCCACTCACAAAGAGATGGATTTGATTGGTAGAAATGTAGATCTAGATCTCCTCTCTCTTTTCCCTCAAATGGGGGCAAGAATCATGGAGGGATTGAGAGATAGTGCAAGCTTCTCTAGTTCAACAATGGAGGAGAGAGAGAGTAAGAGAAGCCACAGCCCAAGGAGGAAGAAGGGGGGTATTTATACCCCCCAAGAAAATCGAGCCGTTGGGCAAAACCAGGGCCGGATAATCCGGCCTAAGTAAGGGCCGGATAATCCGCCCCCCCGGATAATCCGGCCACGGTACAAAACCTGGTCAAAATCCGGCCAAAAGTCCGGCCTCACATCGACTTGCTTTTCTTCAGGTCCTTAGCCATTTTTCGAGGGGCCGGATATTTCCGAAATGTCCGGCCCGGATAATCCGGCCCTGGGACAAAACCGGGACAATATCCGGGCAAATGTCCGGCCCCTATACTGAGCAGCAATTCCTCAGGTCCTTAGCCGATTTCGGGGGGGGCGGATATTTCCGAAATGCAATAAAGGCACATGCTTAAGCACA
>NC_061513.1:12193549-12208476 GCF_022539505.1 Lolium rigidum
GTCTCCTCCAGCTCTACCTTACTGCCTCAGTGTGGCATCTCCTGGCCGGAATCAACAGGAGGACGCGCGCCTCGAGCAGGAGCTCGTTCTGACGTCGGTCTTCGCTGCCAGGCCACCACCTCTTGCACAACACACGATCGTCATATCTAGTTTCATCCTTGCATGTTCTCTTCCAACTTGGCCAGTACCGAAAGTAGTGGTATCCATAGCCCGTAGACACCATGGTTTAGCTCTATAGTTCTTAGTTTAGTTTAGCTCTATACTTCTTAGCTCAGTTCAGTTACATAGTTCTTGTCTTCGTCCTGCATGTTTTATCTCTATGAGAGAAAGGGAAAAAAGTGTTGATATAATCCAGCCAAAACTAGTTGATTAGTTATGCATGTATTACTCTGGATTTTTTTAGCTAATAAGATACTTGATATACATGTTATACCTATCAATTTTCTATTTTTTTTACGGAACTCTATTTTGAAAAAAAAAACAAAGATGAAAAGGGCCTTGCCCCGGTTCCATTTCCATGAAACCATCCAACAAATTCCAGGTTTTTGCAAAACACACACCACAACCCGGGTAACATAGGCATCCCGAATGGGCATGCCGAAGATGTTACCCGGGTTTAATGAAGGCCCATAACCCGAAGATTATGAAGTCCGGAAGCCCAGTAAAGCGTTGACTATGACAAGAAGAGATAGATTAGGAATAAAGAGATTTGTAACTTTATGGGTCGAACTCGAAGAGTCTCCCGGAGTTTGTAACTTGTGTAATACGAAACCCTCGGCTCCGCCTCCTATATAAGGGGGAGTCGAGGGACAAAGAGAGGATAAACCTCATTGTCAACAAACCCTAGATTTTTAGCAGTCGAGCACCTTTTTCGGCTGAAACCTTCGAGATCTACTAGCCCTCTACTTCCACGAAAACCCAAGTCTACAACTTGTAAGCATTGACAAGTTAATCCCTTGTCACCGGGGGAGATAAGTATCATTACAAGCACCAGTAAACACCCCAAAACACCACCAAAACACCGTTGTTCCAGATCCTAAAGACAGGCTACCCTAGCAACTAAACTCCAACTACTTGCAGACGATCACACTCTGTTCATAATCTTGAACTGGTCACCATCTCCAATCGTCGTTGGCCACCTGGGTCCTTGCTAGATCCGGAGCCGTAATCTTGAGAGCTCACCCTCAGCACCACGCGTTCATCAGCTCCACTTCATCAGTTGTCATCAACTTCTTGATAGGCATCAACCGGTATCTAGCCAGAACAGAAGAGGTGGAGCATGAGCATGGCCTCCAACGAAATCACCTTCATTTTCAAGTTTTCTGTTTCTGTTCCCTGCAGCACAACACTCCACTGAGTAAGGAAATATGCTTCTTTCCGCCAGATGACATGTAAGCCCAACCATGAGGAACGATTAAAACACATATCATTCCTGGTAAGCCATATACTCCATAAGACAACAACATTGATCATGTTAAGCATCATACGAGCTTTGTTATGTTCCCCACAACTTGCATAGAGTTTAGAGAATGACCACGCCATTTCATTTAGGGCGCTATTTTTTTTTCCTTGGTTCATACACTTGTGTGGGTGTTTTGAGATTGATACGTCTCAAATGTATCTATAATTTTTGATGTTCCATGCTTGTTTTACACCAATTCATATATGTTTTGCTCATACTTCGTTGCACTTTTATACATTTTCCGGCACTAACCTATTAACAAGATGCCACAGTGCCAGTCTCTTGTTTTCCGATGTTTTGTATTTCAGAAAAGTTGTACAGCAAATATTCATGGAATTGGACGAAACAAAAGCCGAAGTCAATATTTTTTAGTAACGGAGACAGAGTCCAGAGGGGAGTCAAAGGGGGGCAGCCTGGCCTCCACCAACATCGCCCCTCCGCCTATTTATTCACGATCTCGGGAAAACCCTGAATACCCGAGCCTTCATCCACGAAAAGTTCCGTCGCGGCCGCCATTGTAGAACCCATGTCGGGAGGGTTCTGAAGTTCTTCCCGGCACCCTGATACGTCTCAAACGTATCTATAATTTCTTATGTTCCATGCTACTTTTATGATGATACTCACATGTTTTATACACATTATATGTCGTTATTATGCATTTTCCGGCACTAACCTATTGACGAGATGCCGAAGAGCCGATTCTTGTTTTTCTGCTGTTTTTGGTTTCAGAAATCCTAGTAAGGAAATATTCTCGGAATTGGACGAAATCAACGCCCAGGGGCCTATTTTTCCACGAAGCTTCCAGAAGTCCGAAGAGGAGACGAATTGGGGCCACGAGGCGCCGCCACAATAGGGCGGCGCGGCCAGCAAGGGGCCCGCGCGGCCCTGTTGTGTGGGGCCCCCGTGACGCCCCCTGACCTACCCTTCCGCCTACATATAGCCTTCGTCGCGAAACCCCCAGTACCGAGAGCCACGATACGGAAAACATTACTGTGACGCCGCCGCCGCCAATCCCATCTCGGGGGATTCAGGAGATCGCCTCCGGCACCCTGCCGGAGAGGGGAATCATCTCCCGGAGGACTCTTCATCGCCATGATCGCCTCCGGATCGATGTGTGAGTAGTTCACCCCTGGACCATGGGTCCATAGTAGTAGCTAGATGGTCGTCTTCTCCTAATTGTGCTATCATGCTCGATCTTGTGAGCTGCCTATCATGATCAAGATCGTTTATTTGTAATCCTACATGTTGTGTTTGTTGGGATCCGATGGATATTGAATACTATGTCAAGTTGATTATCAATCTATCATATATGAGTTGTTTATGTTCTTGCATGCTCTCCGTTGCTAGTAGAGGCTCGGCCAAGTTGATACTTGTGACTCCAAGAGGGAGTATTTATGCTCGATAGTGGGTTCATGCCTCCATTAAATCTGGGACAGTGACAGAAAGTTCTAAGGTTGTGGATGTGTTGTTGCCACTAGGGATAAAACATTGATGCTATGTCCAAGGATGTAGTTGTTGATTACATTACGCACCATACTTAATGCAATTGTCTGTTGCTTGCAACTTAATACCGGAAGGGGTTCGGATGATAACCTGAAAGCGGACTTTTTAGGCATAGATGCATGCTGGATAGCGGTCTATGTACTTTGTCGTAATGCCCTGATTAAATCTCATAGTACTCTTCATGATATTTGTATGTGCATTGTTATGCCTTCTTTATTTGTCAATTGCCCAACTGTAATTTGTTCACCCAACATGCTATTTATCTTATGGGAGAGACACCTCTAGTGAAGCTGTGGACCCCGGTTCATCTTTACATCCGAAATACAATCTACCGCAATACTTGTTCTTTACTTGTTCTTCGCAAACAATCATCTTCCACACAATACGGTTAATCCTTTGTTCACGAGCAAGCCGGTGAGATTGACAACCTCACACTGTTACGTTGGGGCAAAGTACTTTGGTTGTGTTGTGCAGGTTCCACGTTGGCGCCGGAATCCCTGGTGTTGCGCCGCATTACATTTCGCCGCCATCAACCTTCAACGTGCTTCTTGGCTCCTCCTGGTTCGATAAACCTTGGTTTCTTTACGAGGGAAGACTTGCTACTGTACGCATCACACCTTCCTCTTGGGGTTCCCAACGGACGTGTGTTAATTGCACGCATCAAGCATATTTTTACGGCGCCGTTGCCGGGGAGATCAAGACACGCTGCAAGGGGAGTCTCCACTTCCAATCTCTTTACTTTGTTTTTGTCTTGCTTTACTTTATTTTATTTTCTTTCTTGTTTGCTTTCTTTATATCAAAAATACAAAAAATTTAGTTACTTGTTTTTACTTTATTTTATTCTGTTTGCTTAGTTTATTTTTATTACTGTTAAAATGAATACTCCTGAGAACACTAAGTTGTGTGACTTCACTAGTTAGGCTTAATGGAAAACAACAAAAAATTTAGAGATCTTTATGAACTTTATGTTGAATTAGGACATGATGTGTTTGAAGAGAAAATTAAGAAACCTATGGAACTTTATATGCATGCTAATGGCAATGTTATAAGTATGAATGCCTTGGATACCATTGTTGCTAATGCTATGGAAGAATTTAAGCTTGGGGAGGTCGGTTTTGATGAAAATGATCTCTTTAGTCCTTCGGGTATGGAGGAGAAAGTTTATGTCGATTATGATGTGCCTCCTATATATGATGTTTGCAATGATGAATATGATATTTTCAGTACACCTACTATTGAGGAGAAAATTAATTATGATTACAATATACCTCCTATATATGATGATTATGGTGATGAGAATAATAATGATAGCTATTTTATTGAATTTGCTCCCACTACAATTAATAGTAATGACTATGCTTATGTGGAGAGTAATAATTTTATGCATGTAGCTCATGACAAGAATGCTGTATGTGATAGTTATATTGTTGAGTTTGTTCATGATGCTACTGGAAATTATTATGAGAGAGGGAAACATGGTTATATGCATCTAAATAATATTAAGTTTCCCCTCTTTATGTTGAGAATTTTGAAGTTACTCGTGCTTTATCTTCCTATGCTTGTAACTTTGTTCTTCATGAATTTATTTGTGTACAAGATTCTTATGCATAGGAAGTGGGTTAGGCTTAAATGTGTTTTGAATTTGCTTCTTGATGCTCTCTTTTCAACTCTCATCTTTATGTGAGTATAATTAAAATTACTGAGCCCATCTTAATGGCTATAAAGAAAAGCGCTTATGGGAGACAACCCATATTTTTACTACAGTACTTTGTTTTATATTTGAGTCTTGGAAGTTGTTTACTACTGTAGCAACCTCTCTTTATCATGTTTTTGTGCCAAGTAAAGTCTCTATGGTAAAGTTGATGCTAGATTTGGATTGCTGCGCAGAAACAGCATTGCTGTCTGTCACGAATTCGCGCAGAAGTTTCTGTAGGTAACTCAGAAAAATCTGAAAATTTACGAGCGTGATCCTCAGATATGTACGCAACTTTCATTAGTTTTGAGTTTTTCCATCTGAGCAAGTCTAGTGCCCCTGTAAAATTCGTCTTTACGGACTGTTCTGTTTTTGACAGATTCTGCCTTTTATTTCGCATTGCCTATTTTGCTATGTTGGATGAATTTCTTTGTTCCATTAATGTCCAGTAGCTTTGTGCAATGTCCAGAAGTGTTAAGAATGATTGTGTCACCTCTGAACATGTGGATTTTTATTATGCACTAACCCTCTAATGAGTTTGCTTGAAGTTTGGTGTGAAGGAAGTTTTCAAGGGTCAAGAGAGGAGGATGATATACTATGCATGATCAAGAAGAGTGAAAAGTCTAAGCTTGGGGATGCCCCCGTGGTTCATCCCTGCATATTTTAAGAAGACTCAAGCGTCTAAGCTTGGGGATGCCCAAGGCATCCCCTTCTTCATCGACAACATTATAAGGTTCTTCTAGTGAAACTATATTTTTATTCCGTCACATCTTATGTGCTTTGCTTGGAGCGTCTGTTCGCTTTAGTTTTTGATTTGTTTGAATAAAGTCGTATCCCACAATCCTTTATATTGGAGATATTACGCTCCGCTGTTTCGTATGAACACATGTGTTCTTAGCTTTATCTTTAATGTTCATTGCGAAAGTTGAACTACCTCATTCATTGATATATGGTTGGAAACGGAAAATGCCGCATGTGGTAAATGGTATAATGTCTTGAATAATGTGATACTTGGCAATTGTTGTGCTCATATAGATCATGTTTAAGCTCTTGCATCATGTACTTTGCACCTATTAATGAAGAACTACATAGAGCTTGCTGAAATTTGGTTTGCATGATTGGTCTCTCTGAGGTCTAGATATTTTCTGGTTAAGGTGTTTGAACAACAAGGAGACGATGTAAAGTCTTATAATGCTTACAATATGTTTATATGTGAGTCTTGCTGCACCATTTCATACTTGAGTTTGCTTCAAACAACCTTGCTAGCCTAGCCTTGTATTGAGAGGAATTCTTCTCGTACATCCAAATCCTTGAGCCAAATCCATGCCATTTGTGTCCACCATACCTACCTACCACATGGTATTTCTCCGCCATTCCAAAGTACATTGCTTGAGTGCTACCTTTAAAATTCCATTTTTTGCCTTTGCAATATATAGCTCATGGGACAAAATAGCCTTAAAAACTATTGTGGTGAAGAATATGTACTTATGTGTCTTATTTCTTAATAAGTTGCTTGTTGTGCGGTAACCATGTTTCTGGGGACGCCATCAACTCTTTTACCTTTGTTGAATATCATGTGAGTTGCTATGCATGTTCGTCTTGTCTGAAGTAAGGGCGGTTTTCACAATCAAATGGTTTGAGTATGCATACTCGTTAGAGAAGAACATTGGGCCGCTAACTAAAGCCATGAATCATGGTGGAAGTTTCAGTTTGGACATAAAACCTCAATCTCTTATGAGAATATTAATCGTTGTTGAATGCTTAAGCATTAAAAGAGGAGTCCATTATCTGTTGTCTATGTTGTCCCGGTATGGGTGTCTAAGTTGAAGAATGATCAAAAGCGAGAAATCCAATGCGAACTTTCTCCTTAGACCCTTGTACAGGCGGCATAGAGGTACCCCTTTGTGACACTTGGTTGAAACATATGTTATGCAAGGATAATCAGTGTTAACCCAAGCTAATTAGGACAAGGTGCGGGCACTATTGGTATACTATGCATGAGGCTTGCAACTTATAAGATATCTTATACATAACTCATATGATTTATTACTACCGTTGACAAAATTGTTTCTTGTTTTCAAAATCAAAGCTCTAGCACAAATATAGCAATCCCTGCTTCCCTCTGCGAAGGGCCATTCTTCTACTTTATTGTTGAGTCAGTTTACTGATGCGCGTAGATGTACACGTCCGTTGGGAACCCCAAGAGGAAGGTATGATGCGCACAGCGGCAAGTTTTCCCTCAGAAAGAAACCAAGGTTTATCGAACCAGGAGGAGCCAAGAAGCACGTTGAAGGTTGATGGCGGCGAAATGTAATGCGGCGCAACACCAGGGATTCCGGCGCCAACGTGGAACCTGCACAACACAACCAAAGCACTTTGCCCCAACGAAACAGTGAGGTTGTCAATCTCACCGGCTTGCTGTAACAAAGGATTAACCGTATTGTGTGGAAGATGATTGTTTGCAGAAAACAGTAAAGAACAAGTATTGCAGTAAATTGTATGCGATGTAAAGAATAGGACCGGGGTCCACAGTTCACTAGAGGTGTCTCTCCCATAAGATAAATAGCATGTTGGGTGAACAAATTACAGTCGGGCAATTGACAAATAGAGAGGGCATGACAATGCAAATACATGATATGATAAATATAGTGAGATTTAATCAGGGCATTACGACAAAGTACATAGACCGCCATCCAGCATGCATCTATGCCTAAAAAGTCCACCTTCAGGTTATCATCCGAACCCCTTCCGGTATTAAGTTGCAAACAACAAACAATTGTATTAAGTATGGTGCGTAATGTAATCAATAACTACATCCTCGGACATAGCATCAATGTTTTATCCCTAGTGGCAACAGCACATCCACAACCTTAGAACTTTCTCGTCATCGTCCCAGATTTAATGGAGGCATGAACCCACTATCGAGCATAAATACTCCCTCTTGGAGTTAAGAGCAAAAACATGGCCAGAGCCTCTACTAATAACGGAGAGCATGCAAGATCATAAACAACACATAGGTAATAGATTGATAATCACCATAACATAGTATTCTCTATCCATCGGATCCCGACAAACACAACATATAGCATTACAAATAGATGATCTTGATCATGTTAGGCAGCTCACAAGATCCAACAATGAAGCACATAAGGAGAAGACGACCATCTAGCTACTGCTATGGACCCATAGTCCAGGGGTGAACTACTCACTCATCACTCCGGAGGCGATCATGGCGATGAAGAGTCCTCCGGGAGATGATTCCCCTCTCCGGCAGGGGTGCCGGAGGCGATCTCCCGAATCCCCGAGATGGGATTGGCGGCGGCGGCGTCTCTGGAAGGTTTTCCGTATCGTGGCTCTCGGTACTGGGGGTTTCGCGACGGAGACTTTAAGTAGGCGGAAGGGCGGAGTCGGGAGAGTCACGGGGGCCCCACACGCTAGGGCGGCGCGGGCCCCCTCTAGGCCGCGCCGCCCTAGTGTGGCGGCGCCTCGTGGCCCCACTTCCTTTCCCCCTCGGTCTTCTGGAAGCTTCGTGCAAAAATAGGACCCTGGGCGTTGATTTCGTCCAATTCCGAGAATATTTTCTTACTAGGATTTCTGAAACCAAAAACAGCAGAAAACAGCAACTGGCTCTTCGGCATCTTGTTAATAGGTTAGTGCCGGAAAATGCATAATAACGACATATAATGTGTATAAAACATGTAGGTATTGTCATAAAACAAGCATGGAACATAAGAAATTATAGATACGTTTGAGACGTATCAAGCATCCCCAAGCTTAGTTCCTACTCGCCCTCGAGTAGGTAAACGATAACAATGATAATTTCTTAAGTGACATGCTACCAACATAATCTTGATCCAATAATGATGTAAAGCATGTGAACTGAGATCAAATCACTCAAAGCAAATGTCTATATTGATATAAGAGATGATAATGCAAGAGTTAAACAAGTTAGAAGTTTTCATGAACTATTGCTTCAAAGACATGAAACCGTACAAAGTTCATTAAAGATGTGTTAAGTATTCAGCGTAGAAGTTCTATCCTTCATTCCAAGCATCAAGTAAATTTTCACAACATAAGAAGGATGTTTCGAGTAAACATAAACATGAACGTCATGAATCAAGCTGTTTCGAAGTCTACTCAACCGGTGAGCGCAAGCATTTGGTATTAGCACCGGGATGTTATGGCATAAAGAACGTTAATGGGGGTTTGGAAGGCCAATGAGAGAAAGTCTCACAAAGCTATAAGTGATTACTAGACAAGAGGAAGTCTTATAATCGAAGCTATGCAAGGAGTAGTGATTGCCATGCAACGGATGCACATAGAGCTATATGTGTATGAAAGCTCTCCAATGGAACTAGTGGGGATGCATCCAACTTGGTTGCTCACGAAGACCTAGAGCACTTTTGAGGAGGCTCATCATTGGAATATACAACCCAAATTCTATAGTGTAAATTCCCCACATAGTTATACTAGTAAAACATGAAAACTCTCTCATATGGAGTGTAGGTGCTAAACATGAGCACAAATGATGACTATGAATATGCAGGTGCTAAAACATGAGCACAAGTGTGGATAAAATATAGTAATGCTGCCCCCTTTTTTTCTTTATTCTCTTTTTTTTTCTTTTTCTTTTTCTTTTCTATATTTTTTTCTTTCTTTTCTTTTTCTCTTTTTTTCTTTTTGATGGCCTCCATGGCTCTTTTCACTTTTAGGGGCAACATCCTAATATGACAACACACTTTTTGGTACAAATAACTCATAACGAATAAAACATGATGTATGAAACTGTATGCCTCTGCCAGTGTAGCAGGATGTGCAATGATCTAGCGTAACATGGGTAAACCACACATCAGTCTGTATAGAATCATGCAAAGCAATATACAAATAATAAATGACAACATGGCATGTAATGTAAAATGGAAGTTGCATGGCAATATATCTCGAAACAGACTATGGAAATGCTTGTGGTAGGTAGGTATGGTGGCTGTTTTGAGGAGATGTATGGGCTTATGTGTAGGAGAACAAGAGAAAGTCCTCCCACGGGTTTGGATGTACCGGCGAAGTATGCACAATTCTCAATGTGAGCAAAAGGCAATGCACAGTACCGAAGAGGCTAGCAAATATGGATGGTGGAAGTGCCAAAAACCGTAGCTTAACATTAGTCAAAAAGAACTCACAAGCTTATTGCAAACAACTAGCAGGTTCAACATTAAGAGCATGATTAAAATTTCACTGACCTTCAGCACAACTTAGTTATTACGATGAACCTTTAGACATGGAAAGCTATCAAGTCCAACTACGCCTTCAACTATTTAAATAGAGTTTGTAGTACGGCACAAGCTTAAAGACAACAATCCACTACTAATTTTAACTTATTTATCCAACAAGCTCTACCATCTAAATATCTCAAAACGTTTGCAAAGAATCAAGTTATCAAAGCTCAATGATCTACAAGATTATTCAAGTGTTTCGTTATACCACTACCACATGCAACATTTCCTTAACCAACCGAATAACAATGAACGAAGCAGTTTCAACCTTCACCATGAACATTATGAGTAAAGCCTAAGGACATATTTGTCCATATGCAACAGCGGAGCGTGTCTCTCTCCCACACAATGAATGCTAGGATCCATTTTATTCAAACAAAAACAAAAACGAAAACAAACAGACGCTCCAAGCAAAGTACGTACATAAGATGTGACTGAATAAAAATATAGTTTCAGGGGAGGAACCTGATGATGTTGTCGATGAAGAAGGGGATGCCTTGGGCATCCCCAAGCTTAGACGCTTGAGTCTTCTTAAAATATGCAGGGGTGAACCACGGGGCATCCCCAAGCTTAGAGCTTTCACTCATCTTGATCATAGTATATCATACTCCTCTCTTGACCCTTGAAAACTTCCTTCACACCAAACTTCAAGCAAACTCATTAGAGGGTTAGTGCACAATCAAAAATTCACATGTTCAGAGGTGACACAATCATTCTTAACACTTCGGACATTGCACAAAGCTACTTGGACATTAATGGATCAAAGAAATTCATCCAACATAGCAAAAGCGGCAATGCGAAATAAAAGGCAGAATCTATCAAAAACAGAACAGTCCGTAAAGACGAACCTGAAAGGGGCACTAGACTTGCTCAAACGGAAAAACTCAAAACTAATGAAAGTTGCGTACATATCTGAGGATCACGCTCGTAAAATTTCAGATTTTTCTGAGTTACCTACAGAAACTTCTGCGCGAATTCATGACAGACAGCAATGCTGTTTACGCGCAGCAATCCAAATCTAGCATCAACTTTACCATAGAGACTTTACTTGGCACAAAAACATGATAAGGAGAGGTTGCTACAGTAGTAAACAACTTCCAAGACTCAAATATAAAACAAAGTACTGTAGTAAAAACATGGGTTGTCTCCCATAAGCGCTTTTCTTTAACGCCTTTCAGCTAGGCGCAGAAAGTGTAAATCAAGTGTTTTCAAGAGACGAAGCATCGACATCATAATTTGTTCTAATAATAGAATCATAAGGTAACTTCATTCTTTTTCTAGGGAAGTGTTCCATACCTTTCTTGAGAGGAAATTGATATTTAATATTACCTTCCTTCATATCAATAGTAGCACCAACGGTTCGAAGAAAAGGTCTTCCCAATATAATGGGACAAGATGCATTGCATTCAATATCCAAGACAACAAAATCAACGGGGACAAGGTTATTGTTAACCATAATGCGAACATTATCAACTCTCCCCAAAGGTTTCTTTTTAGCATTATCAGCGAGATTAAAATCCAAATAACAATTTTTCAATGGTGGCAAGTCAAGCATATCATAGACTTTCTTAGGCATAACAGAAATACTTGCACCAAGATCACATAAAGCATTACAATCAAAATCATTGACCCTCATCTTAATGATAGGCTCCCAACCATCTTCTAACTTTCTAGGAATAGAAGTTTCAAGTTTTAGTTTCTCTTCTCTAGCTTTGATGAGAGCGTTTGTAATATGTTTTGTAAAGGCCAAATTTATAGCACTAGCATTGGGACTTCTAGCAAGTTTTTGTAAGAACTTTATAACTTCAGAGATGTGACAATCATCAAAATCTAAACCATTATGAGCTACAGCAATGGGATCATTGTCCCCAAGATTGGAAAAAAATTCAGCGAGTTTATCACAAGCGGTTTCAGCAGTTTTAGCAATTTCAGAGCGGTTTTGTACGCTTTGCACTAGGAGTAGAAACATTGCCAACACCAATTATTTTACCATTGATAGTAGGAGGTGTAGCAACATGTGAATCATTATCATTACTAGTGGTGGTAATAGTCCAAACTTTAGCTACATTATTCTCTTTAGCTAGTTTTTCATTTTCTTCTCTATCCCACCTAGCACGCAATTCAGCCATTAATTCTAACTTGGATGGCATTTGCTGTAGTAGTAATCTTATTATCAATATCCTTATTAGGCATAACTTTCAATTTTAAAAGATCAACATCAGAGGCAAGTCTATCAACCTTAGAAGCAAGAATATCAATTTTATCAAGCTTTTCCTCAACAGATTTGTTAAAAGCAGTTTGTGTACTAATAAATTCTTTAAGCATAGCTTCAAGACCAGGGGTGAAAGTGCATGGAGCCCCCATGTGTGGTTTTGGTAATTAATGACAATCCCTATGGACTAATGTTTGCATTGAGTTATATTTGTAGGAGTTGTCCATAGGCAATTCTTGAACCATATGTTGGCTTCAAGGTTGCAATAAGAAGAAATTGATGAAGGATATCAAGTGTCAAGTATGTCTTGAAGATGAAGATGAAGTGAGCCCTCAAGTTACTTCAAGACATCAATATGATGAAGAATGAAGAATGAAGTGCAAGTTCAAGATGAGCCATCTCGAAGAGATCCTTTGCTTGAGTCTTGCCATCCATATGGTGATCATGGATATGTGAAGATGCGCCGAAGAAGAAGCTCTCCCATGGTGGATTATGGGGGAGCAATCCACAAGACTTCGTCAAGCAAGCACAAGCAAGAAAGGCGTTCCATCTTGTTGAGGTCAAGATCGTCGTCATCGAGCTCAAGTGGAATGCGCAAGTATAAGGTTTGCTCTTGATAGGGTTTCTTTCTCACCGGTCTCATAGTGTAGTTGGAGACCGGTTTATAGTATAGTTGCCGTACTATCAAGAGGGCTCTCGAGTGAGTAACTCGATCGTATCGTTCGGAGAGAGCTCAAACCTTTGCATCCTTGCATCATCTTTCTTGGTTGTTATTTGGACCTTATCCATGTGATGTTTTAGAGCTTGTGCTTATTCTCATGACAAGCTCTAGTTCATCGAAAACGGATTTCGCATAGATCACTTGTTGCGTTTTCGAGTTTGGTTCATCATCTTTCTTGGTTGTCATTTGGATCTTATCCATGTGATGATTTAGAGCTTGTGCTTATTCTCATGACAAGCTCTAGTTCATCAAGAATGGTTTTTGCACGGGCAACTTGTTGCATTTTCGAGATTGGAGGTTTTACCGGTATGTCTTTTTTAGATAGGTCAAACCTTTCATCACTTGTTTCTATCCTCCCTTGTTGGACTATGATGGTTTCCTGCATGATCTTATAGAGCTTGTTCCTAGCTTCAAAACAAGCCCAAGATCATCGAAATCGGAGTCCGGATGCAAAAGTTATGCCCGTTTCAGTTTTGGTGTTTCTGCAGTTTGCTTAGGCCGGATATTTCGGAAATATCCGGGCCGGATTATCCGGGCCGGATATTTCGGAAATATCCGCCCCCCCGATATTGGCTAAGGACCTGAGGAATTGCTGCTCAGTATTGGGGCCGGATATTTGCCCGGATATTGTCCCGGTTTTGTCCCGGGGCCGGATTATCCGGGCCGGACATTTCGGAAATATCCGGTCCCTCGAAAAATGGCTAAGGACTCGAAGAAAAGCAGCTCCGATGTGACAGGGGCCGGACTTTTGGCCGGATTTTGACCAGGTTTTGTACCTGTGGCCGGATTATCCGGGGGGGCGGATTATCCGGCCCTTACTTAGGCCGGATTATCCGGCCCTGGTTTTGCCCAACGGCTCGATTTTCTTGGGGGGTATAAATACCCCCTTCTTCCTCCTTGGGCTGTGGCTTCTCTTACTCTCTCTCTCCTCCATTGTTGAACTAGAGAAGCTTGCACTATCTCTCAATCCCTCCATGATTCTTGCCCCCATTTGAGGGAAAAGAGAGAGGAGATCTAGATCTACATTTCTACCAATCAAATCCATCTCTTTGTGAGTGGAACTCTCTAGATCTTGATCTTGGTGTTCTTTGTGAATTCCTTTGTTCTTCCTCTCTTATTCCCCCAATAGCTTTTGTAGCTTTGTTGGAATTTGAGAGAGAAGGACTTGAGCATCTTTGTGGTGTTCTTGCCATTGCATTTGGTGCATCGGTTTGAGTTCTCCACGGAGATTCGTGGAGGTGAAAGCAAGAAAGTTGTTACTCTTGGGTTCTTGGAACCCTAGACGGATTCTAGGCCTTTGTGGCGGTTTGTTGGGAGCCTCCGATTAAGTTGTGGATGTGTGCCCCAATCTTTGTGTAAGGCCCGGTTTCCGCCTCGAAGGAAATCCCTTAGTGGAACCGTGACCTAGGCCTTTGTGGCGAGGGTCACCGGAGATTTAGGTGAGGCGCCTTCGTGGCGTTCGGTGTGTGGTGTGAGTACCGCATCTTGGGGTGAGGCCTTTGTGGCGTTGGTGTGCATCGAGCAACCACACCTCAAGGTGAGCCTCTTGTGGCGTTCGGGAGCACTAAGCCACCGCACCTCTCCACCGGAGATTAGCACTCGCAAGAGTGTGAACTCCGGGATAAATCATCGTCTCCCGCGTGCCTCGGTTATCTCTATACCCGAGCTCTTTACTTATGCACTTTACCTTGTGATAGCCATCGTGCTTGATGTTATATATCTTGCTATCACATAGTTGCTTGTATTGCTTAGCATAAGTTTATATATATCTTGCTATCACATAGTTGCTTATATTGCTTAGAATAAGTTGTTGTTGCACATAGGTGAACCATAGTATATAGGCTTTGGGCTTGACAAAGTAAACGCTAGTTTTATTCCGCATTTGTTAAGCCCATCTCGTAAAAGTTTTAAACCGCCTATTCACCCCCCTCTAGGCGACATCCGTGTCCTTTCAATTGGTATCGAGCAAGGTCTCTCATTCTTAGGCTTCACCGCCTTGAGAGTAAAGATGTCGGTTAGGGGATTAGCGCACAATAACTTGGTTATATTTGATGGCACAAATTATG
>NC_061513.1:12208576-12320305 GCF_022539505.1 Lolium rigidum
ATACATGTTACAAGTTGAAAGCAACTGCTGAAACTTAATCTTCCTTTGTGTTGCTTCAATACCTTTACTTTGATTTATTGCTTTATGAGTTAACTCTTATGCAAGACTTATTGATGCTTGTCTTGAAGTACTATTCATGAAAAGTCTTTGCTTTATGATTCACTTGTTTACTCATGTCATTACCATTGTTTTGATCGCTGCATTCACTACATATGTTTACAAATAGTATGATCAAGGTTATGATGGCATATCACTTCAGAAATTATCTTTGTTATCGTTTTACACCTTTCGGGACGAGCGAGAACTAAGCTTGGGGATGCTTGATACGTCTCCGACGTATCGATAATTTCTTATGTTCTATGCCATATTATTGATGATACCTACATGTTTTATGCACACTTTATGTCATATTCGTGCATTTTACGGAACTAACCTATTAACAAGATGCCGAAGTGCCGGTTCCTGTTTTACTGCTGTTTTTGGTTTCAGAAATCCTAGTAACGAAATATTCTCGGAATTGGACGAAACGAAGACCCGGGGGCCTATTTTGCCACGGAGCTTCCGGAAGACCGAAGAGCATACGAAGTGGGGCCACGAGGTGGCCGACACCACAAGGCGGCGCGGCCAAGGGGGCCGCGCCGCCCTGTGGTGTGGGCCCCTCGTCAGCCCCCGACTCTGCCCTTCCGCCTACTTAAAGCCTCCGTCGCGAAACCCACGATGCGAAAAACCACGATACGGAAAACCTTGCGAGACGCCGCCGCCGCCGATCCCATCTCGGGGGATTACGGAGATCTCCTCAGGCACCCTGCCGGAGAGGGATTCATCTCCGGGAGGACTCTACACCGCCATGGTCGCCTCCGGAGTGATGAGTGAGTAGTTCACCCCTGGACTATGGGTCCATAGCGGTAGCTAGATGGTTGTCTTCTCCTCATTGTGCTTCATTGTTGGATCTTGTGAGCTGCCTAACATGATCAAGATCATCTATACGTAATACTCTATGTTGTGTTTGTCGGGATCCGATGGATAGAGAATACCATGTTATGTTAATTATCAAGTTATTACATATGTGTTGTTTATGATCTTGCATGCTCTCCGTTACTAGTAGAGGCTCTGGCCAAGTTTTTGCTTTTAACTCCAAGAGGGAGTATTTATGCTCGATAGTGGGTTCATGCTGCATTGACACACAGGACGGTGACAGAAAGTTCTAAGGTTGTGTTGTCTTTGTTGCCACTAGGGATAAAACATTGGCGCTATGTCCAGAGGATGTAGTTGTTGATTACATTACGCACCATACTTAATGCAATTGTGCATTGCTTTGCAACTTAATCTTGGAAGGGGTTCGGACGATAACACTGAAGGTGGACTTTTTAGGCATAGATGCGGTTGGATGGCGGTCTATGTACTTTGTCGTAATGCCCAATTAAATCTCACTATACTTATCATGTCATGTATGTGCATTGTTATGCCCTCTCTATTTGTCAATTGCCCGACTGTAATTTGTTCACCCAACATGCTTTTATCTTATGGGAGAGACACCTCTAGTGGTTGTGGACCCCGGTCCTCATCATGTTGATGTCTTGAAGTAACTTGAGGGCTCACTTCATCTTCATCTTCAAGACATACTTGACACTTGATATCCTTCATCAATTTCTTCTTATTGCAACCTTGAAGCCAACATATGGTTCAAGAATTGCCTATGGACAACTCCTACAAATATAACTCAATGCAAACATTAGTCCATAGGGATTGTCATTAATTACCAAAACCACACATGGGGGCTACATGCACTTTCAACTGCCCTTTTTATCAGACCACTCCTAAACTTTTGCTTGGCATCTCGAAGCAAGGATCGCATTCCTCTCCCCAACCTGACTCCCCTGCTCTCCTAGATCCAGTTCCGGCTGCTAGCCCCTCCCCTTCTCCTCTCCAACGGTGGTCAGTGTTGAGATGGGACGAGGTCCCTCCCTGTACAGCAGTAGCCTAGTATTATTTAGTATCTAGGGTTCGTTTAGTCGTTTTTCCTCCATGGAGTCTAGCTATATGCCAATGTCGAGCTATTCTTCGTCATCTCCGAGAAGCGGCAGAAGAAGCCTCCTTCTGCTGCTCTATTGTTGTGCATGGTGGATGGGGGCAGGTTGCAGCGAATTTGGAGAAGGTGATGAGGTGATCTATTAAATATGCTCTAGCTATATGCCAATGTTGAGCTATTCATCGTCATCTCCGAGCAGCAGCAGAAGAAGCCTCCTTCTGCTGCTCTATTGTTGTCCATGATGGATGGTGGCAGGTTGCAACGAATTTGGAGAAGGTGATGAGGTGATCTATCAAATATGCTCGAAGACCCCTGATGGTGTGTAACTCACACGTTCGTTGGGAACCCCAAGAGGAAGGTATGATGCGCACAACAGCAAGTTTTCCCTCAGAAAGAAACCAAGGTTTATCGAACCAGGAGGAGCCAAGAAGCACGTTGAAGGTTGATGGTGGCGAAATGTAGTGCGGCGCAACACCAGGGATTCCGGCGCCAACGTGGAACCTGCACAACACAACCAAAGTACTTTGCCCCAACGAAACAGTGAGGTTGTCAATCTCACCGGCTTGCTGTAACAAAGGATTAACCGTATTGTGTAGAAGATGATTGTTTGCAGAGAAAACAGAGAAACAAGTATTGCAAGTAGATTGTATGCGATGTAAAGAATAGGACCGGGGTCCACAGTTCACTAGAGGTGTCTCTCCCATAAGATAAAAGCATGTTGGGTGAACAAATTACAGTCGGGCAATTGACAAATAGAGAAGGGCATAACAATGCATATACATGATATGATAAATATAGTGAGATTTAATCCGGGCATTACGACAAAGTACATAGACCGCCATCCAACCGCATCTATGCCTAAAAAGTCCACCTTCAAGGTTATCATCCGAACTCCATTCGGTATTAAGTTGCAAAGCAACGAGACAATTGCATTAAGTATGGTGCGTAATGTAATCGACAACTACATCCTTAGACATAGAATCAATGTTTTATCCCTAGTGGCAAAAGCACATCACAACCTTAGAACTTTCTGTCACTGTCCCAGGTGTCAATGAAGGCATGAACCCACTATCGAGCATAAATACTCCCTCTTGGAGTTAAGAGCAAAAACTTGGCCAGAGCCTCTACTAATAACGGAGAGCATGCAAGATCATAAACAACACATAAACAATAGATTGATAATCACCATAACATAGTATTCTCTATCCATCGGATCCCGACAAACACAACATATAGAATTACAGATAGATGATCTTGATCATGTTAGGCAGCTCACAAGATCCAACAATGAAGCACAATTAGGAGAAGACGACCATCTAGCTACTGCTATGGACCCATAGTCCAGGGGTGAACTACTCACTCATCACTCCGGAGGCGACCGTGGCAGTGTAGAGTCCTCCGGGAGATGAATCCCCTCTCCGGCAGGGTGCCGGAGGCGATCTCCTGAATCCCCCGAGATGGGATTCGCGGCGGCGTCTCTGGAAGGTTTTCCGTATCGTGGCTCTCGGTACTGGGGGTTTCGCGACGGAGGCTTTAAGTAGGCGGAAGGGCAACGTGGGGGGCCACACGAGGGCCCCAGACCATAGGTCGGCGCGGCTAGGGCCTGGGCCGCGCCGCCCTATGGTGGCGGCGCCTCGTGGCCCCACTTCGACTCCTCTTCGGTCTTCTGGAAGCTTCGTGCAAAAATAGGACCCTGTGCGCTGATTTCGTCCAATTCCGAGAATATTTCGTTACTAGGATTTCTGAAACCAAAAACAGCAGAAAACAACAACTGGCTCTTCGGCATCTTGTTAATAGGTTAGTTCCAGAAAATGCGTAAATACGACATGTAATGTGCATAAAACATGTAGATATCATCAATAAAGTAGCATGGAACATAAGAAATTATCGATACGTTGGAGACGTATCAACCCCCCCCCCAAAAAAAAATCAGGGGGTTATTGTGGTGGAGTTCGGGATTTCAGTACTCCTCTCGATCTCCGTCACAGTGTTGGTTATTGGAGATAGGCGGGCTGGATCTAGAGCTCCATGGGGTGTTCTTGCTACATGTTGGATATCATCACATGATGGCCCTGGATTGTATCCATGAATTTGGGCTGAGAAGGCAGCCTCTCCAAACGTCAAAGATGGCGTTAGTTCAACCTCCAAGTTTGGAGGCCCTCCAAGGGATTCCTGGCGGCATGCATCACCCTTCCTCTCCCAAGTGGCTTTGTCCCTGGCGAGAAAAAGGACAGACGGCGGTGGAGTTCTTATTGTTCTGGTGGAGAAGGATTCGATTGCTTGTATGTTTTATGTTTCAGGGTCCTTTGTGCTAAATTTTAGGAGTGTGATGTAATGTTAGTTTTCTTTGGGTTATTGTTTGTACTTTGTACCACCGACGATAAATATATTACAGCACTAGGCCCTTCTAGGTCTTCCCCTATTCAATAAAAAGTAAGTTAGCAGGTAATAAAAGTGTTTATAAAAAACAAGACTAAAGTGGGCTAGTCCTATTTTTAATAGAAGACTAGTAGTGTAGTACTTAGTACTCCCACTAGTAGAAAAAGGGCCTTTCGTCCAACCCTTTAGTACCGGTTTCGTTACGAACCGGTACTAAAGGGTGCATTAGTACCGGTTGCACTGCCAGATCTTTAGTACCGGTTCGTAAGGACCTTTAGTACCGGTTCGTGTCACGAACCGGTACTAAAGGGTTTGCGTCAGCCGGAAAAACCTTTAGTACCGGTTCGTGTCACGAACCGGTACTAAAGGTTTTTCCTGCTCCCCACGCACCTCCACACCCCCTTGTGGATCGCCTTTTTTTGCTTTGTAAAATACAAATGAAAATGATAGAAAATTCAAAAAATAAAATATTTTTTCAGATTCTTGTATGTTATGCAATCTACTATTCGGTGAAAATAAGAAATTTGAATTTTGACTTTTTTTGTAAAAAAAAGTTTGAAAAATGGTAAAACCGCATTAACTTTTGCATAAGACGTCGGAAAAAAAGTATAATATATCAAAATCATCGTGGGAAAAAATTACATCCGAATTCACCCGGGTTTACCCGGCTAGCTAATTTTTAGATTCTCAAAATTCCAAATGAAAATATGAAGGCAGGAAGATTTTAGGTTTTTTCCAAAAATTTAGAATTTTATTTTTTTTATTTTTTATAAATTAAAATTAATAATTATAAGATTTTTTGAATCCCAGAATATTACTATTACTTTTAGCAAATTATAAGATTTTCAAATTTTCAGGTTTAAGGTTTGGCAAAAAAAATATTAAAAATTTAAAAAATAAATAAAAATAATAAAATTAAAAAGTTAATTTTATTTATTCAACATTATTATTACATCATTAATTTTGTTTATTAAAAACATTATTTGCAATACAAATAATAAAGAAGTGTGACATTGACCAACATGTTAATAGGATTGATATGATAGTACTATCAACAACATGCGCGCGAAGCACTTGGAAGTGGAACGGAAAGGAACCCGGAAGTTAAGCGTGCTAGTGTTGGAGTAGTGTGAGGATGGGTGACCGACCGGGAAGTTTGACCAAGGGTAAGTAATTGACTAGAGATTAAGTGTAGTTAGAGACTAACGGAAATATTAGAAATTGCGAAAAAAAGGGAGTGAAAAAAATGGATGAAAAAAATAAATGAAATAGTCTTTTTGTGAAAATAAAAATAAAAACAAGATCTCCAGCCCCGCGGGCACCTTTAGTACCGGTTCGTAAGGAACCGGTACTAAAGGTTGGAGGCCTTTAGTACCGGATCTTTAATACCGGTTCCAAAACCGGTACTAAAGGCCCTTTCGAACCGGTATAAAAGGGGGGTTTTTCTACTAGTGTCCCTTCTATTCATATTACTTTCATTAAAATAGATATGTCTAGAACTAAAACGTATAGATACATATATGTTAGAGACAGTTAATATGAATTAGAAGGAGTAAGAAAAATCCAGATATTCGTTCCCTACAGCTTAATAGTCGATTATATGAGGCGATTTATCCACTACCATGATCATCGGCACAGTCTGGTTTTCTTTCCCAAAAATCATGCGCATGTCTTCACTCTTCCACTCCATGCATTTGATCGTTCCAGAATCTAGAGGGAGGGTCAGCAGATCGATTGCTTTACGTACGTGAGCAACCAGAAAGAGCACATACAAAAAGCAGCAACCCTTTTTCAGTTCACAACGTACGGAGAAACTTTTTTCGTTCGTTCAGAATAAAAATGGCAAAGCTATGGCAGCTTCCTGGCCCAACATATTCAACCAATTAATTTGCCAGCAATGCAAATAGATATACATCGATCGATGTACGTAGTGATGACGTGCGTACCTAACTCCACGCAGACGTAGGCCAAACTAAAAGTATACGTACAACGTAGGCAGTTTCATCTGTATCAGGTAAAGTAATCTCGTGCTTTCGTTGCTGAAGCAACAACGGTGATCCGAACGCGGATCAATTAAAGTCGGACGGCGTTGGTTTGTGCCTGATAAGGGGACGTTTATCCTCGACACATCGACGATATGCACATGTTCTTTTAATAAACTACTAGTACAAATACCCGTGCGTTGCCACGGATCTCATATTTTATTTTTCAATGCACATATATAAGATGACATTAAGCCCCGTCAGCAACATCTTTAACGAGAAAGGAATATCTCCTACACGGATACTAATCTGGTTCATCAGTTGAATCCTCAAGTGTTCCGATATTTCCCAGACCATATACCATATGTAGTGCCATATCAGCATCTATCAAGGCGATCATTTATGTCGAACATGCTCCAGTCTATGTTTCGTCACACACCAGGTTAAACTCCTTGCACTTGATGAAAACATGTGCTCCTTCCACCTCAGATAGTAAAATGTCTTGCCATGGTCCCGTGATATATTTAGGTTTTGACAACCATGTAGTTTGACATTCAATTAAAATGCATTTCGAGAAGTCATAATTTTCTAGCAACAAGTTTTCAAATGCATTTAGGATACTGATATATATTGAGAAGCCGTAATTTTGCAGCCACGTAGCCGTAATTTTGTAGCCACATATACGCATAATCAAACTTTCTTTTTAAGCCTTAATTAACTTGAAACTTTCCATGAGTCATGACACTGCGAAAAAATAAAAGAAACTCACACCCAAACTGGAAATAAAAGAAACTCACACCCAAACTGGGACACGGCCACCCTCTTAGTGCCTCTTGCATGCCTCCCCACTCTCGACCTTCCTTCTTTCTATCTCCCTCCATTTCCCTTTGGTGAAGAATCCTTTCCTTGCCTCCCCACTACTGGCGACCGGACTGCCAAGTCCCCTGCCTTCCAGCCGCTAGCCTCGATGAACGCCTTCTCCCCACCGCTGCCGCCATTACCTATCCCTGGTGGCACGCCCATGTTCTTCTCCGCCGCTTGTCGTTGGTTATGGTACTCGAGGGAGGAGGCTAGCTTGTGGTAGGTCCACAACCCAGCGCTTGGCGCCATGGAAGAGGAGTGACAGACCTTGTCTCAACAGGATATGTGGTACACGTGTAATCATCTGCATATGTTTAGCATAGGTTAGTCCTCACATAAGTTCAAGTATTACAATATGATTATTCAATAAGCCAAACATATACGCATATGCCATGTAAATGAAAATTATCCATTGTCACCAACAGATTTTCCGAAACAGAATCTCGTAATACTGAGAGAAGACATCATAGTTTGAGGTGATGATGGAAATATCCATTGTCATGCATACATAGGGAGGCTTTGCAGTATTTGGAACGTAAATTTCAGGGAGGTGAACCTTTCTCTCATAGCGCCATAGAAATTAAATTCGTGGGAAGGGGGAAAAATCAAGTACAGTTAGGTAGCAAACAACCAGTTGAGAAAAGTAAGTTTACAAAACCCAAAAAAAGCTCCAGCTCACAAATTGTCCATCCATGAACTTAAGAACATACATTTTTCTCCAACTGAGTTCTAGATTCATGAATATCAAAAAATTGCTTCAAATTGCACATTTCCTTTCCAGTCAAAAAGCAAACTATTTTCCAAAGATCCATCATTGTCATATATACTGTATCGTGAGGATCCAAATCCTTGTGGAATGCGCACAAAGTCTCAGATATACACGTATCATCAGGAAACCTTTCTCAAATAATGGCAGGCATGCAACTTTTGATGAGGAAGAGAATCACAACTGACCTCGTTGGAGGCCATGGCTTTGCATTGCTTGAACTGCCCTCCTTGGTGAAAACATGTTATATCTCAGCGTTAAAATAGTCTTTACCAAATAGAAGGTTCGGATCTTCTACTTTTGTTTTCTAACAATGGTGGAATTTTTTATTCCATAAGGTAAAACTACAGTGGCAACATAGCAGTATTCAATTTTTTCTCGTTATTACAAATTATTTACACAATAATGCAAGTAGTGAGCTACCTGTGATTGGGTTGTGCCTCTATGATAAGCTAATTTGTCCAGGCCCTATGTGTCTGATTGCCCTTACCTTTGTATGGTACATGAAACAAATATCAGATCAAAATTTTGCATTTTTCAGGAAAGTCTAAGAAATTCCGAAAGGGCAAGAGGGTCATTGCTCACCTTGTTTCTCGTCAAGCTCCTCCAGATTTTATGACACTCCTTGCCATGATATCGAATGTATCACCAAATCATGGAAGTCACGCATCATAATCAAAATACTATAGAGACCGAGAGGCGATAGTTCTGATGAGTACACTAAGAAATTTAGCGAGCATGCAGATTTGTCATGTTACTTGAACTTGAACAACAACATAATTTTTTTTAAAAAAAATGGAGGCAAAAGCTTTGCCTCATTCATTGATTAAGTAGAAGGTGCCCGGTTTTTAGAAGAAAACCGGGCGAAAACCTACAGGGTCAAGCCCACACTCACAACTGCCCACTCGCCACCACGAGGGGCACACGCAACCACCCCGGCTACCACAAAAGCTACACATATGCGAAGCTCAAGTTGACCTATGCCAAACAGATGGCTCTTCGAGAAGAGGCTGGCAGCTCCGATTCTGAAGACGAAACCCGTACACTTCCCAAAAGTAGTTTCGACTTCACATCAAGAGGAGACCAACCCGAAGACATTCGGACACGCCGGAACGGAGCCGACTAACATGGGCTTGTGCAACCAAGCCTTGCTCATCACCATTGTCGTTGCCTCGCAAAACCTCCACCCCGAAACACCCGCATCACCGGTTGACCACCAGCCAACCCAGATGCCGTGTGCGGCCAGCCCGACGGAGTGCGGGAAGGGGATCACCGGCTTCAAGACGACGCCCTCAAGAGGGGAAGCGACGATAGAACGACGCCGTCATCCGATCCCGCAAGGCAGGATCTAGGCTTTCACCCGAAGACGTGAACCCGGTGATAGCGAAGGTCGAAGAGCTCCACGACCGCCCCCCAAGAAGGACGGCGACGTCCACGGACGCCGCGCGGTCAGGCTTTCGCCTGGAGCAATCAAGCCTACAACATTCCCACGCAACCGGACAACAAGACGAAGCTTCGCCAGTCCGCACTCCACTGACACACACCTCCCATGCGGCGACAGCGCGACCGCCGCATAGGAGACACCGAAGCTTCACGCTGCCCAAGCCATCCGGAACCCAGCGAGGCCGGAAAATGACCAACACAGCGCGCCCGGACCATCCCTGCACCGCACATCAGCCAGGGACTGCACGCAACGCAGCCTGACCATCCACATGGCCCAAGCGTCGCCGCATCCGCCGGGCCGCCGCCACGGCCCGCCTCCCCATCAGACCCCAACGTCCCGGAGCCGCCCCTCCGGCGTCCTTGCGCCCACCTCCGCGCCACATAGCGCCCAACCTAGCCATCCTCGCACGCCCGCCTGGAGCCACCTCGCAGCAGCACCCGCCTGGCCACCCCCGACGCCTGCCCGGAGTAACCCCTCCGGCAACAGCAGACTGCTGCCGCGCTCCACCGCACCACCTCAGGCGCCCCACACCACCGCGGCCCGGATCGGGCCCCGAACGCCCCGCACCGCCGGCCGCCGCCTGCTGCTACGCCACGGCCGCGCCTCCACAGCCCGCAGCGCCCAGCCGCACCACCCCGCCGCCGCAGCGGACGGGACTCCGTGGCCGCCGCCCCGGCTTCCACCCTCCCTCCGGCGACGCCCCACACGGGCCGGCCACCCCGACGGGAAAGAGCTCGGGCCTCCCTCACCCCCTTTGGAGATGAGGCCCGCCGCCACCGCGGCGAGGGCCGGCGGCAGCGGCGGCGTAGGGTCGGTTGCTGGCGGCGCGGGTAGGGTTTGGCTCCCGGCGTCGCCTGGGGAGCGACGCGAGGAGCCCCTGGCTTCGTGAGATTTAGTTCACTTTTTGGCCTAAAGTAACAACATAATATAGAAGCTATGGTGTCCCGTACTACTACAGAGAGAGAAATATAATGTAGTTACGAAACTTTCAAATGTCAAATATGCATGCATACTGCAAAACAGTTACCACTGATGAAGCAATAGATTATTGCATACAAACAGCATTTTCGTACTTTATACTTAGAACGTAGCAACATGAACTCCTCAAAAATTTCTTATCAATGAGCACTATGTATGCATCCCGTTAATACACTTGTCAATATACAATCAGCAAAGAACTAAAGATGAAGCTCTGTATCTAGAAACTACCGAAGCAGTAATATCATTTTTTCCATGCGTTCCTTCAAACAATGCTCCTTCTTGCAGAACACAGTAAAGAAAACGGAAACCTAATGGAGTTTGATCTTACAACCAACCTCCTCAAGGGGCCTCAAGGCTGATGAACTCGTCGCCCTTGTGATCTGCCACCACAACCATCTGATTGGCCTCCATGTTCACATCATAGCTTCATCTCCACTAACATGGTTAGACATAAAGAAAGAAGAGAAATTGATAGAAAGACTGGAAGAATGAATCATGCAGTCTTAGACATAAAATTAAGAGTGGTGTGGAACAAGGAATCGATTCTAGAAAATAACTATGCAACATTCCTGGAATAAAAAGTATATATACAACATTCCTGAATTCATGAGGAAAATAAATTACCTATGCAACATTCGTGAATGGGAATTGTAGATTGTGTACAAATTGATGCTTGCTTTTGTGTTAAGGATTCTAACATTTATGATGTACTAAAACCATCGTGCAAGTAAGTCTCATATACTGGATATATCTTAGAACAGAATTGCACGGTAACTCTGATGTTGAAAAGAAAGTCAGCGTAAAATGCGATAATCTGATCGTTGTCTGCACAAAGTTCAAAAGAAAGAATAGGGAATTTTCGATTAGTATTTGATGTAAACATTAATTAGTACATAAATTTAGAAATGAAAAGTTTCTAGCAAGGTATGCAGTACCATTCGATAGAACACAAACTGAAAAGAAATAAAAAAAAACCGCGTCGCGGAAGCGCAGAATGGTTCACATCCCTTTGGTGACTGAAGGATCCTCGAGCCATTATAGGATCCTACTGCTATAGATGCCTTGACCTCTCTTATATCAACTCCAACACTCCCGCTCTTCCTCGCTATCTCAGGTAGGATGATGGGATGGAGGGCGACATCGTGCAAGCACTTACATCCAATCGAAGAGCCCCGTTCCATGCTTCCTGAAGATCCTTTCCATTGCTCTGGTCACCTCGAATCTTGGAGTCATGTCGCTACCACCTATCGACACCCCAATGATCTTGGCTCCGGGTGTTTCATCTGCTTGAGAATCTAGAACCAGGTTATTATGACTTGCTTCAAGGGCTATGATATGTCTCCATGCAACTGAACAGGATGTTACTTTGTAAATCAAGCAAGACAGCTCATAGCCATGTGAGCGCAAGAACCAACACAAGGAAAACAAATTTCTAATCTCCGTAGATAACCACCTACGCTTGAGGACGGCGACCATTGTGATGGTCTGAAGCACAGTCCTCCTGGTGGGTTGAGGTTCGGAGAGGCTTGAAACAGGCAGCTGGGTCATTTTCTGAGCAAACAAAGCGGACAATGAACCATTCTGTCTAGAAATACATGCACGATTTGCCAATAGCAATGAGTTTTCAAAATAATGCATGTGCATATCACTGCCAATACTAACTGTAAAACGGTTGCAAGCAATTTGCAATGTTAATCTCATTTCAAATACTGAACTGTAAAAAGGTTGCAAGATTTACAATGCATCAATCTAAGTGTTTTCCCCCAGACAATCATAACGATCCTAGCATGCTTATGTGTGCAAACATGCATCCATAGTTATGTGTTGACATCCATCCATAGGAAGAACCAAGATATAAAGAACAGGATCGCCTTTGTGCTTAAAGGCTTGGCCTAGCTTCAGGAGGTATCTACCGCAGGTTTGGAGGTTGGCATCGGGGAAGAACACGGGCACGAGATGTGTGCACTCTCTTTTCCCTGACTAAGATGAAGTGTAGGCTAAGCCTAGAATCATTGTTGTGAAGGAGCAAAAGAAATTTCTTTGTCAACAAATTAACATAAAACTGAGCTGATATGAGGATCTAGATAATATAGGAAAAATTAAGTGAGTATACTGTAGTAGTAACAACTAACTTGACATGGCATTCATCGGCAGGAACCAACTACATATTGCCGCATACTTCCGTGGTGCGTGTTAAGTGCCCTTAGACTTGCTTCATTTCCGTTCCGCGTTATGCGTTGGCATATTCTTAATACTACTGTTCCTGGACCCAAAAATCGTGTGTTCTGCCTAGACCGAAAAATGTGGGGAAATCATCCCTGCTGCTTTTATCCCCTCTGTTTTAGTTGAGATGCAGTGAATACTACTGCCTTTAGTTCAGGCGAACAGAGTAGAAGATATAGCTCGGACGGAAAACACATGCTAAATAAGTACAAGTCAGAGGGTAAGATAGATATGTCAGATAGTGATAGCTACCAACATCTTTTGGCCGCCAACTCTTGCTTTTGTTGGGCTACAGATCCCTCTCACCCAATCTACTACAGGCCTCACTCAAAATTACCTAGGAAAATTCGGTGCCCACTCATAATAGTGATAGGTAGCCTTCCACGGTAGACAGATGATCACCGTAGCCCGGAGGCTCCCTGACTCGCAAAAGAAGATCTTAAAATTTTATCATTGAGTTATGAGCTAGAAAGCTCTGTTTTGTTTCATTAGACTGCAGACACCAATTTTCACTTTGTGGCCATTTGTTTGATATATAACATAGTAAAGTTAGCTTTCTGTTGCTTTACTGAAGGGCTATGGAAGTGCCGTCATTGCGATTGGATGTACCGTTTGGCTAGTCCGTACGAAAGTGGTGTCCTAAATCATCAGGGCTATCGCCACCAGATTGATCGGAAATCGTTAGTTCAGAAAGAACGGTTTACAGTTCACTGAACAGGGGTTAGTGTCAGAAACTGAAACAATGAGGCGATATGAGAAGATTTAGCATAGCAGGGATCAACTTCAGTTCACCTAGCATATCTGCACTTGGGTTATTTGTGTTTCTTGTTATACTATTTGAAATTGTTTTGCTGCACAAAATAGTCTCATGTGAAAATAAACTGAAGAAGGTCCATCACTGCGTCTAACTCTGTACTGATATTGCTCTTTTTGTTTTTTCAGTTCCTCATATCATTACTGGAGTAAGCGCCAAATACCTGGTCACTGAAGCGGCACAATCAGGCCCTGAAGAGGAGGAGACAAATGGGACTCCGAGTCCGAAGGGCAGAGAAATTGAAACACATGAAAATGGCAGTGCTCAAGAAGCTAATGGATCACACACAAATGGTTCACACCAAGTCTATAAGTCTATAACGTCGACGAACCTGAGATTGCAAATCCTAAATAAGAATCCCAGCTTCAATCAAAACCATATCATAGAAATTAATCAGATTGGTCCGTTCTAGAGAGAGAGAGAGAGAGAGAGAGAGAGAGAGAGAGAGAGGAGGCACCTCACCGGCCGCGCGGGGCGGAGTTGTTCCAAGCGAGGTCGTCGAAGGCCTTCTGCGGTGAACTGGCCCCATGGAGAACGCCGTGAGCTGCATCGCCGCCGGCGCGTTGTGGTGGCCGGCTCGCCGTGGTGCAGCAGTAGCCCCCTTGGCCAAGCGCTCAACGCAGACGGGCGAGATCAATGGAGCCGTGGGTGATGTGCGCGCACACGCCGGCGAAAAGACCTTCCGCTCCGCCATGATTCATGGGCGACCGGCCCATCGTCTCCGTAGTTGTGGGGAGATTGAATGGGACAGGGGAGGGGGAGAGGGAAAATGAGCTAGGGTTCTGGATCGGGTCGTGGCTTTGTTTTGGCTGAGGTCAATCTAGAGGCCGATCGTTATCGGAGGGACCAGATGCAAAGCGAGCGGCAGAGGCCTTGGCCCATTCGCCTGACAGTGCGATGAAGTGCGACGACGAAGGGGTTTGACGTATCGGCAGAATAAGGAACATGTTCCTTCTTTTTAAGTAGTGTAGATTTAAGTCTTGGCCCTCTGCATTCATTGACACATAAGTATAGTGTTTTATTGCATTATTAGGATTTGGTCATATAGTCCCAAAAAGGCGATTTTTTTTAAAATAATACACATTTTTTTGTTTATTTCAGAAATAATACTCGGTTTTGAGATATTTCAGAAATAATACACTGTCGGGTTCAGGAAACCCGAAATTTGAAACTCGGGGTAGAGGAACCCGAAATTTCAAAAATCGGGGTAGAGGAACCCGACTAATCTCGTATCCGCGCGAAAAGAAGGAATTGGGGTAGAGGAACCCGAAATTTCGAATTAGGGTAGAGGAACCCGAAATTTCAAAATCGGGGTAGAGTAACCCGAAATATGCGGGAATCTCGGGGTCGCCTAACCCGATTCACTAATATCGGGTTTCTAAAACCCGATTCTTTCTTTTCCTTTTTTTTTCTCCTTCTTCGCCTCTCGCCAAAAGAGTGAGTCGGGTTCCTCTACCCCGATTTTGAAATTTCGGGTTCCTCTACCCCGAGTTTCAAATTTCGGGTTTCCTGACCCCGACGGTGTATTATTTCTGAAATATCTCAAAACCAAATATTATTTCTGAAATAAACAAAAAAAAGTGTATTATTTAAAAAAAATGCGCCCCAAAAAGAGCAGAGCTCAAAAAGTCACAAAGGGTATATGCATAGATCGAGCAACCATTTTAAAAAGGAAACAGAAAAATGTGGCCGTGCATCAACATGTGCGTCAAAATGTGAGTTGTCGATCAAGCCATCAACATGTGAATAAATATCATGCGCATGTGGAAAGTGAAATCGGTTGCTTCAAAGAGGATACCTATCCATCCATTCCATTTCAGAGCCTAGCCCACTTAATCTCCGGCCTACGACCTTTGCAAGACGATATCAATCGGCGTGGCCCCTTTGAACTCCTCGATCGCTGCCATAAAGTGAAAATTACAGGTCTCCATCTCGTCCTAGGTTTGGCCGGCCGGTACACCCACATATATTCCACAACGAATAGATCGAGCACAGTCACTACATGCCGTGGCTCTGTTCAGGAAAAAACGCGTAATCTGCATAGACCCCGTGCTACACATGCTCAGCATGTTAATGTCAGCTTAGAATTGGCAGGAGCAGTTTGCTCATGGTCATGCCGTACGTCCAAGTCCATCAACACGGTGACTAAATTGTTGTAACCTGCTCTATACCATCATCAGACAGCGTAGGTGTTTTATTTTCAGGGGAGAACGGACGGCCACTCTCCATTCTCCCTCTCGTGTCCCTCTTGGGCGGCACTGGAGTGTCCAGACTCCCCTCCCAGGTTTATCTCTGTCCCATCCCTTCCTCGCTTCCTCCTTCCTCCTATTGGAGCGCATTGCGGTTTCTTACGCTAGATCTGATAGTCGACATCGGTCCTCGACTACACTGCACCGCTCGTCGTGTGCCATGCTCGAGTGTGGGGCACCGAGATCTTTCGGTGGATCAAGCGTGCATGCTGGGCCAGGTCTCCTCCGACCGTCGTGGTCCCGCTGGTGGTGGTACCTTCATCGTTGGGGCGGCGTCAAAATTTGGGCCATGCCTGCCTAGGTAGCGTGGGCTAGACCACAACGCTTCTCTGGGTTGGTGGTTTGGAAGCGACATCTTGCTTTGTCTTATGGCGTCCTCGCAGCGGCGGTCGCGTTCTTGATTTGGATTTGTCTTGACACAAGCTTTGGCTGGTTTTGGGCATTGCTGGCGATGATGTAAGTATGTAACCTCCTTTTGTTGTTCCCTTGTAAACGGTGTCTCGATGAATACCCTCTTTTTCTAGATTGATGGTCTATGTGCCTCCGCTTTAATCTCCCTCTCGGTGTCCTCGCTTTGGATAAGCTCTTGTAATGTCTTGTGAACAATTCTTTGATCTCTCTCCATGGCAGCAGTTCTCTTGCGACCCCAACCTAGCTACTTATACACGGTGTCACCTTTTGTTGTTGGCAGCCTTCCTAGTGCTTGGGGGCTTAGGTTGAAGCCAGACCATAGTTCATGCCGGCGATTTCTTCCAACAATATTGGTTGATGCCTGTGATTTCTATGTGAGTATAAACCGGATGCACTTACACAATTGAACATAGGAAAAGATGGGCACCGCACCGTTACATGGTTCTCAATTCTCATAAGAAAAAAAAACTGTTATGGGACTATCGAGAATACCAAACAAAAAAATTTGTGAACGGGAATACCAAACAAATTAGGGACATCCTTAAAACATTACTTCTTTCGAACCAGTGGGACTAGTCATCATCATCATCAAAAAATTGTAAAGTCAGCATGCATGGGTAGCCACATATTTGCTCTAGGCTTGTTCAAGCTCGATCGCACACTCATGGTCACATCCGTGGACAAATAGATGCATGCATGATAGATGTACATCCAGAAGCTACAACTTGTGGCGACGGAGCAACCATGCAGTTCAGAAGCTTCCGAGGCAGACAGAGACACGGACCGAAATTAACAAAGGTCAACTAGCTAGCTATCCAGCTCGATCCGTCACATGGACGTTCGTATGCAGACGCACGGATTCTCTCCCCTTTTGTGACCTGCTGCAGATAGGTCATTGGTTGTTTACTTGTTTATTTAAGAGGTAGATGGATGATGCCCTTGACTTCTGGGACGAGTGTGCAGTACAGAGGCGATCAGTGTACACTACTATACTGCCTGGCTGCCTGCTGTGCATCGATATAATATCGCTCTCATTTTTCGTTCCATTCAATACCTAGACACAAGACTTTCTGTAGCACTTGAGACCATCAAGAGCCACCACGAGGTATCAACTTGTATAAAGTATGTTGGAGCTACAGGGATTTGGTGAACATGGGCACTGGTACTCTCTTTATTTTAATTTTTTTGAAATTTTAAAACCTACATACCATTTTTATGTTTTTAAAAATTATTGCGTGAAATATGTAGATAGATATGTACATGAGAAGTGCATACAAAAAAACCTGTAAAAAATACTTTAAAATTTTGAAAATACAAAAAAAAAATCTCTGACAAAAATATACACTATTGTAATACTATTTTACTAGCATTTGTTGTTAGAAATTTTTCTTTTTCATATTGTTCAAAATGCAAAATATTTTTAAACGGGACTTTTTTTATACACCCCTCTAGTATATATCTATCTATATATTTAACGTTATAATTTCTTGGAACTTAGAAACGTGAGGTTTTAAAATTTTAAAAAATCTGAAAGTGAAGAGCATTGGTGCACATGTGTCAAAGAAACTTTCCTATGTTGGAGGCCCTTTAAAATTGCTGATTGTCGATGGATGAACAATCTCGTTGTTTAGCTGCATAGGCAATCTTTGTATGAAACTACTGTTAAGGTCATCTCTTTTTTTATATTGTGCGTTTTAGCCATGTTTCATCCCCGCTCGACCCTTTATCGCCAAGATATGTCGTACACTGGGACACTGGGTTTTAGTGTTAATATATTTCTATTTGAAAAAAGAATAATTAAGCCAATGCAAGGCATGCATCAATGTACGTGTTGTTTATCTACCACTTGCTCTGCTGCCACCGCACTGCACTGTAGACGACGGCAGTGCATGCATGCATGTGGTGCAGTTGACCTTTGTGTCGATCGTTTTGCTTTTCACTTGAAAGCTACTACTACCAGCTGCGGCTGCAGTTGACCTTTTGTGCCGTTTTGCCATTTGGTAGAGGCAAAGCTCGATCATCAGGTCGCAGCAATGAACAAAACTGCCCTTGTGGGATGCAGATGCGTTCATGTTACGCGTGTGGCGGATCGGTGAGGTCAGTGCCGTTGCGAAGAAACCTTAAGAGGCAGCATCTAGTCAACGAGCTGGACTTTGTGGCCTGCCAGCCGGCCGGGGTAGGACAAGCTTGTCACAGGGCTCACCGCTGACGGGCACAAGCACACGGTACATGGAGACATGGAGTATGTGCTAACCATGATGTATTCACACTTGGTCGCTCTTGGAGACAACACGTTAGTTACCGAGGGTGCACGTGAAAGCCAAATTTACTAATACAACGTGGGATCACATGTTTAATTAACATAGCGGCGGAATATATCGGAGCAAATTAGTCCATCCGTTACCTGAAAATCGGTGACTAAAATCCCAAACATTTTCTTTAGTTCACAACCACGGCACTTTACATGACAAACAAAATGTGCAAATCTTTACAGGAGTCACCGGCCGCAGAGTTATTATCTTCTTTGCTTTTCTTGAATAAGTTGGTCATGTGCATCTGCGATATCTCGAGTATTTCATTGTTGGAGAACCAACCTGTGGTTGGATGGTTAGGAGGGCAGTGACACCCTTAATCCACCGGAGTTTAAATCCTAGATTTGACACTTTCGTGTGTCATGAAGGTGGAATATTCTTTAGTGGGAGGCAACGTTCCCGTCGATAGCGATGCGTCTGTGTTGACTTCGTCAACCTCAAGATCCCGCCGGATCAGTTCTTCGACGCAGTCTCATGGATGTGCTCATAGGATAGGGTGTGCGGTCATATGGGTGGGTGAGTGTGTGCGCGTATGTGTGAGAGCATCTTTGATTGTACTGTGTTTCGCAAAAAAAGAAAAATTTATTGTTGTGGAGTAAATTATAGATGTATCATTTTAATATTAATATATTGCCTGTTATTATACAACCATATCCGCGTTTGTTATCAACATTACGGTCATTCTGGGGAGTACTACAATATGTACATCACACTAGCTTTTTGTCACGTGTAAAGTTTTGTTTATTTCTCTCGTATTTTCAAGGTACCTATGCTCACAGACGCATGACCCGAGTCGAGTACTTTCTCGAGTGCTACAAAACCTTGAGTCGAGTACTTCCTCGAGTGCTACAAAATATGAGTCAAATAGTTCCCCGAGTGCTGCAACAACTTAAGACTATGCCGGCTACAAGTACCCGATGATAGACTTGAGGGCTACCCCCATCCGAAGAGCTCTTCGCGCACCCGATAGAAAGAAATTTTTTGAGAAAGAATCTGGCAAAAAAGATACATAAGAAATAACTTTGTTGAAAGCACCCAAACATAATCTCGGGTGCTACTCCCATCGGGAGTGAGGATTGCGCACCCGAAGAAAATGCCAAACAGCATACAAGCAGGAACTTGACAACTTCAACTAGCGTCATCCAAACAACGCAGTCGATATAAACTTCAAATTCTCAGTTCATAACATGAAGATAAGATCCCGGTATCCGTCAGGAGTGAGGATTGCGTACCCGAAGAAAATGCCAAACATCAGACAAGCAGGAACCCGACAACTTTAGCTATTGCCTCATCCAAACAAGGCAGTCGATATAAACTTCAAATTCTTGGACCGCGTCCGCCGTGATAGCATGTCTGAATGCCACGTTCATAACACGAATATAAGATCCCGGTATATGTCCTTTGAAGCCTGGCAATCGCAAAAGCTATGCTTTGCTGGGAAATTTCCATATCCACCATATGATGAAAAATTCTGACGTACACGTTAGTACCAAGACTACAGAACTGGAACTCATAATTCGATAAGACCTCCACGGCACGAGCTGAATTACACCAGCATATGCCAGATTCGAGTCCGGGGACTTGAGTTTGAGTAGGTCCAAGATGATGTTTTTGCCCAAGAGCAATTAACTGGTTCTGGATCCGTCGGATGCACGAGACTCATTATATCCCCATGGAAAAAAATATTTTGATTTCTTCTTGCACGTTAATGAATCAAGGTTTGGAGACTCAACCTGTCTGCGACTCGAGTAGAGTCGGGGGCTACTGTCTGGGCATACCCTTTCGGATACCCACTATTACTATACATAATTCGGCCCATTATGGATGGCCCAACACGACCGCTAAACAAGCTAGACCTGCACGTCATAGCCACTGCTTGGAGTACAAGAAAGAAAACTCACACTTGTAAATGCTAGCCTGGTTGCATATATAAAGCCAGGCAGGGACACCCTTTAGAGGGGTATCATCATATTAGAAAAATACAACTCCAGCTGCGGCGGCTCCATGTAACACAGTTATGATCATATATTGGATTGCTAGCAGGATGTAGCGATCCTTCTCCGAGGCGACGTGAATCTGGATACATCGTGTGCCACTCTCTCACCTGGATTCTCCTATCCTGCCTTCTTCCCCAAAACACAAGTCAGTAATCTATGGACACTATCAAGTTCACTCCTCGTCACTATCAAACCATGAATGATGTCACTCAGCATGTCATCGAATCATGCAACTAACTCATCTCCTCAAACCTTAATACATTTACCGGTTTCTCTGGTTAGGGTATGTGTCAAACCTTCAAGATTGATATAAAGGACCGAAGACTAGAAATGGATCTCTACTCCCACACTGCAGAATATCCCATAAGTAATTTATATACACATAGTGATGCGAGGCTAGGCCTCAGCTCATAGCCCGACATGATTACTCACACATGATTATATCAGCAATTATAAATCTAAAAGAGATGAATGATGATTAGTCTTACAATGCTGTCAATCGAATGTATCAAGATTACAAGTAGAGGGAGGGATGATAGAAATGATGATGACTATGAGGCGGTGAAGTCGATGGCGGCAGCGAAAGGGCTTCGGTGGAGATTGGATCTGACTATGACAGAGGAATGTGGTTTTTCCATTTGTGTGTTTACTCGAATGTCCTAGGTTCCTTCACAATTTATACTGGGTTTGACGAGGCGGAGCCATCGACACGTGGTACGGTCAGGCCGTACCAGCGGGGCTGACCATACAAGTGTTCGTTAAAGCTTTCGTGTATTATCTATAGATCCTGGTTGAGCTGGTGACAGCTCGTAATTCTTCCTTAATTGCTCTTGATTTCCTCCTAAACACTTCCATGTTAGCATAAAAAATAAAGAAGGAGCATTGCACATTTTGGCATTGATTAGCACTTATTATTGGGCATAGAAAGATATTTAATTCATATTGTAATGAAAATATCTTTGTTTAGATGTAGGTAATGTGGTCGTTTTAATGAGCAATCATACCTCTCCAACCCGCCCTCACTAATTTGGGCCCCAAGTGGTCAGGGTGCGCTGACTCGTGCTTGTGGCCTCCCGAATCCATGACGGCCGCAATTCATTGGCATGGTGGCCTGCGTGGGAAAAGGCCCGGCCTGGCGGGAGATCGCGACGGAAAATAGCGGCGAGGACGGAAAAATGCCGCGCGCAAGCAAGAGGGCTTGGCAGGAATCGGCAGGCACGGGCTGAAAACAGTGGAGCCGTCGATAAACTGCGATTATCATCATCGGCATCCATTAGCCATTGTTTAGGCAGTTGCGCGAACAGCTGGCCCCACAAATGTGGCGCGTCGTTGAGGGACCTGCCACCCGCAAACGGACATGGCCCGCTGGCCTGTGCGTGAGCGAGCACAAACAGACCGATTTGGGGTGCGAAATGCGATGGCATGTGGAAGATGGCCTAATAGTATATTGTGGCCCCAAATATATTAATACATTTGTATATAAAAGGATGTTGCAAGTTTATCTAAATTTAGATGTATCTACTATATTAAATTGTCTATAAATATATTTAAATTTAGATAAGTTTTCAATACTCCCTATGTCCTTGTATACAAGGCCGCAAACTTATATTCCAGATACCAAGAAAAAAGAAGCCAAGTAATAAATAACATGATTAATTATGTGGAAATGCTCTTGTGTATCAGATTAATTAAATGTGTTCCATTTGGTGTCTGCTTCTCTATGGTACATGCAACATTCACATTAATGAGCATCAGTCTAATCAATTTTTCTTCATTAGGCTAGCCATAGTGCTAGTATCATGCATCCTAACCCCACCAAAAATGCTGATATGGCAGGTAATTATGGATGAGAGAGGAGATTAGAGTATCATATGTAGATACTGTATCATAGCGCACATCACGAGAAAAGTTAGTATCAAATAAATCTTGTACACAAATTTGTATTGAGATTCTACAAATCAATTAATATAGCAAAACTATGATACTAGTCTATGATACTATGCATTATAGATCTAGTATCATAGAAAAGTATCATATACATGATACTACTATATGATATTATCCACTATGGCCAGCCTTAGTGTTAGTGGCTTGTATAAATAAAAATTATATTTTTAATAGTGGTCTTGTATTCAAGAACGGAGGGAGTATCTTTTTATGGATGAAGGAAATATGTTTAACGGTCATAGGCTATCCTGCTGAGATGGATGGCTGAGGCGGACTCGGTTAGGAAAAATTCAGAGAACCGGCGGTTGAGAAAAGAAAAAGCACAGGCACGCACGCGCACACACTAGCAGGGTCCAAACGCCCGAAAAGTGTTCCCCTGGCGGCAAGCCGTCCCGCGTAAATTGACCACCACGTCAGCTAATTACTCCGCTCACCAACTGACACAACAAGAGCTAATCGTCTGCCTGAAGCAACACCGTCCATCCGATCGGCATCTAACGGCCTGCACCGACCCCCAGCCCATCACGCCACGTCCACTGACAGCCGGGGCCCACATGAGCACCGGCCCCGCGTGTCAGCGGACGGAAGGATCGGCTTCGAAGCTTCCGGTATAAATCCCGAGGGGGAAGAAAAGCTCTCTTGAAGAGAAGAGAAGAGAACGCACCAACCTTCTCCCTCCCCGCCCGCCCGCCCGCCATTAATGCCCCCAGCTTCCTCCTCCTCCTACTGGGGCAAGTGGTGAGGCAGAAAGAAACGGTGCGGAAAAGGTCAGCCTCCATTCCCGTGATCGGCCGACCAAGACGACGGATAAAGGCGGAGAAGGAGGAGCTAGCTAGTACTCCGTCCGTAGTATATATCGAGCTTCCTCGGACGGGGCGGAAGGGGTGTCAGTTTCAGTCGAGCTCGTCCCGTACCTCGACCTCGCCTTCAACTCAGGGGGCTCCATCGACCTCCTTCCTGTCTTGGGAGCTCGACCTATATCGATCGCCGGCCGCCATGGGGAACTGCTTCGGGAGCAGGATCATCAGCTCCGACACCAGCTCCGCCTCCCCTTCTACTTCAGGTACGCCGGCGCGATCAGCACGCCTCCTTCTTCCTACCGCAGCACAGGCTGCTGTGTTCCCTTCCTGACACCATTTCCTCGCGTAGTTTTGGATTCTTGCACCACCAAACAAACACCTTTTCGGATTAGTCGTCTTCATCCGTAAAGTTGTTGTTTCTTCGTCCCCAAGGAGGAAAATTCAGACTTTTCTTCGATGTTTTCACCCGGCTCTGTTCTTCCCGGTCATAACCTAACCGAATCTGCCGTCGACGTTTGATCAGGGTGGAGATGGAGGAAGAAGGGCGCCGGTGGCCTCAGCGCCTCGAGCAGCCGGGTCTCGTCGTCGCCGTCCACAACCACGGTGCCCCCGACACCTAAGAGGAGCGAGGGCGAGATCCTGCAGTCGGCCAACGTCAAGAGCTTCGCCTTCACGGAGCTGCGCACGGCCACCCGGAACTTCCGCCCCGACAGCGTGCTCGGCGAGGGCGGCTTCGGTTCCGTCTTCAAGGGCTGGGTCGACGAGACCACCTTCGCGCCCGCCAGGCCCGGCACCGGCATGGTCATCGCCGTCAAGAAGCTCAACCAGGAGGGATTCCAGGGACACCGCGAGTGGCTGGTCAGTGCTCTGCTCTCTACCATTCTTCCCTTTTCTGCATGTCTACATTCAGAATCGATCTGTTAACTGAATCTTCTGAATCAGTTCTTACTGAGTATGTTCTCCTTTCTTATTCTGTCTCTGAATCTCATGTGCAGGCTGAAGTGAACTATCTGGGGCAATTGTCGCACCCGAACCTGGTGAGGCTCGTAGGGTACTGCCTCGAGGACGAGCAGCGCCTCCTCGTCTACGAGTTCATGCCGAGAGGGAGCCTGGAGAACCATCTTTTCAGAAGTAAGTTACCAACCAACCTTGACATCTTTCCGTCGGTCAGTTAATCCCACTTCGTCGAACCACTGAGAATGTGATGATGATGATGTTAACAAGTTTGTATGAATGATCATGCAGGAGGCTCCTATTTCCAGCCATTGTCATGGAACCTGAGGATGAAGGTCGCGCTCGGGGCGGCCAAGGGCCTCGCCTTCCTCCACAGCGACAAGGCCAAGGTCATCTACCGCGATTTCAAGACGTCCAATGTCCTTCTCGATTCGGTATGTTCCCCTGTTTTTTTGCCTTCTAATTTGGTTGATAAGATAAAAATGTTCAGTCACTTGTTGATGCTAATTAAATGTGTGATCCATGGATGGAATTGCAGAACTACAATGCCAAGTTGTCCGATTTTGGGTTGGCAAAGGATGGGCCGACCGGTGACAAGAGCCACGTCTCCACAAGGGTCATGGGCACACATGGATATGCTGCCCCTGAATACCTCGCTACAGGTATATTCAATGAAATGATAACATAGTTTTATTTGTTTTTCGAATCCATCATAGATACAGCATATAATTTGGTATTGCTGGAACACTTCCAGTATTGTTCTAGTACCAATTATTATTAGCATGTGGGAGATACTAAAAATGTGATGAGCTTTTGAGAGTGATAGTTTGCTTCTCAGGGTCCAACTATTGTTATTGGATCACACGAGGTTGCTTCCTACCAATAAAAGTCGCCTAACCCGGTTTGTCAGCTTGTGTGTGTCCATAAGCACCATGAGAAGCAGTAAAGAACACTACTCTTGAGAATTCTTTTGGGTGTTGAGGAGGTCATATTAGTTAGGTAGGTGTGCAGCACATACAGCTGGTCCGGTTTTGTCATGGTTTCAGACCTAACTTGACTGGACCCCTTGAGCACATGTGTGTGCTAGGCCAGATTAACTAATTAGGTATCACCGCCATCTACATACTAAATGTGCAAGCTCTGTTTAGTTTAGAGGAATAGCAGGTGATCACTGATCAGTCTGCAAAAGAATAGATATAATCTTTGGAGCTTAGATAAGTGTGCATGCACTTGTGCCAGCAGGTCAACAATGGCAGTACCACTTGTTCTTCCAGTCTAGTGGTTCCTAGGTAGGCATGAGCTGTGTACTAGTGTAATCACCACCATATGATATTATTGGTACGATTGCACTACGCTAATCCATTTTGGGTTATATCATAGTAATCTAATTTAGTTTAAGGGAATAGCAGGTGTGGAGTCCATAAAAGATTAAGAGATACAGTACCAGATTGGTGTGTATGGTTGCACTTGTGCCAACAGGTCAACAATGGTGGCATGTACTTGTTCTCCTAGTTTAGTGGTTCCTAGGCAGGGATGAGCTGTTGTGTGTAATCCCCATACAATATATTGTTAGTGATACACTAGACTAATCCATGTTGGGTCTATATCTAATCTTAATCCGTTTAAACCGGATCACTGTCTGTTCCTCATCATCTGCCCACATGAAACAAAAACTTGATGCCAGTGGAATCTGAAACCGCTGCCAATGGATTGGATGAAGTATCTACTAGGAATAAAATAAGTTATTTTCAGAATCGTGTCTGAACCTTCTCTGAATTGCTGGATGTGCAGGGCATCTGACGGCGAAGAGCGACGTGTACAGCTTCGGCGTGGTGCTGCTGGAGATGCTGTCGGGGCGGCGCGCGCTGGACAAGAACCGGCCCTCGGGTGAGCACAACCTGGTGGAGTGGGCGCGGCCGTACCTGACGAGCAAGCGCCGGATCTTCCGCATCCTCGACGCGCGCCTCGGCGGGCAGTACTCGCTCGCCGGCGCGCAGAAGGCGGCGGCGCTCGCGCTGCGGTGCCTGTCCGGGGACTGCAGGGTCCGGCCCGGGATGGATCAGGTGGTGGCCGCGCTCGAGCAGCTGCAGGACGCCAAGGACGCCGCGGGGTCGGGGGCGGAGCAGGGGAAGGTCGGTGGTGCTGGCGGGTTCGTCAGGATGCGCGGCGTCGTGGGCGGGAGCGGGCGGCAGCAGCGGCCGGAGCCGGCGGCGAGGCGGCATTATCCGAGGGCGTCGCCGCTGCCTGAGTGAGCGGTGGCATCGTCTTGATCGATGGATTGTTGTAAAAAAGGCAGGATTATCCTGATGTTAATCTAGTTTCTGAATGTTAATCTAGTGCTTCTTGCTTCAGGTCTCTGCCATTTTTGATTGATCCTTTAGTTAGCCAGGTGTGGTAAGATGATCGGTCGAGCTTTTTTGTTCCGATGAGGCATGTCGTCGTCTAGCCCGCTGAGTTCCCGCCCGCGAGAAATGAGCTGGAAAATAACATGCAAAAATTAGTGGCTTTTTACTTTGAAGGCTGAAGGGATCGATGTGTGGGGAATCAGTGAGCTGAACTTTTACTCTTTTCTCATGATCTTTGATGGCGTGTGCTTGATGGAAGATGTTGGAAAACCCCAAGAGTAAGGTATGATGAGTAGAGCAGCAAGTTTTTCCTCAGTAAAAAACCAAGGTTTAATCGACCAGTACGAGAAAGACGTGACTTCTGAAGGTATTGCTAGCTGACTAGTGGCAGGGCGCACTACCTGCGTCAGCAACAAAGTGGAACCTGCACACAACATAACCAAAATACTTTGCCCCAATTACAGTGAGGTTATCAATCTCACCGATTTTGCTTGAACATAAAGGATTAAATGTATCGAGTGGAAGGAGATGTTTGCGATAATAAAAGAGAACGAAGCTTACGAGTATGTAAATAGAGCAGGATTGCGAGTGGTTGAATTTATCGAGTATAAAGGAAAGGACCGGGGTCTACGAGTTCACTAGAGGTGTCTCTCCATAAAGATAAATAACATGTTGGATGAACAAATTACAGCTGGGCAAATGACAGAATATCGACCATACATGATAAGATGATTACTATAAGATTTTGGGCATTACAACATAATACATAGACCTAACTGCGTCTATGACTAATAATCTACCTTCTGGTTATCGTCCGAACCCTTCCAGTATTAAGTTGTAAGCAATAGATTATCGCATTAAACAATGTGTGTAAAGTAAACAATAGAACTACCCTTGGATAAAACATTATTGTTTTCTCCCTAGTAGCAACAACACATCAACAATCTTAGAAGTTATTGTCACTCTTCTAGAAAACTAGAGGCATATATGAACCTACTATCGAGCATAAATACCCCCTCTTGGAGTCACAAGCATCTACTTGGCTAGAGTATCTACTAGCAATGGAGAGCATGCAAGATCACAAATAACATATGACAAGAACATATAATCGATCTCAACATAGTATTCAATATTCATCGGTCCAGCAAACACAACATGTAGCATTACATAAAAATGATCTTGATCATGTAGGGCAGCTCACAAGATCTAAACATGGGGCACGAGTTGGAGAAGACAACCATCTAGCTACTGCCATGGATTCATAGTCTAGGGATAAACTACTCACGCATCACTTCGGAGGCGGGCATGGCGATGTAGATGCCTCCGACGATGATTTCCCCCTCCGGCAGGGTGCCGGGAAGAACTTCAGAACCCTCCCGACATGGGTTCTGCAATGGCGGCCGCGACGGAACTTTTCGTGGATGAAGGCTCGGGTATTCAGGGTTTTCCCGAGATCGTGAATAAATAGGCGGAGGGGCGATGTTGGTGGAGGCCAGGCTGCCCCCCTTCGACTCCCCTCTGGACTCTGTCTCCGTTACTAAAAAATATTGACTTCGGCTTTTGTTTCGTCCAATTCCATGAATATTTGATGTACAACTTTTCTGAAATACAAAACATCGGAAAACAAGAGACTGGCACTGTGGCATCTTGTTAATAGGTTAGTGCCGGAAAATGTATAAAATTGCAACGAAGTATGAGCAAAACATATATGAATTGGTGTAAAACAAGCATGGAACATCAAAAATTATAGATACGTTTGAGACGTATCAATCTCAAAACACCCACACAAGTGTATGAACCAAGGAAAAAAATAGCGCCCTAAATGAAATGGCGTGGTCATTCTCTAAACTCTATGCAAGTTGTGGGGAACATAACAAAGCTCGTATGATGCTTAACATGATCAATGTTGTTGTCTTATGGAGTATATGGCTTACCACGAATGATATGTGTTTTAATCGTTCCTCATGGTTGGGCTTACATGTCATCTGGCGGAAAGAAGCATATTTCCTTACTCAGTGGAGTGTTGTGCTGCAGGGAACAGAAACAGAAAACTTGAAAATGAAGGTGATTTCGTTGGAGGCCATGCTCATGCTCCACCTCTTACGTTACGGCTAGATACCGGTTGATGCCTATCAAGAAGTTGATGACAACTGATGAAGTGGAGCTGATGAACGCGTGGTGCTGAGGGTGAGCTCTCAAGATTACGGCTCCGGATCTAGCAAGGACCCAGGTGGCCAACGACGATTGGAGATGGTGACCAGTTCAAGATTATGAACAGAGTGTGATCATCTGCAAGTAGTTGGAGTTTAGTTGCTAGGGTAGCCTGTCTTTAGGATCTAGAACAACTGTGTTTTGGTGGTGTTTTGGGGTGTTTACTGGTGCTTGTAATGATACTTATCTCCCCCGGTGACAAGGGATTAACTTGTCAATGCTTACAAGTTGTAGACTTGGGTTTTCGTGGAAGTAGAGGGCTAGTAGATCTCGAAGGTTTCAGCACGAAAAAGGTGCTCGATCGCTAAAAATCTAGGGTTTGTTGACAATGAGGTTTATCCTCTCTTTGTCCCTCGACTCCCCCTTATATAGGAGGCGGAGCCGAGGGTTTCGTATTACACAAGTTACAAACTCCGGAAGACTCTTCGAGTTCGACCCGTAAAGTTACAAATCTCTTTATTCCTAATCTATCTCTTCTTGTCATAGTCAACGCTTTACTGGGCTTCCGGACTTCATAATCTTCGGGTTATGGGCCTTCATTAAACCCGGGTAACATCTTCGGCAGGCCCATTCGGGATGCCTATGTTACCCGGGTTGTGGTGTGTGTTTTGCAAAAACCTGGAATTTGTTGGATGGTTTCATGGAAATGGAACCGGGGCAAGGCCCTTTTCATCTTTGTTTTTTTTTCAAAATAGAGTTCCGTAAAAAAATAGAAAATTGATAGGTATAACATGTATATCAAGTATCTTATTAGCTAAAAAAATCCAGAGTAATACATGCATAACTAATCAACTAGTTTTGGCTGGATTATATCAACACTTTTTTCCCTTTCTCTCATAGAGATAAAACATGCGGGACGAAGACAAGAACTATGTAACTGAACTGAGCTAAGAAGTATAGAGCTAAACTAAACTAAGAACTATAGAGCTAAACCATGGTGTCTACGGGCTATGGATACCACTACTTTCGGTACTGGCCAAGTTGGAAGAGAACATGCAAGGATGAAACTAGATATGACGATCGTGTGTTGTGCAAGAGGTGGTGGCCTGGCAGCGAAGACCGACGTCAGAACGAGCTCCTGGTCGAGGCGCGCGTCCTCCTGTTGATTCCGGCCAGGAGATGCCACACTGAGGCAGTAAGGTTGAAAGGACACGGATGTCGCCTAGAGGGGGGGGTGAATAGGCGATTTAAAACTTTTACGGGATGGGCTTAACAAATGCGGAATAAAACTAGCGTTTACTTTGTCAAGCCCAAAGCCTATAAACTATGGTTCACCTATGTGCACCAACAACTTATTCTAAGCAATGGTTCACCTATGTGTACCAACAACTTATGCTAAGCAAGACAAGCAACTTATGTGATAGCACGATATATATATAACTTCAAGCACGATGGCTATCACAAAGTAAAGTGCATAAGTAAAGAGCTCGGGTATAGGAATAACCGAAGTGACGCGGAGACAACGATGTAGCCCGAAGTTCACACTCTTGCGAGTGCTACTCTCCGTTGGAGCGGTGTGGAGGACAAGTCACTCCAAATGCACGAGGGCCACCGTATTCTCCTCGAGAATTCCCACCAAAAGGGATGTCCTCGATCCACTATGGGACCTTAGGAAGGTCACCGAACCCGCACAAAGCTTGGGGCTATCTCCACAACTTAATTGGAGGCTCCCAACAAATTGCCACAAAGGCCTTGCCCTTGAAGATTCTCCACAACTTAATTGGAGTCCCCAAGAACACCACAAAGATGCCACAAAGGCCTTGCCCTTGAAGATTCTCCACAACTTAATTGGAGTCCCCAAGAACACCACAAAGATGCCACAAAGGCCTTGCCCTTGAAGATTCTCCACAACTTAATTGGAGTCCCCAAGAACACCACTAAGATGCCACAAAGGCCTAGAATCCGTCTAGGGTTCCAAGAACCCAAGAGTAACAACCTTCTTGCTTTCACCTCCACGAATCACCGTGGAGAACTCAAACCGATGCACCAAATGCAATGGCAAGAACACCACAAAGATGCTCAAGTCCTTCTCTCTCAAATTCCAACAAAGCTACAAAAGCTATTGGGGGAATAAGAGAGGAAGAACAAATAAGAGGAGGAACACCAAATTTCTCCAAGATCTAGATCTAGTGGATTCCCCTCACAAAGAGAGGGATTTGATTGGTAGGAATGTAGATCTAGATCTCCTCTTCGTTTTCCCTCAAAGAGATTCAAGAAGCATTGGAGGAGTAGAGGGAAAGGGAAGCTCTCAAGGTCAACAATGGTGGAGAGCACAAAGGGGAAGAGGTAGCTGCCCAAGGAGGAAGAAGGGGGCTTAAATACCCCCTCCCATCGAAATATGACCGTTTGGGTCAGCTCAGGCCGGATTTTCCGGGCCGGATATTTGCAAAATATCCGGGCCCCGAAAAACGGCTAAGGACATGAGAAAACTGCTCTCAGGATGGGGGCCGGACATTTGGCCGGATATTTGCCCGGTTTTGTCCAAAAACCGGATTTTTCCGGGGGGCCGGATTATCCGCCCCAAACTTGGGCCGGAATATCCGCCCCCCTGAAAACTGGCGAAACATCAAACTGAAACGGGCATAACTTTAGCATCCGGACTCCGATTTTGATGATCTTGGGCTTGTTTTAAAGCTAGGAACAAGCTCTACAAGATCATGCAGGAAACCATCATAGTCCAACAAGGGAGGATAGAAACAAATGATGAAAGGTTTGACCTATCTAAAAAAGACATACCGGTAAAACCTCCAATCTTGAAAACGCAATAAGTTGCCCGTGCAAAAACCATTCTTGATGAACTAGAGCTTGTCATGAGAATAAGCACAAGCTCTAAATCATCACATGGATAAGATCCAAATAATAACCAAGAAATATGATGCAAGGATGCAAAGGTTTGAGCTCTCTCCGAATGATACGATCGAGTTACTCACTCGAGAGCCCTCTTGATAGTACGGCAACTAAACTATAAACCGGTCTCCAACTACACTATGAGACCGGTGAGAAAGAAACCCTATCAAGAGCAAACCTTATACTTGCGCATTCCACTTGAGCTTGATGACGACGATCTTCACCTCAACAAGATGGAACACCTTTCTTGCTTGTGCTTGCTTGACGAAGTCTTGTAGATTGCTCCCCCATAAACCACCATGGGAGAGCTTCTTCTTCGGCGCATCTTCACATAAACATGACCACCATGTGGATTGCTCCCCCATAATCCACCATGGGAGAGCTTCTTCTTCGGCGCATCTTCACATATCCATGACCACCATACGGATGGCAAGACTCAAGCAAAGGATCTCTTCGAGATGGCTCATCTTTAACTTGCACATCATTTCTTCATTCTTCATCATGTTGATGTCTTGAAGTAACTTGAGGGCTCACTTCATCTTCATCTTCAAGACATACTTGACACTTGATATCCTTCATCAATTTCTTCTTATTGCAACCTTGAAGCCAACATATGGTTCAAGAATTGCCTATGGACAACTCCTACAAATATAACTCAATGCAAACATTAGTCCATAGGGATTGTCATTAATTACCAAAACCACACATGGGGGCTCCATGCACTTTCAATCTCCCCCATTTTGGTAATTGATGACAATCTCTTTGAGAGGGTTTATATAAGGAATTTAAGTAACAAATAAGTTGAATCTATAGAGCAAACTCCTCCATAATATATGCATGTGTGAATGATCTTGACTTTCATTGCATATATTGGCATTCAAAGCCTAGTGGAGTTTCCTCTAAATATTCAACTATGCAAAGCAACAAGATGCAATGCAATAAAGGCACATGCTTAAGCACAAAGCAAAGACATAACCAAATTCCCTTAAACCCTCCAAACTTCTCCCCCATTGGCACCAATTGCCGAAATGGGTGAAAAATTTAGAAGGCCAATATAGTGAGAGTTCCTCCATAGCGTGTGCATTTCTCATAATTTGAGTGGAATCAAATGCACATATCCAATTACGAATATTCGGAAGGAGTCACACCATAGATAGGATCAAAGATTGCAAAAAGATAACAAAGTCAACAAGCTTCAACAAATGAAGCAAGCAACCAAATGAACCACAAAGAAGATACCAAAAGAAAGAAAGATATTATGATAAGATCAAGAAGATTGCTCTAAATAATATGAGGAAGCTCCCCAAGGTTTGTGCACAAAACAAGACAATTTGCATTGGAGTATAAAGTGCACAAACATGGAATCATCACTCCCATAATATCATTCAAAAACAAAATATACCAAGTGAATCAAACTCTAATGATCACCAAAAGATAGTGCTCTAAATTAAATGAGGAAGCTCCCCAAGGTACATGCATAAATTAAAATGTTGTATTTGAATACAATATGCATAACATGGAATCCTCACTCCCTCATTACCATTAAAAACACAAACATTTGGAATAGATCATAGATAGAGAAATAAGCTTAACACTTGCAACAAACAAATAGTTGAGCAACAAGTAAGAGGCACCATTATAAAAAGGCTCAACCAAGAGGATATGTGAAAGGCATGATAAAGCATATTATAAGACTATTACAAGGATGAGCAAAAAGCATCATCATAGTCTTCAATGAATTATATTGCTTAGCATGACCAATCAACACGCAATAAATAAATAAGATATCAAAAGGAGATGTATCATCTCTTATGTGTATAAGTTTCTCTAAGTGGGCAATATCACAAAGATATTTATCCACAAAGAAACATGCACACATAAAATAGATACACAAGAAAAATAGTATGATATCCAAGACGAAGTCATGCAATATACCAATAAGAATTTTTGCTTAATAGCATGGCCAAAGGCTCAATTTTATCTTATTGTACATTCATGAACTTCAACCACAAACAACTAAAATACATCAAAAATATCAACAAGGGATAGAAGATAGTTGGGATGCATTTGAGAAAGGCAACAAGTATCACAAACGGGGATACCAAAAGAAGTAACTAAATTTGCACTTTCATCTATATTGCACATGTGAGAGCCTTGAGGAATTGATATGCAACAAAATTGCTAGATATGCATAGTTGGGATGGATGAATCATGAGCATGATTTAAAATACTTCCCAACAAATGCACTCATCTCAAATTACTCACATTCACAATAAAGAGGTTTCATTAAGACTTTTGCAAGAAGCACAACATTTGCAAATCAAGAGATTCATGCCAAGATGCAACCATAAGGTTGGATACAACAAAAGTATGCATGAGAAGATACTTGTTACCAAGATAGCATTGGTGTGGATGTAGTAGATATGTGTTCGTTGATCATCCTATCTTGCCTCACGTTACCATTGAGTCACCACTTCTTTCCAAGAGTGAGACAAGCATTCAATGCATATCCATTGTACCTAACACAAAGGTAAGTAAAAAATGGTCCCCAAACTAATTGGGTCCGAAGTAGTTAGACACACTACAACATATAGGACAAACTTCACAATTCTATGTGCATATAGATATGAAATTGAATTTCATGCACATCTTAGTCAAATTAGGATTTGATGGAGTTTACCCTATATATTGGATCAAAGAAAGTGACACATGCCATAAGATATACATATATTAAATATGCATGCACAATACTTTCAAGAACCAAAGGAAGATACAATTTGGACAAAACACCAAATAAACCAAGAGACAATGGTTGTCCAAATTATATCAAAGAATCAAATCAACACAAGATTGAATCCAAAGACTTATCTCATTATAAGAAGCTAATTAAACCTAAGCACAAAGGAATGAGATAACCAACTCCCAAGAGAGCAAGGTTCCAACAAATAAACCAAACCCTCGACACTTTTTATGATGGCACAAAGTACCAAAAAGAAAATTTATGACTCCCAAAACCAAATTTTTGATAAAGATCAAGAGATGTTAAGCATTCTAATAATATAGAAGAGCTCCCCCAAGTTTGGTGCATTATCAAGGATTTTTTATATGAATACAAAATGCACAAAACTAGGATCATCACGCTACCTATATCTTCTAACAATGCTAAGAAAGTTTGAATAGACAACTTAGATCCATAAGATGCAAGGAAGACACATGGGAGTCAAAGCACAACAAATTCATGGCAATAAATAAGGCAATATAAATACAAGAGCCAATGTAGATATGATCAATAAATATCTACCTCATAATTGATTACCAATTGTCCTAGGACAAGAGGTATTAGGAAATATTTCCCGGTGGTAGTTTGTAAGTATACATAAGATCATATTTACAATGAACAAAGCATATGGTAAAAGATAAGAGTTAACCATCATGCAAAGATAGTTTCTTGATAGCTTCATTTAGTCATACCAACATGCAAGGCAATTAATAGTATTCATACCAACATGCAAAGCAATTAATAGTATTCATACCAACATGCAAAGCAATTAATAGTATTCATACCAACATGCAAAGCAATTAATAGTATGACTTGAAGCACATGGTTTTCCAAAAATGTATTGAGGGACACGTTGTGAAAACCATGCCAAGAAGAACTTTCACAAATAAGATCCACAAAGATATTAGCAATGAAGCCATTTAAGCAAATTGGAGCTTGTTTGAGCAAACATGCCACATAGGAGAGAGATAATTTACGGTATCAATTCTATGTGACACAACCTCAAATGTTCACATTTTCTAGGCTTGTAATATGCACAAAGCTTATTACTCCCCCATAATGTGATAAGGAATTTATTTTCACAAGAGGCAAAAAAAGATCCAACTAGAGATATTAATGGACATTGGAATTTGAATTTCTCATGAAGATGACATACCACATAGAGACTAGATAATCTTGCAATATCAATTCTAAGTGATATTCCTCATGTACACACATTGTTAGGATCATGAAATTCCCAAAGGAATATCACTCCCCCAAAATGGGATAGTCCATTAATCGCTCATAAGAGCCATATAAGATACAACAAGATGCAAAGTGGCTCCAACACAAACACAAATACATGGTGTGCAACCCAACATACATAGACTTGATTTCTCAAGAAAAGCAAGTAGGAAGCACAACATATACAAACACATGCTAGGAACAAAACTAACACATGCAAAGGGGCGAGTAACTTTCAATATAAATGAGTTGAGAACATGTTACCGCAAGGAGGGACATTGGATATATGATAGTAGCAAGATAATCAAAAGACTTGGCTTGATATAATATAAATGATGAAGATCCCTTAATTCTTCATGATGTAGCCAAGTCTCCAATGCCCTCCAACATGCACCTATTGATCAAATTTTGGATTGTTGGTCCCCAACTAAGTTGGGTCCTAAGAGGTTAGTCACAATAGGCTTGGCAACCCAAATGGTTCTTTTCTTGACACCACTTTGAGCACCAACATATTTGGCAAACACATTGCCACCCTCATCCTTACGAAGAGAATAAACATCATCAATGGTGATAGAGTTGGATGAGGTACCAATAGTGCACAAGGAGGAGATGTGGCCCTTCTCACGGCATATGTAGCAAGTTCTTTTCTTCTCCTTCTTCTCACTAGGTTTCTCCACAATGGGAGCATTGGCTTGTTTCTTCTTGGGAAGTGGTATTTCTTCAACTTGAGGTTGAATATGAGTTTGAGCTTGAGGCCGCTTCCCTTTTTGCTTCTTCTTCAAAGGGCAAGATCTAACATGGTGCCCTTCAATATTGCACTTGAAGCAAACAATCTTGGCCGGGTCTTTGACTTGTACTTGGCCATTCTTGTTATTGTTGTTCTTGGACTTGTTCTTGTTGTTGGATTTGAATCCAAGTCCACTCTTGTCACTTGGGGATTGTTGCACACTCAACATCGTGTCAAGTTTGCATTTCCCTTCATGACTCTTTACCAAGTCATTCTTCAAAGAAGTGACTTGGGCCTTGAGCTCTTTGATTTCCTCTACATGGTTAGTAACAACACAAGTACTAGAGGAAGTAGAATCTTCATTGTTAAAGCAACAAGGCAAGGAAGATAATTCATCACAAGATTTAGCAATATTGTGAGTGGATGAATTACTAGGACTAGCACATGGTAATATAGCATTTTGAGTAGTAGTGCTAGTATCCACATGAGGCTCACAAGGTGTTTCCTTTGATATGATAGCCTCATGAGCTAACTTTAGCCTATCATGAGAGGCTAGAAGATCATCATGGGAGCTAGAAAGCTTTCCATGATTTTCTTCCAATTTCCCATAATTGCTAGTTAGCAAATCAAGTTGAGCCCTTAGCTCAACATTCTCCTTCAAGGTAGATGCTTCACAAGAAGTAGAGTTAGTAGCACAAGCATCATTATCAATAGCAATAGGAGAAGGCAAGTTGGCATGCGCTTTTAGATAAGAAGCTTTAAGTTGCTCATGCGACTCGGTGAGTTTGGTGAGCGCACTCTCAATGACCCTTGAGCCCTTTTTGAGTTGCTCAAAATCCTCAAAGAGTTTAGCATTAACAAATACAAGCTTATCATTTTTTAGCTTTAGTTCATTTGCCATCTCAAGAGCTCTATCATGGTTTTCCTTTTCTCTAGACAATTCTAGAGCAAAGGTCTCCTCAAGAGCTTCCTTGATGGTTTGTTCTTCTTCAAGTTCATTCTTTAATGATGCGACATCATCGGCATACTCTCGTTCAAGAGCACCCTTTTTATCAATGGTGTTCTCATGCATCCAAATAAGTTTTTGGCTCTCAATGGCGGTAGTCAAGATTTCAAAGAAGTGAGTGCTAGCAATTTTATCTTTGCAAATAACCTTGAATACGCTCTTACCCTTATCGCGTAGAGAGACAACCCAATCCTCTTCTTCATATTCATCCTCATCCTTATCACCACGAGACATATTAGGTTTCATGGTAGGAGGTACCGTGGAGCCCTTGGCCATAAGGCATATATGAGGACCGTGAGATAAAGAGGAGGAGTTACTTGAGGCTCCTTTCAAGATCTTGTCTTGACCAATAGAATCTTTGGTTTCCTCTACATTGTTAGACACACAACAACTAGAGGAAATAGAAGCATTTTTATCATGGCCACAAGACAATGCAAGCATATCATCATTAGATTTATTCAAGCAACTTACACATGATATGCAAAGACTATCAACACAAGCATGTAAAACATTTCTAGTGCTAGATGTGTTTGAGTCCGTAGATGAAGCATTACAATGAGATAGAGATGAAGAATCATCAATAGTAAGCTCAATATCAACATTGCAATTTTCATCACCACTCACCATATCATTACCTTGTGTCTTACCACACTTGGGTGAAGTGGAAGAAGATGAGACCTCATCACGGCCGGAAGTGGAAGCAATACAATCATCCTTAATAATATTGGACACATCATATTTATCTTGAATCTTTGTCCATAACTCATGAGCGCTCCAAAAAGGCAAGTATGGAAAGAGACCTACATCTCTCAAAGCATTCATAAGAACATAAGAAGCTTGAGAATTGAGATATAAATTTTTCTCATCCTCTAACGATAGATTTTGTGAATCCATAGGAGGAGAAAAACCTATATCTACAATTTTCTCCATATGAGGGTCAATGTCCCGAAAATGACTAAGCATGCAAATTTTCCAAACATCATAATTTGTGCCATCTAATATAAGAGTGTTATCATGCACTAATCCTCTAGCCGACATCTTTACTCTCACGGCGGTGAAGCCTAAGAATGAGAGACCTTGCTCTGATACCAATTGAAAGGACACGGATGTCGCCTAGAGGGGGGGGGGTGAATAGGCGATTTAAAACTTTTACGGGATGGGCTTAACAAATGCGGAATAAAACTAGCGTTTACTTTGTCAAGCCCAAAGCCTATAAACTATGGTTCACCTATGTGCACCAACAACTTATTCTAAGCAATGGTTCACCTATGTGTACCAACAACTTATGCTAAGCAAGACAAGCAACTTATGTGATAGCACGATATATATATAACTTCAAGCACGATGGCTATCACAAAGTAAAGTGCATAAGTAAAGAGCTCGGGTATAGGAATAACCGAAGTGACGCGGAGACAACGATGTAGCCCGAAGTTCACACTCTTGCGAGTGCTACTCTCCGTTGGAGCGGTGTGGAGGACAAGTCACTCCAAATGCACGAGGGCCACCGTATTCTCCTCGAGAATTCCCACCAAAAGGGATGTCCTCGATCCACTATGGGACCTTAGGAAGGTCACCGAACCCGCACAAAGCTTGGGGCTATCTCCACAACTTAATTGGAGGCTCCCAACAAATTGCCACAAAGGCCTTGCCCTTGAAGATTCTCCACAACTTAATTGGAGTCCCCAAGAACACCACAAAGATGCCACAAAGGCCTTGCCCTTGAAGATTCTCCACAACTTAATTGGAGTCCCCAAGAACACCACAAAGATGCCACAAAGGCCTTGCCCTTGAAGATTCTCCACAACTTAATTGGAGTCCCCAAGAACACCACTAAGATGCCACAAAGGCCTAGAATCCGTCTAGGGTTCCAAGAACCCAAGAGTAACAACCTTCTTGCTTTCACCTCCACGAATCACCGTGGAGAACTCAAACCGATGCACCAAATGCAATGGCAAGAACACCACAAAGATGCTCAAGTCCTTCTCTCTCAAATTCCAACAAAGCTACAAAAGCTATTGGGGGAATAAGAGAGGAAGAACAAATAAGAGGAGGAACACCAAATTTCTCCAAGATCTAGATCTAGTGGATTCCCCTCACAAAGAGAGGGATTTGATTGGTAGGAATGTAGATCTAGATCTCCTCTTCGTTTTCCCTCAAAGAGATTCAAGAAGCATTGGAGGAGTAGAGGGAAAGGGAAGCTCTCAAGGTCAACAATGGTGGAGAGCACAAAGGGGAAGAGGTAGCTGCCCAAGGAGGAAGAAGGGGGCTTAAATACCCCCTCCCATCGAAATATGACCGTTTGGGTCGGCTCGGGCCGGATTTTCCGGGCCGGATATTTGCAAAATATCCGGGCCCCGAAAACGGCTAAGGACATGAGAAAACTGCTCTCGGGATGGGGGCCGGACATTTGGCCGGATATTTGCCCGGTTTTGTCCAAAAACCGGATTTTTCCGAGGGCCGGATTATCCGCCCCAAACTTGGGCCGGAATATCCGCCCCCTGAAAACTGGCGAAACATCAAGCTCGAAACGGGCATAACTTTAGCATCCGGACTCCGATTTTGATGATCTTGGGCTTGTTTTAAAGCTAGGAACAAGCTCTACAAGATCATGCAGGAAACCATCATAGTCCAACAAGGGAGGATAGAAACAAATGATGAAAGGTTTGACCTATCTAAAAAAGACATACCGGTAAAACCTCCAATCTTGAAAACGCAATAAGTTGCCCGTGCAAAAACCATTCTTGATGAACTAGAGCTTGTCATGAGAATAAGCACAAGCTCTAAATCATCACATGGATAAGATCCAAATAATAACCAAGAAATATGATGCAAGGATGCAAAGGTTTGAGCTCTCTCCGAATGATACGATCGAGTTACTCACTCGAGAGCCCTCTTGATAGTACGGCAACTAAACTATAAACCGGTCTCCAACTACACTATGAGACCGGTGAGAAAGAAACCCTATCAAGAGCAAACCTTATACTTGCGCATTCCACTTGAGCTTGATGACGACGATCTTCACCTCAACAAGATGGAACACCTTTCTTGCTTGTGCTTGCTTGACGAAGTCTTGTAGATTGCTCCCCATAAACCACCATGGGAGAGCTTCTTCTTCGGCGCATCTTCACATAAACATGACCACCATGTGGATTGCTCCCCCATAATCCACCATGGGAGAGCTTCTTCTTCGGCGCATCTTCACATATCCATGACCACCATACGGATGGCAAGACTCAAGCAAAGGATCTCTTCGAGATGGCTCATCTTTAACTTGCACATCATTTCTTCATTCTTCATCATGTTGATGTCTTGAAGTAACTTGAGGGCTCACTTCATCTTCATCTTCAAGACATACTTGACACTTGATATCCTTCATCAATTTCTTCTTATTGCAACCTTGAAGCCAACATATGGTTCAAGAATTGCCTATGGACAACTCCTACAAATATAACTCAATGCAAACATTAGTCCATAGGGATTGTCATTAATTACCAAAACCACACATGGGGGCTCCATGCACTTTCAAAGGTAGAGCTGGAGGAGACTGCCGCCGTCTTTTTATGTACCTTCTCCCTCTTTACACCTTTTTTTCGCCTTACCGTCTAGAAAGACCTTAACAATTTGATGGTGTGGTGTGAGCTACCCACATGAAAACCACATCATTGGAAGACAACAAAGGCGCGCTACTTGATCAGATTTCCTAAAATCGGTTATCTTGTAAATAGGAAAACACTTTTGTACTTACACGCATGGGTGTGGATGTTTTACTCACCGTCCGTTGTGCTTTGAGATTCAGATAAAAGGAGGAGAGAGAAGGGAATATTTTCATGTACCATGGTGGGCACAAATCTCAAAAAATAGCTGAACGGTGATGGAAACACCCACCCCCATGCGTGTAAGTACAAAATCCACTCATTTTAAATATATTGGAAAATAAAAATACACAACTCATTTTGAATGATTACAAAATGGAAATAGTACCAACAAAATAGGCCGGGCATATGTTGGTAAAAAAATGGGCCGGGCCAGCCCATATGGCAGGATGAAAAGCCCAAAACAAGGGAAGTGGATGAGGTAATCCGTAGCCTCCCTCCCTCCAGGCAGCAGTTCCCAGCAAAAAATGGCCGCGCCGCAGCAGGTCCGCGCGGTGCCCCTCGCGCGCGCGCTCCGCCTCCGGGCACGCGCCTCCGCCGCGCCGGCCAAGCCTACCGAGACCTCCCGCCGCGCGCTGCTCGGCCTCACGGAGCCGGACCTGCGCCAGCTCGCCGTCGACCTCGGCCAGGTACGACGTACCCCAGCATAGCAAACCCACGCCACCTTTCCCTTCCCTTGACACGCGCTTCGCTGACTCGCTCGTTCGCTCACGCCGCAGCAAGGCTACCGGGGGAAGCAGCTGCACGACCTCGTCTACAAGAACCGGGCCAAGCAGATCGAGGAGTTCGCCTACGGTGAGTGCTGCATACCTGCACCGTGTTCCACGGCTCGTGCGCGCAAGCCGTTTGTTGTTTTGCCTCGATTGCACTTGACCGCATTCTTGGCGTTTCTGCAGTGCCCAAGGTGTTCCGGGAGGCGCTGGTTGGGGCCGGCTGGAGCGTCGGCCGGTCGCCGGTGCACCACGCCGTCACCGCCACCGATGGCACCACCAAGGTACGTCGAAGCTCACGCGCAATGTGCTTTGTAAAATAAACTGGAGTGGCATGTGAACTCTCTGTATGCTGGTCCTTCGCAGATACTTCTCAAGCTGGAGGACAACAGGTTGGTCGAGACGGTGGGGATCCCCGTCGACGACAGGGGCACGCCGAGACTCACCGCCTGCGTTTCATCGCAGGTGAATTGGGCAGCGGCGCTTCTCATGCTATTTGCTGGTTCGGCGTCCTTGGTGTTCTCTTGACGGTACCAATGGTGCTAATGCAGGTTGGCTGCCCCTTGCGCTGCTCGTTCTGCGCCACGGGCAAGGGAGGGTTCGCGAGGAACCTTAAGGGGCACGAGATCGTCGAGCAGGTTCTCTCCCTCACAGCATCCTGCGCCTGTCGCTATACCTTGCAACGAAAGATCATTGTAAACAAGCTGAGCTCGTGGTCTTACTTTTTGCTGTGTTGTGGATTGTTGGTCTGGCATTGCAGGTCTTGGCCATAGAGGAGTCGTTCAAGCAGAGGGTGACGAATGTGGTGTTCATGGGAATGGGTGAGCCCATGTTGAATCTGAAAGCAGTTTTGGAGGCACACACATGCTTGAATAAGGTCCGTTGAATTGCAAGCAATTTGGCTGTGCTCGTTTTATTTTCATGAAATATTTGGTCAAATATATTTCTTCAGATGTCCTGTTAAATAAGAAGCTGTTTGATGTGCCCTGTCATTCAACATGAATATATTTCTTTCAGGAACTAAAGATTGGCCAAAGGATGATGACAATCTCCACAGTAGGTGTTCCCAACACGATAAATAAGCTAGCAACTCACAAGCTTCAGTCAACGCTGGCGGTCAGGTACGATGTTAATAATCCGAACTTGGCTTATCAGCATCAATAGTAGATAATGTGGTCTTGGTTCATACTTACTAGGTGCCAATCTTACTTAATGCTCAATATTCCTTGTATGAACCTGCCACTTTTTGACATTGTCCACACTCTGAGCTTAGCTGAAAGGAACTGCCTACAAGCAGCATTTGCTTTGACAATTTCGTTGCTGACTATTCTGCTCTATTGGAATCAGCCTACATGCCCCAAATCAGACGCTGCGTGAAACTATTGTTCCAAGTGCGAAATCATATCCGCTGGAAGCACTAATGGACGACTGCAAGAACTATTTCCTCGAAACGGGACGCAGGGTATCCTTCGAGTACACTCTGCTAGGTAATCCAGCTATGCCTTCCCACTGAATGATCCATCTGTCTGACAAGGATGGATGTTAAAAACTGCATTATCACTTCAGCCATTGTCATCTGACATGTCTGAACCACTTACCCAGCTGGGATTAACGATGACAAGGCGCATGCTGAAGAACTCGCGGCACTGCTGCACGCCTGTGGAGGTGGGTACCACGTGAACCTGATTCCCTATAACCCAGTAGAAGGTTCCGAGTACAAGAGGCCTTACAGAAAAGCGGTACGCAATCTATCTCAGTCTTCATCACATTGCCCACTAGAAGTTTGAGATTGTTGGTATTCATGTTGTTGTTTTTTTCACAGATTCAAGCATTTGTCGATGGGCTGGAATCTCGGAAGATCACGGTCAGCGTTCGACAGACCCGTGGGCTTGATGGTAATGCAGCTTGTGGGCAACTCAGGAATGAGTTCCAAAAGAATCCACTGCTTGAATCATCTATGCCCTTGGAGCCGAACCAGCTGATCGAGTCGTCTACACCCTCAGAGCCCAGTCTCGTTGCTGCTTGACATTGGAGTTTTGTACCTGAATTACGTAGGAACTGAGTTATCTCCTGTGAAATTTTGCATTGTAAAGTTCACACAGGCCCTGAGTGGCTTTTTGCCGATACGTATATTACCAGCTCATAAGATGCAAGGTTGGTAAGAAATGCAGCCTTTAGCTCATGAGATGCAAGGTTGGTAAGAAATGCAGCCGTTTGTGGCCAACAGTTTTATTCCTATTTGGCTTGAGGCCCTGTTTCAGTTGAAGTACCAAGCGCTACATATATAAAGTAAATCTGTTCGATGCAACTTCTATAGAACTGGTGTATAACATTTTGGAAGAAATCAGTCAGTATGCATGGATAAGGAAGATACCAAACCTTACATAACCTGAAAATGTTGAAATAAATCCAAGAAGAACAAGATTGCCATCAGGTAACAAAAAGATCAATCTGATAATGAAGGAAGATAAGGTAGTACCACATCTTTTTCTTCTCGGGAACAGGAGCAATAGTTTCATTACATAGCAGGAATGTAGTCATGCTGGATACAAGTGCATGGGTAATATGTAAAGCGATCAAATTCCTGCTAAACTCTAGTACATAAATTCCTGCTAAACTCTTGTACATGTTTCAGAACTGGCACAAGACTCCGTCCCGTGATCGAATAACAATAGACTACAGCGGTAACAAATTGTTGCGTTATTCTAAACCCTCAGCATTCACAATAATGTACAACAATTTACAGTATCGACAAAGTAGCATCTAAAACCAAATGTGAATTTTTTTTCCAAAGTGCCCCCTTCATTCTATGATGGCTACAACTCTGTTCAGGAGGTTCAGGCCAAACACCGTGTCTTCACAGTTCACCTTGATGGTCAGATCCAGTGGTCCCGAGGCGTGCCCTTCTGCCACAACGGTAATCAGGCAGGGGTATGAATTGCTCAGGATCTCGCTGCAGAATCGCCAGCACAGGCCGGAGGCGTCGTCGATGCTGAAGGTTACCGGCATATCCATCGACACTAGGTGAACATTGGCGTTGCTGAGTAGTTTAGATGCGAGACTCTGGGCTACAAGAAGGTTCTTGTCGGTGTTGTCCGCGCTGTCTTCAGTGTGCTCAGGGTTTTGAAGATGATCTTTGAAGGTGCACCTGTTGCAATTCCAACAGATTAAGTTCATGCACACATGATCATCAGACGTAACCAATAAAGCCTGATTCCATACTAAGAAAATGGACAAGCAAAAAACTTAGTAAGCAAGTCTTGAGGAACAACAAATCAAGTACATACTGATGTTATGGGGAGAGTTCCATTCTGAGGCTGTAGGCTCATATTATGCAATTGATTTACCATGAGGATGAACACTCAGATACATTAGTGCAGATGAAAGTAATCTTAATTTGGATTTGTGTTCCTAAGCATGGTGCAAACTGCAAAATAAGTATCATGCGCCTTACTTTCAGTCTGATAGACTGATGGTACTCATCAAATGCAAACGAAAAATCCTAAAATGATACTCATTTGTTAAGATGTTTCTACTGGCGGATTTGAAGTCATGAATATTTTATGTGAAAGGTTGAATTGTTATAAAATTGAGAACATATTCCTAATTTCTTTCTCCTTTTTTGTGTGTACTATCTATCAATTGAAAACATAATGACGATATTCTTTTTGAATAGCACATGATGTATTAGAAATACTACTCTTTGCAGCAGATCCTCTTAACTTTTTTTAGTCAATAATAATGACCGGTGACAAAAAAAGCTGATTTGCTTTTTCTTTGTTTTAGTTTGCTAAGATCATGAACACAATTCTTAAGAAAAATATCATAGCATACTGAGCATTGAGCAAAGTAGCCAGGAGGTCTTCTGCAGTTGTTAACTAATAATTCAGAAACTATCACTCAGACTATTTAGAGGTACTTTTGAATTATCAAACATACTCGTGAGGGAGGCTGCAGTATCAGTGCATCACCTTACCTTACCAGTTCAGTAGAAATAAGATAAAGCTTAATGTAGCTGTTAATTGTAGAAAATTACTTCATCCTTCATTAGTTACTTCGGAAGTTATTTCCCTGTTTCTAAAATCTTGACCTTTTCTGGCCTCTTCTCCACTGTGATTTATTAAAGTCAATGGTTTTCACTGGTTTTGGCTATGTAGCTATATGTACATGGGCTTCTGATGCTAGCTCTGCTTTTCATTTATGAGCATTATAGTATTCATTTTAGTTCCTAAAGGATCTGCTTTTCATCTTTCATTTTGTAGCTTATAGGTTGTGTATTCAGGATGCGGCAGAAAGAAATCGAGTAGGGGGCATCGAGAGAATCTCATTCCGTGGATGCTGCTCCGGAGATTGGCTGTAAAAGTTTCGCATCATGCAGGAGTCTCAAGAGAAGCCGAACTTGCATGACAAGCTTCTAGGGTGATTCATATACATGTGACAACTGTGCTTTGCATGTTTGCAAATCGCTTCATAAGCCTGTATAACTTTGTTGAACAAAGCTTAAAGAAAAATCAAGAAACGCTGATCCGGTGACGTCATTCAATGACCCTTGGAAGCATCAGAACTACTGACAACAGTAGCACATGCAAGGAAGAGCAAGTGTGATATCCTCACAACTTGAAGTAGAGGTTAATCGCACAACGTTTTAAAATATTATATCCTTTGCTGTTCTATCAGATCTGTGTGTTGTTTTTTGATAATAACTTACATACATAGTGTTCCGACATACTGGATTGGTAACTAGTAACTGCAATTTCCATGAATGTCGGGTAGGAGTACTACAATTATTTCTATTCAGAATCTTCTGTGGAATTTTTCAGTTTTCTGATCTTCAAGATTTATCCAATGATTTTGCCAATGTTTATGCTTGGGATTTTCTTCCCCTGGGGTTTGCTTGTTCTGAGCAACTCTAAATGTTCCCTCATAAAAACATGAGCCCGAAATGTTGAAAAATGAGTATCCATAGATTAAAATAATCCAATATTCTTCAGCTAATTACTCTTCATCCTGTTTTTTCCTTCATCAACTCTTGTGGCATGAAAATAAGTTAACTCAGTAAAGATAAAAAGAGTTTGGTTACCTTCTAGCGTATTCGAACATTCCCCTTAGCTGGTTTTCCTTGCACAGAAAAGCATTTAGATCCATGGGTAGTGGCCGTACAAAATAAGCAATGTCTGGGTGAAGCTTGGCTGGATGTCTTTTCCCATTGCAAAAGACAGACAGCTTCATGGGCAAGATATGGTGATGGAAGTGAACCTGAAGAACCCTCTTAGCTGTCTGTTGCGGAGCCAAGGACTGTATCTCTTCCATTGGAACAGGAGTTGGTATGCTGCACGTAGAGATGATTAACATATATGAGCTGAGAAGTTAAATAAGTTGACCAAGAAAATGTGGTAACACAATTTTATCATAGGCATCTGGCAATATAAGTGATAGTCTAATTTGTTTTCTTTACAGATGGTGCATACCTTGCAGATCCTTCTGATGTTTCCATGCCATGCTCACTAGTAGAAGCCTCTTCAGATTTGATGGTTATATCTACGAGTTGGTCTGGTGTAACATTCTCAACGAACAAGTCTATACATACTAGCAACCGTGAGTTGGGTGAAACCTCCGATGAGAAGGCATATAGAACACTCAAGCCATTACTGTTCGATGGGTCTAATAATACATGCAATTTAGGTTTTCGCTCAAAGCTGCGAGTGGTAAAAGAGACTCTTGCGCATGACGCCTGTATCGAATTCTGAACAAGCGGTGTAGTGGGAGCCTCATCAAGCCACGACTCCAAGGCTGACTTTGACATTAATTCAGTTAAATCCGTGGAGATGAGAGATGCCAAATTTTCATCATCTTGACCTGCATGGCCTTGGCCTACACTACCGTCGTACATATTAACCAGGGGAGCTTCCTGATTACCTTCTTGACGATGAAGGTTATGGCCATCATCATTTGAATATTGCTTAGATCCAGTGCCATCTCTGTCAAATAAGTCACCACCTTCACTTTCTGAATCATAAAGGGAGCCACTCTCATTTGCTGAAGATCCAGATTCAGCATCAGAATTATTACTATCGGAGGAATCAGCTACGCCTCTGGTTGATTCCATTGTCTTATGGATTAAAACCATACTTTGGGGTTTTGGAAGTGGTGCATAACCAGGAGCTGCATGAAGAACAACTTGTGACAGAGAACCGGGAAGATAAATCCGGTAATTGCTGTCTGAATTAGATGCAGAATGTATCTTCCCATCGAAGATATGATCAGCTAGTTCCTTACAAACATCTGCATTCTGTGATCGACATGAGGAGTCATTTTCATTAGCACAGAATGGCAGAAGTCCTGATAGAAAACGTGCACGATCACGGACATCATAATTCATGTCACATGCAGCAAGCTGAATTACATATGCCACTATCCTTTTGAACTCTTGTAGGTGTTCCCTTTTGAACTCTTGTAGGTGTTCTTCTGCAGCATGTATGATAACCTGAAAAGGTAAACCTATTACCGATCTCCATTTAAGTGTAGGAACATTTAAGTTAGAATATACCTTTGCACAAGTATTTAAGATCTGAAGCTTTGTCTCGAGCACTTCAGCAGCAAAGGACCATGCCAGATACTTGAGAACAGCTGGAGCAATCCTCAGGATGAGATTCCCAGTGGAGCTATACTCGCCAAATATCCAAATAATTAAGGATCGTGCTGCAGGCTCCTTAATTACATCCAGAGTACGAACCAAACGGATAATCACCTTTTGAGGCAAAAAAAATTAATGAGCATGTGAAATAAAAATGTAAAGAAGGAAAAAATCCATTCTAACAATAGCACAAAATTACATTGTATATTCCACAATAGGAAATCTACACATCGTCTTAAATTCCATCGCAAATATGTACACAGGTCCACCATGCTTCAGTAGGGGCATTATTACTAATAGAGAAACATGAGCAAATGATCCCGAGCTGATATATGAGAAGAGTCCGGATTTTTGCCCCCTGTGGGCTATACTACCACATGCATGACAATCCAATTGATGCCTTACTGGCAGATTGCATTAATTTCACTCGCATAATTATTGTTTGCTAATTAACACACTAATGCAACCTCTATACAGTTCAATATGTCAAAACCAAGTAGCAAAGCTGTCAAATAACTAGTGCCAGCCAGGTTTGCCTCCCATTTTCTTAGTGACCCTACATTTCTAACCCAAAACTATGACATGCTTGGTTATTAGTTTGGGTGACTTGATGGTTCAAATCTGTATCTAGCAGCCTTTACCGGGTGTCAACAGTGCATGACGCTTGAATCTAAATGTAAAAAATTAGTTAAAGACAGCAGCAATTTTCATGTACTACATCTGGCCGGGAGACAATCAATTCATGGTCTGCCCATTGTTTTTTGCACTAGAAGAGAGTTAATTCTCTTGTCCAATGAGTAAGGTTGTTGGATTGAAATGCACGGTTTTTTTCCATGCAATGATGTCCTCAGATGCATGCAAGAGATTACCTCTAGCTGGGGTAAGATTGTGCTGACTGTGCACTGTATTCACAATTTCACATAAGCGCCCCTTAATCCTTTTTATTCAGTTAAAAAAGTTAATCCTTTTGACGTTACAACTATGCAGTGTTAAATAAAGCGCCCCTAAGCACACGCTTACAGTCGCCTAAGAGCTGAGCGGAGGCAAAACTCCGAGTGCTTAATTGCGCTTAAGTGTGAGCTTAATTGTGCTTAGCACTTTAATCCTTCAGAAAAGGGAAAGGCGGAGGCAAAACGATCGATCAGCGCTTAGCGCTTAACAGAACCTTGCAACTATGGATGGCTATTACTCCCCATGTATTTGGAATGTGGCATAGCCAAGTAAAAAAGTTTCATATCATATATCACCGAGCTATTTTCCATGATAAAAACCTTCAACTAGTAACAAAATTAACAGTCCAGCATGCATGCTCAGGCTTCCAACTTCAACAGATAAGCACAAAATTACATGATCTTTTTCTAGCAAAGTTTTGATGGTAAGCCCCTATTGACTTGCCCTCTAAACCTTCAAGTAGTAACAGTATAGCACTTCCTATGCATGCTCATAGTTTTATGTGTCTGAAATACAAAGTGTGCATGTGTCTCCAAAATAACAGTAGCACAAAGACTTAAATGTTGCAGCTTGATTCTTGAGAGCAATTAGCAACCAGGTAGCCATCAGCTTTCCATAATTAATGAACAGTAAACTATACATTGTGGGGCCAAATGGCCATAACTAACACCTTGCTTCACATATTATAGCCTAACAACACGCTAGCACTAGCAATCAATCATGTCATGCAGCATATGGTTCCAGATCTCAAGGACTGAGTGAATGATTGACGGAAGGCAGGTATGCTCTACCAGGGGCAGCCACATATTCCTATATGAAACACCATAAGTTTTACAGCAGAGCGTACATTCCAGGCACTGATGTGACTGATTTATCAGATGACAATCATAACTTCTCGTAAAATGCATTAGCCATATATTGAGAAGCATGCAACAACAAAACTAGTTCATTCAAATGTGAAAGAAACAAAATATAAAATTATGTGGCAGTACAGGATTAGGAGCTTATATAAAGTAAAATGTGCAGTACCTTTTCGTGACATGCTGCATCTATTTTCACTATTGCTTTGATTGAAAGGATAGCTTGGACTAACACAACATCTTCTCCATCCAAGTGAACTGAGTTTGCGATAGATGATTCTGTAACATGGTGAAATCAAACATTACTCTTCAAGAAGATAACCAACCACATAACATGCAGAGAGAGCAATTATTACCATAAAATACAAGTGCCAAAAGCCCTTCAAGGCAAGTGGAGGTGACAGAGGGGAGCTTTTCGGCACACAGTGCAATTGCAGCAACTGTATCGGCCACAAATCTCCTATTCGGGTCTTTAATATAATCCTGCCAGCAATTACAAAATGGTAGCATGAACTGAATGGCGGATAACTACATACTAATTCTGATAGCTGTTTCCTGAATTATTTACAACAACAAAGCCTTTTGTCCTAAGCAAGTTGGGATAGGCTAGATACGAAACCTAACAGAAAAACAAATAAACTAAAACGTGGAAGAGAGAGAAAAATAACACAGGATGAGTAAACTACTATTCCAGTACAAGAATTGCTGATTTCCATGTTTCCTCAATTATTTTCATAATAAAAATAACCAAAATTAAACACAAAGCTGCTTAAAGAGTCCAGGAGAATTTAGAAAGATGTATTTACCATGGTCACTACAACACAGAGAATGCTAGGTTGATTTCCGTAACTATAGTGGCTAAAAGAAGGCCGAGCTACAATCAGCTCTTTAGTTTGAAACCTGGAAAAAAATCGTAGTGGTAGCCAATGATGTATACTGCAAACGTTAAAATCTCAATACGAACTACTTTTATATTCTAGGCTACAGAAGAAAGACAAATCTGACAGATATTGTCATTTTTGTGTAGCCTAAATTACAAAGTGGTTCCCATTGAGATTTTGCATGTATGTAGTACACATCATTGGCTACCTATAGAATTATGTTCCAGATTTTTTGAAACTTTGAAATACGAATTATGAGTGTTTGAAAATAAAGGGCTACGTGTAGCTCGGCATCCATTTTGAGTTTCTCAAGTGTGTGATGATTATGTAATCATAAATATGATTATGTAATCATAAATAGAAGTTTTATCTAAGATTTGCATGTGAGAAGCAAATATAACAATGCAAGTAATCATGACGACTCAAATGATAAAGTTTATGTTGCACTACAAAAGAATACCTGAAATTCTTCAAGAATGGCTGGAATAGACGACTCTGTAGCGATGGTGGTGATTATTTCAAGCTTCAAAGCCCTAGTCTGATATGGGTCTGAAGCACATATGAAGAAATCTTCATAATATGGAGCAAACAATAAAGGAGCAGTCTTGGCGAAAACTAGTATGTTGCCAAGCATCTGCAAGAACAAAAGTGTTAAGTCAAGAAAAACAGGAACTTAGAAAAAACATACAAATGAAGCTTATGTCTGCACAGGGAACTCAATTTTCAGATTTCTAGATTATCATCCAATTGTTAGTGGAAAGTTGTGTTTGTGCTCGATACACAGTTCAACCAATCAAGTAAACACAACTGAAGCATGGACCAGTCTACCAGTAGCACATGGGCATTACACAATTGTTATTCAGCTCACAACTATATGACATTTACATTCATAAGTTGATTGCTAACAAATGTTACTTATGTGGAATTAGAAATGATTAGCATGCTACCATATTTATTTCTTAGTGAAATCCAGGACACAAAACAAAGAAAAAGTATCTAGAAAGTACCACATATGTTGCATCAGGAGACGAGCGTAGGGTAAATAAAATCGGGCCAACAATTATCTTCACTTCCTGAACTGGAGCCATTATCCAATGAACACTTGCTGCTGCAAGTATCACTCCACTATTTTGGCTCCACAGAAGAGGCGATGTGCATTTTAAAAGAATTGTGACATCTTCATTTGTGCTAGTAGTGACAGGTGGACTTCTGATTTTATCACCCTCTCCATCAAAACATGCTGAATATTCGTCAATGTAATGCCGAAGCAACGTCATGCTTGAGATAGTGCCACACGCTCCATTAACAACAGTTTCAGCTTGGATGCAGGACATATTATCAACAGGAACTGAATCTTTAGCACCCTGGATCTCCCAAGACAAATTTGAAGCAAATATTGCAGACTCCTTAACCAATCCATGTCTAGCAATCACATATCGCAAGAGGATCTCAATTAGAGTAATCTGATACCATTCTTCAATATCGGGGAGTGTCTCACAGAGCTTTCGGAAATGCTTTGCTATCAGCGCTAAACCATTTGGACACACTGAATTAAATGCAACAGCAGCAGCTCCCACTACACCAGAGGAACTGTCACCGAGCAAGACATCCACAACCTGCAAAAACATGGGCAGGCTTCAGATACACATAACTCTATTCAAGCAGAGCATCAATGCGAAAAACAAGAGAAGCAGGTTGCGCAAATCAAACCTCCTCCAAAGTCGTGTTTTCCTCTGGAAGCAAGTCGTAGAGCTTACAAAGTGCATAAGCCGCACATTTCCTGACATATGGCGATGGATCCCTGGCACATTTCTTCACAGCCACTAACACGAGTGGAGCGACAACGTGCAATCGGATACCAGCCATAGTGCGGAGGGCCCAAGCCCTCACTAATGGGTTTATGTCTGATAAATCCTTCTGGAATATGTTGATAGAAAGGAGAGCTTCGTTTTGGCGCCTGCAGCAATAGCGACATTTTTTTTACAATCGGTTTGAGTGGCAGATGCCAGCACAGAAAGAAATAACACTCCTATTCAAAACTCCACTTGTCGACCAAGATTGAAACTACGAAATAGCACGATCCTTGTCTACAACAACATAATGGAATTTTTTACATATCAAACATTGGGATGTAAAGCATCGACAAATTTAAGAATCTGTCTACATTCTTATCCAGGGTCCAATTCAAGCATCCAAAAATTTGCTTTTACTGAAGAACAGATTGTTTCTCTAACATCTTGTTCCACACATAACCCGTACCTACTTATCTACGATCTGTTTAATCTAATCACAGGCAGGAAAAAGATGCAGATGAATCTAGCTGAAGCAACAGCAGCCCTCGCCACATTCTACTTAGGATCTTGCTCTACTAACAGGCAGGGAGAATTGCATGCTAGATTCTCTGTTCCGCGGATTGACATGCTTTGCGTGCATTTCTAGCACCACTACCATGGGTTTGTTCCGTTGTTTATGGATATCTTTTGAGCATTGTGTCTTAGGCCAGACTATGTTGTTTCTTTCGCTTAAAATCTGGGTGCACTGACTGCAGGTGAATTTAGCTCTGATCGTCTAAGCATATCACAGGCGAGGCAAAGTGCAGATGAAAATTTAACTGAAGCAACAGCAGCTCTCGCCGTGCTACTTAGGATCTGGCTGGGCTGGACTAATCCGCAGATGATAGCTTAGTTCTCGGCGTAGTGGAGGAGGTAGAGGTAGACGAGCTTCTTGACCTCCAGCGACTGTGCTGCCACGTTCTTGACCACCTGCCAGCCAGCCAGCAGTGAAAAAAAAAATCCAGTCAGGATCCGTGGCGTGGCGTATGGAGTGAGAGGAGGGGAATTGAATTTCCCAGAGGAACCTGCGGGAAGAGGTGCGCGACGTCGACGCCCTGCGCGATGAGCGCGAGGAGGCGCTTGAGCGCGTCGACCTTGTCGCCGTCGAAGCTGTCAGGATCCCGATGGATCTGACCGAAGAGGATCACGAAGAACACAGATTTGAGGAGAATTCGAGATAAAAGAGATAAATTGCTAAAACTAAATAAAAGGTAAATTGCAGGAAAGTAAGATAAAATTAGGGTTCATATTTCTTGGTTGATTGCAAGGGGATACAAGGGTAGGCTTATATAGACCTAACCAACTACAACATGACAACATAGGTGGAATACCGATACTACCCTTACAGCTAATAACCCACTACTCCATAGCACTACTAGTCCCTGACATTACTCCCCCCTCAAGACCATTGCTCAGCAATGGACAAGTTTCTTCAGAAACTTTTATCATTTGTAAATTATCCTTCCGAATGCATTCACTATCAAGGAGGGAGAAATGTAATGAAGATAATATCCATTTCCCTGTACTGATATATATGTGAAGATGGCAGCAAATGTTTTGTACTGTCAGTCTCATGGACACCTTGCTGACGGACAAACTCCAATTGGCCATGAAAGAATATCAAGATGTATGGATATTGAGATAAGGAGATGCCACTATATGCCATACTAATCCAACCCTTAATCTGAATCAGCTCTGTTATGTTCAGCCGGTTGCATGAAAAATGGAGTGATTCAATACCAGGATCCCAAATATGAGAGGTGTTGCTCGTTGGTAGTTGAATTTTTAAGACTTTGTACAAAACTGCTGCATCTCTTCCTTCTTGAGATATTTTTCCAGAACACAAGACCACTATCGCACACACACTAGTGGCAGTTGACATACAGATTGCAGAGAGAATAGCTTCTGTCCAACTGAACATGCAAGAGTAGCAGGCAAACTGCAGAACTGTTTCTGAATGTGGGCAGTCCAAAACAATTGCCAAGGAACAATAGTGTACCTGGAGGAAATCAGCCGAAGTATTGTACCAGGAATGAGACTGAGACCAGAATTGTGCCCAGAAATGCCTCAGGTCCATTAGAGTTGGCACTGCAGTTTTGCTTGACACCTTATCCATTGAGAACTCCCACAAAAATGCATACCATGGATTCCAAGACAAAATGTGAATGCCCTTTTTCATTGATGAATCAAGAATATGCTGAGCTCCAAATATTTTATCTCCATCCAGAGTTGTATTACGCCAGAGAGCTGATATAGCCCAATTGCCAAGACTGAGAGCACCTCTTTGCCACGATTGGGTGGCTTCAGGAGAGAAAAGATTACCCTGTATAGTCTGTATAGCTGAGAATTGCTTACTGTTGCAGCTCAAGAAGTTGAAATGAGTATGTACAGATAAGTTCACAGCCTTCTGTACTTCCAACAGAATAACCGGCAGTAATGAAGCAGCGATACCATACATATCGGGAGGTTTAGCTGGTGGTTTATTTAGCATAACATCCTCAAATACTCTAATCACAACGGACCGATATTCAGATTGGGACCATAGGTCAGTCGTACCAAGGAAGTAAAAATGACCTGCACTGCTGACTAGTTTCCCAACATGTCCATTGCCAATTGGGTCGTTGCTGCTGTCGTCATTCTGAGGGGTCATTAGAAATATTGAAGCTCCTGGATCCCATTCTTTTCTTCTCTCATGAATTACTAATACATTTGACTGTGGGTCGCTCAGCTGTTGTACATGTACTGATGCCTTCTCAAACTTGTGTTGCTGCTGCACATCAGTGAGATAATTCAGACAAGCAAGTGTTTGTTCAGTTTCTGGTGCCCTGCTGACACACTTGAGAATATGTTCAATGTCTTGCTGCTCTTCTGCATATGACCGCTGCTCAGGAGTGCTAGTGAGCACATGAACAAACTCATTTGAGCGGCCATCTGGATTGTCGTCGTCAACAGCGAACACTGACTCAGGAACGACTCGCTCTAAGGCATAATTATCTGGTAGCGCATAGTAGCTACGCTCAGTACCATCTGCTAGGAACAAACTTTTGTGGTTGAGATTTTGAAAATCATATTGCTGTGACATTTCATCGAACAATTGCATAGCGGTATCTGCAGTAGCTGATTGTAGTGTTGGTGCACTTGTTGCAGAAACAGGGCACACCAGTGTAGGAGCAGCAAAAGATTCGCCAAAACGGGAGCCAAGAGGAATTTCTGATGAGCTTGCTGCTGCACACGTAGAGGACCTTGAGGGAGCAGAAAAGGTCACCTCAGGAGTGCCGTCGAAGACGTCAGTGAGGAGGCCGTCGAGCGGTGGAAGCCTGGGCGCGGAGGTGTAGTCAGTGGCCTGCCTCTCGGAGTTGGCCGAAGCTTGATCTCCATGGTGAGGTCCCTCTTGCACAAATTGGAGCGGAACATGACCATCTTGGCGATCTGGATGCAGGGGGGCTGCACATGATGGCGCAAGGCCATCTCCGTGCACATGATGATCTGGATGCATGGGGGTTGCACGTAGTGGTGCAAGGTCTTCGTCGGGATGGTGTGGGAGCGCCCTGGTCGACCTCATTGCTGAATGAGACCGTCGGCGTCGAGGGGTTCGAACAACGACGTGTGGTCGGGAAACTCGCGCAGGGTACTCGCCCACTTCCTTGGGCGACGACGACGTGTGGTGGGCCGGTGACGAGGAGGTCTTGGAGGAGATGTGGCTCTGGATCGGGCGGAGGTCTCGATTTGGAGTGGTCGGGGCGGTGTCGGGAGCCGGAACTGGATGGTGGTCGAAGCCGGCGGGATGCAGATCTGATGTGACTGGAAAATTGGGAGGAGAGGAAGTGCTGGTGTATGGAGTTGGGTATGGAGCAGGCGGTGGCCAATTTGGCCAGTTTGGGGAGAAGCCATATGCGGGCGTGTACGCGGAGGCGGGAGGTGGGTAGGGGTAGGTGCCGGCGTAGGGGAACGCGGGTGGGTAATAGCCGCCGGGAAAAGGAGTAGGTGTGCAGGTGGCGGCGGGGGAGAAACTGCAGGGGGCGTATGGCGGCGCTCCGCAGCCACACGGGGGTGGGGGAACCATGGTGGTGGGGAAGAAGGGGGTGGGCACGGTTGCCATGGATGAATCGGAAGAGGAGCCGCCGGTGGAAATTTTGGCCGGGAATCGCTCGCTCTGATACCACTTTGTCAGGATCCCGATGGATCTGACCGAAGAGGATCACGAAGAACACAGATTTGAGGAGAATTCGAGATAAAAGAGATAAATTGCTAAAACTAAATAAAAGGTAAATTGCAGGAAAGTAAGATAAAATTAGGGTTCATATTTCTTGGTTGATTGCAAGGGGATACAAGGGTAGGCTTATATAGACCTAACCAACTACAACATGACAACATAGGTGGAATACCGATACTACCCTTACAGCTAATAACCCACTACTCCATAGCACTACTAGTCCCTGACAGAAGCGGGAGTCGAGGAGCGCCGGGAGGGCGGCGTCCTCGGGGTCGTCGTAGAGGTGCGCGTCCGTGCCCATCCGCCCCACCATCCACGACGCCGCCGCGCCGCTCGCCTGCAGCCCGAACATCCCCATGCCGGCGGAGGCGGCGGCGAGGGTGGCCGGATCTCGACGGCCGTGGCGACTAGCCGGAGAAGAGAGACGAACGCACGGGGCGCCGCGATGGTGTACACCGAGTGGGCCGTATTTCTGGTTCGTTTATTCCTTGGACACAAAAGTTGGAACTGCTAAGTCCCTTACTGTGGACAAGGCTTCTATCTTCTTTTTCGAGCCTGTGGATGGTTGTGTACTAGCCATGTATAGACGGTAAACGGGCTGAGTCGAATACTGTAGATTTCTTCGGGTTTGTTCGGGTGCTCCACCAAGGAGGGAGTCGGTACTTTTGATGACATCATCGCCGACGTAGCAACCGCTGCGGCGCAACTGACGGGACATGATCTGGTGGGCCCGACCCACGACTGGGCGGTCAGTTTGGAAAAGACCGATCAATGCGCGTTGACCGAGGCGTTTCCTCGATCCTCGTGCGTAGTGGAGGTAGTGGGCCGGCCGTTTTCTCTCCCACTGTGACACGTGTAGGGTCAGATTCTCTTCTCGGTTTTAACGGCACCGATTTAATGGCTTAGATTGAGGATTAAGGCTCTTTATAAACGGAAAGGAGAGGCCGGTTCATCCCCTTCATCTTCTTCCACCCAACTCCACTCTTCATTGCCACCACACCGAAGCTCTCGGAGCAGTGAGGAAAGCGTCCTCCGGCGAGATGGGGAAGAAGAGAGTCGACACCTCCTCCAGCGCCGTCGGGTCGAAGCCGACCGCCGCCGCGCCAAGGTCATCCACCGTCGTGGATGCCGCTGCCAAGGTTCCACAATGCGACTGGGAGCGATCTACCATGACCAAGCGCGAGGAGAACAAGATGCGCCGCTTGGGGTTGATCTCCAGCAACGAGAAGGACATCAAGTTTCCAGGTGCGGAATCTCGCTCCAAGCCTCCCGCCGGGTTCGTTGTGATGTTTGCCACTTTCTTGTACGTGGGCTCTCTCTTCCAGCCCACGAATTTCTTCGCTGCCTTCTCTTAACCTACGGCATCCAGCTCTGGCAGCTGACGCCGAATTCTATTTTGCATCTCGCCATTTTTATTACCATCTGCGAGAGTTTCCTGGGCATCGAGCCGCACTGGGGCTTACCATAGTATTAAAATGAAGCTCTAATAAATAAACATCTCTGTAGTCAAACTCATATGACTAGACACTACTTGCTCTAGGACCGTAGTGGCGTGCTATTCTAGCCAAGGCGTCCATGATGAAACTGCCGCAGAAGACATATATATACAAGCCAGTAAATCCTCTCGTTTCCTTCATTGCCTCCCCTTCTTCACCTTCATCATCGTTCTTCACTCGCCAACTGCGCTATAAAACATTTTCATCGTCTGGATCTCCTATTTTCACAGATTTCTCTCATCACCCCGTCCGCAACATTGTTCCTTGCATAGCACTCCCTCTTACAAAACTCCAATCACACACTTGCATCCACTCTCCTCCTAAATCAATCTGGATTCGATGGAGTTACACATGTTTGGGTGGGCAACAATCCTTCAGGAACAATCTTTCATTCTGTAAGCTTTGCATAGCCACGGGATTGGGGTGGGGTCTATTTTGTTCTGGGATACATAGCAGGTCCATTCTGGGATAATTGCACATACTTCCTCGGTCTCAAAATATAAGGCCACAACACATTTCGAGGCACAACTTTAACTAACAGTTTGACCAACAAAATATGAGTTATATGTCATCAAAAGTATACCGTTGGATTCATATTTCAAAGATATTTCTAACTATATATTTTTTCTGTCATATAACTTATATTTTATTGATTCAATTATTAGCCAAAGTTTTGGCTCAAAATACGAAGTCTTCTTACATATAAAAACGAAGAGAATGTCAAGTTATCAACCAGATAGAGTTTTTTGTTTGTTTGCTCGGACCCACTTGAACCAACTCGTGCATTACTTTGTACAAGCTTTCTCTGTCTGTTGACAAGAAAAAACAGAGCATGTCAAGCTGCTTGCTCTGCTTCGGCCACTGCCGGTTCCCGAGGATTTGGCACGGATATAGCCATGCTCGACTATCTCGAGGATTTGCCAAAGTGCAACTCCTACACCACCATTCTGGTTGACATCGACTTATTCTCTAAGCATGCTCACTTCATCCCCCGCACCAAGCTATATGGATAACATATGCCGACGGTGTTGATTTCAGACAGGGCGCATCTTCACTAGCTCCTTATGACAGGAACAATTTCATCATAAATCTTACTAGCAAGGATAGGCGCGGCGCGCCCAACCTGGAGTGAATGAATGAAGGATGCTTAAATTTTTGTTAGAATACGGTAGTTTGCTGCGACGCCCAGCCTAACCTGGAGCGAAAGAATAAAGGATGCTTTAAATTATGTTACATTACAGTTGTGATGTGGAGGTCTGATAGTAACAAATGGTAAGCAATGTGCTAAAATACTTAGAAGTGAGTGGACTATTGTTCTGTATGATGGGAATTATTTTCAGAAATAGCGGGTACAATAGGGACTTGAGTACTTGACTTTGGATTTTACTAAGTTCGGTATGTAAAAGCAGCAACAATAACTGCCTTGTTTCCTTTGAATAGTTCTTTAGCGCAAGTTGTCATCGTCCTTATTGCCGGATGATAGAACAATGACTTCTTGGATCTTGACATGAAGGCTGGAGCTGGTGTGGCTCCTGCTCTGCTAGAGGAGGGCCCTGGCTCGTCGTGGGTGCCAACAGCGGAGAAGATATCTCTGGCACACTGAAGTGGGCTATCCGAGCAGTGCTCTCCATGCAATGTCATTCAAATATTCTTTTGAAACTAATAACCATGCTTCTAGTTTTCCATTGATTCGTTCAAAGCGATCCGAAGTGGTGTTTGTGGTCTTGTGGGCCTATCATCATATTTCATAGAAAGAAATCATCAAATTACCACAAAGCAAAAGAAGTAGTGCGAAGATATGAGCAAGGAAGAGATTTGTAAAAGTATACATTCTTATTAAATCATGTCTATTTCAAAACACACCTAGGTCTATCCTGCAACTATGTCCTTTTATCATAGGCTTGCCGTTGCAAACATAGTTCTAGAATACATCAAAATAACCATACAATACAGCTTATGGGCTAAGAGTATTGTAGCTCTGCATAATCAGCAAACCTTAGAAGGAATGACTGACAAAAATCCAAATTAAGCACTCAAATCAGAAAAGGGTTCTCTACAGTTTATACAACACATTCATTCAGTTAGTTGTTTCTATATCTCTGCAAATCGTGTGTTCTAAACCTGCAGAAATACACCACATAAGTTTCCCACGGTCGCCTTTCACTGAATAGGTTCCTATGCATTTAGAGGATTTTTTTTATAGCAAAGGAGAGTATGTACTAACTGAAATAGCATATATAATATAACAGGAAATTTGTGACACTCAAAGAGCTCTCCTTGGATAAACACGTGACACTGGGACTGTTGCTAATTTATTACTATGTAGCACTCAAAGAGGACTACTACTAATTTGTTTCGCTAAACATTCGAACACATAGCAGCACGATAGAATAAGATGATATCATATGGAAGCTAGCACAATTCAATCGGCTAATTTTACTTTCAGTGAACTATAAAATAAGTTGGCATCTACGTTACTTGATGTCAAACGTGAAAGGTAACCTGAAAGAAAGCATCCATTTGATGTAGAATACAGTTGATGAGAAAAAGAACATACTGTGCGCACAGATTGCTTCCATTTGCAGAGTGTTTCTCCTCTTCATGCTTCCTGGAATGAAGGTAAATGCATGTATTCGGCGTTTGAAGCAAGTCACTGAAGTATGTACTTGACTTGAATGTTTTCCCAACACATGAGTGGATGTCATAGATATATGAACTACTCTGAGAACACGTTGTCTAGAAAACACATGGAAATAACTTTGTAACCTGTGTATCAAGGAAGAACAAAAAATCAGTGATTTATACATCAAAGGAACCCGCAAATCTATTTATGAACCCTGTAGTAAAATTTACCATAATCCATATTCTCTGCAAGTAATTCAGGTCACATACAATACAAACCGGAAGATAATGAGAAAGGAAGATACATGTTCAAGCTTCTAAAATTACTCAGATATTCAGATGTTATGAGAACGGATCCTAGAAAAAAGAAATATTTCCATGCGAATTGTTAAGTGAGTGGCTACACTGAAAAAGCAAGCTGAGAAATGACCAAACCTAACAGCGCCTTAAAGCAATTCAGAAGTTTAAATGTTCCTTAGCAATTGTATTCAAGGATACGAATCCATAGTGCAGCTAGAAGGGAAAAGAATTAAAGGGATGCAATTAACATGTAGGGAGAAAATGTAGTCAAGTACAATGTTTCTGAATTTCTCTCTATTTCGCTTTGGTTGACCGTTGGACCCTCAAAATGAAGCTTCATTAAATATTTTTTAAGAGAAGGCCGGGATGACACACCTCTAAGGAGAACTTGATTATTGTACAATATTGAACCTTTATCTATATGATAATCTTGTTCATGCCAACTGAATCATCGAAACAAAGATTATATAATATGGAAAAACTTCTACAGGCTAATTCTGAAGGAAGAACCAATCCTTATAATAGATAATTATCCTGACATATAAAATATAGCTGCTAAATAATATGAGTACTCTGGTAAAGAAGTGATATTTAAAATTCGAGCAAACACTGGATGAGTCCCTCATTGCACTCAATATACTACTGTTCCGACGCATCAATGCCCAACGAAGAGTAGCAGAGGAAGTACAAATTTTGACAACCAGCAATCAGACCTGAAAAAAATGCCCTTACAGAACCAGAAAAGATAACATCCCAAACGGCAGAGAGAGAATAAAAGCAGCAGCCACCAGCAGCTCTGTTCGACAACCTGAAAACAGAACACATACAGTCAAGACTGAAGAGAATTGGCCGAGGCAGCAGACCAATTCACTATAAATGATATAAATAACAGGAAAATCCAGGTAATTTTAACCACGCACTTACAAATTTTATTTCAAGAATAAATCTATATATAATATTGGTTGGAGCCATCTAGTTCAGTTGGGAAGGAGAGCGAGAGAGAACAAAATAGAACACACAAAGATGCATTTTATTCTCTTTAGAACTTTGGAAAATATTTTGCAGGCTAACAGAAAAGACCAGTTGGCTTTTCAAGAAGCATGCCCATAGAAGTTAAGAAAAATAGCAGGAAGGGCAGGCTAAGCATTATTGCTAGATACCAAACTGTCGATTCCGTTATGCAGTTCTTCTCTTCCAGTGATCTGTTCATTACAGAATCCGTTGGATGGCATTCTAATTTTTACAACTGGACAGCTAAATTGTCAAAATCTCTAGAGGTGCAGCTAGACTGAATCCACAAAAATCAATGCTCAAGAAGCATCTGGAAGGTACAAAAGTACAGGCTAACTTAATCCACAAAATCATTCTGATGGTTGGCATCTTTGGGCAGGAACATGAACATATCAAAAAAGAGTCCATATTTTCTAGCGTACTGAACCTGTGTAATATCATCTTGTCTTGTCATAAAGAGAAAGATCCACCTAGCGTATGTAAGTTTGGAAGATAGAATAAGAATAATTATTTCACCATATCAAAGTCTATCATCAGAAAAAGGATACTGTCATCATTTGAAACAATTTATTCAATATTTTCTTTTCAGCTTGGCTAGGAAAATATGTCTCTTTAGTTCAATTCCTTCAAGTTTAGAGTTGTGAGAGGATGATCAGGTTTCACAGTATGAACATATGAAAGTGCTACACAAGAGGGAAGAATTAAACGTGGCATCTAGTTAACTGTACATCAATACATTACTATTAGGATCTATAATTGCTCACAGCCAACGGCAATAAAGAGGATCACAGATACGGAATACAGGGACAGTTCTACAAATCAGAAAAAACCCAGAACCAGTCCAGTTGAGGGTATGGATACCTAGCCTGGCCCAGGCATCAGAGCGACCAAGGCCAACCTCGAAGTGATGGAGTTTGAGCAACTCACCAGGGTACTTGAGAATAGCTAGGTGTGGACCAACGGGTGGCCAATATTCTTGAGCTGCGCGTTCCACAGAGGTCTTGAGGCCAGACCACAAGAGTGATCACAGCGACGGCGCTGTAGAACGCATGCGAGAGCGAGAGGAGCGGAGGGAAGACCAGCTGGTGCTGGACTGCTGGTTCTGGCATGGATAAACATGATGGTCAGCACTGCCCGAGGTACGTCGTCGCCGAGGATGACCGCAGTTCATGGCCGGTCCAACTAGCCCCGGAAGGTTCAATTTCGGGCCTGAAATTAAACGGCACCTTGGACGGAATCGGGGGACCTCGAGAATAGCAGAGCACATCAGCGGGCTCTGCCGCCAAGTCCGGGAAGGAGCTTCTGGAGGCTGGTCGCTGGGGGGATCAGCTTCACGCCTCCCGCGACCGCGACCGCGCCCGCGCCCGCGCCTGGAGACCACCCATCTACTCGCGCGGATCTTATTGCGGGTGACGATCTCGTTCGTATTCGTCTCCTTGCGATGTTGACTTTCCTGACAACGTCCGGTGGCGATGGAATCAGAATTTAGATCGATGAATTACTGTTGAGAGGAAGAAATAAGTACGATATAGATACCAACCCGTAGGTTCGCTCGCCGATTTGATCAAGATTGTCGAAGCAGTCGACGCCGCGATGCAGGCGTGGGGCGTCGCGGGCAACGGCGGCGCCTGCAACCACCATCATGGGCACATCCACCAGCAGCACCTCCACCACCACGAAATCGACAACCACCACGGGATCCTCCACAAGCAGTACCTCCATCGCCATGAAACTGGCCACCGCCACGGGCTCCTCCACCAGCAGCACCTCCACCACCAGAAGGGCGACCACGGCGCAGGCGGAGCCCCACGGAGAGACCCACACGGAGATCCCCGCACCATCAGAACCGACAAGAGGGCCGGACTGAGAGAAGGAGAAACTCGGACACGCTGGTGTCGTGTCAGCCGGAGAAAAGACAAAGGAGAAGATGCTCGAGATAGGTCAGTTGGTCACTGCGCCGCTTTGACCGTCGAGGAAAATCCAACATCCGACAATCTAAACAATATTGGCCCACCACGTTCTAAACATCTAGCAGCTAGAGTCACACCAGAAACGCACCACTCCACAGCTTCACCAAAGAAAATACAGATAGACACACGTGTTGTTAGCAACCTCAAACCCAGAATAAATAGCACGTAGCACCAACAATGTACACAAGAAAGAATCAGACGGAACCAAATCACCAAAGAGCATGCGTGTTAACAACACCACGTTAATCCAAAGGAGAATTCAAAACTCTGAGAAAAATTGAGGCTGTTACGGTTTTTTAATATAGTACTTATATAAGTACATGGAGCCTTTCGAACAAAAAGAAATCAACGTGGAGTGAAGTGAGAAATTGATGAAATGGTTCTGAAATCCACAAATAGGGAAACTAAAACAGATATCACAAATATAGAGGAAAAGAGTCATCTTGTTAATCAAAAGGCAGCGGTCCTGGGCGTTGATCTATAAAAAAACGGTGCCACGGAGGTGTAAGCAGAGTGGACTTCTGAGTTTTGATTTGAACTTTCCATCAGGCGTCCTCTACCTCCATGTACGGCTCCTGATCATGCAAGCGCCCACAACTCGAGAGGACCTCAGCTGCAGCCGCGAGGAAGAAGCCCACCGAGGCGAGAGATGTGGCCATGGAGCATCATGAGTCTGCACAATAGTTGCTCCCTCTCGATCGCCTCCAAACCTGGTTCCTGCCTCCTCCCGCCGGCGGCGATGTTCCTCTGAAAGGGAGGCTGGCGGCGGTGGGGTGGACATTTTCGAACGCATGGACACTCGGATCTTGTCTCCTATATATATAGCAGCGTTAAATGGCCTTCTAATTTGGGAGATTGCTTCTAGTCTAAGGCATGCACCTGTTGATCAGGACGAGCGTGGTTCCTCCGTCTTCAGCACAGGCTTTCTTGGATGGCTGGAAAGCTGGCGCTCCAAGTCTTGCTTGAGATCGTCGTGGTAGAAACCGCTCAGCCACACTTCCTTGAGCCCAATTAGATTCTCTAGGAGAGAAATCTGCAAAGACGACCCACTGGAGCACTGAATCTTTAGCACCTCGACCTTACCATGTAACTCCCCAAAACTAAGCTCTAATCTCGAGGTGCACTCAATCTCGAGGACCCGGGTCATGTTCCAATACCCATTTTCAATTCTTAGTGATCTATATAAACCAAGTTCTTCTACATCCCGTTGTGTTAATATGCTCAACGAAAACTTGACCTTCTTGATATTCTGAAGCTGAAGCAGCCAGACAGGGGATATTTGGACATGCCCGTACGCCTTAAGGCTCTTGAGGGTCTTGGGTGGTTTAGAGATGCCACCGAAACGAGCGAAGAGACCACCCTTATCCTGATCAACTCGCACTGACAGGGACTCCAGATGGGCATAACCCGAGATGGCCGAACAAAAGTCCGTCCAGTGCTCTCGGTTGATGCCGGACACCCCGAGCTTGCGTAATTGGGTAAGGTTCTTAAGCTCCTTGATGACGGCCTTCCCAGCTGCAACATTGACAACACCAATAGTATGCAAGGCCGTCAGGTTTCCAATCCCTGCAGGGACCTTAACACTTCCATTATCTTGTCGGGGCTTCTGGAACTTAGAGAACCAACTGGATACCAAAGTCTGTGGCCTGCTCCATGATGATGTTGTTGATGCCCGGACCCCATCTGATACTGCTTCTTGGACTCTGGCTGTGTCCTCGGCTGGTGTTGATATCTGGTCCACATGTTCTGTTTGTGAAGTTGCAACTGTGTCATCACCTTCATCCTTTGTCAAGATGGTGCCCGCACGAATGTATTGCAGTTTCTGTAGCTTTGAGATACCCAGCGGCAGCTTGATTACCGAGGTGCCTCTGACGTCCAGAGTCTGCAACTGCCTCAGGCCACACAATGATTCTGGTAGAAGGCTGATCTTCTTGTGTCCTCGCAGGGAGAGGAACTTAAGGCGAGGCAGTAGCTTCCTAATATGCTCAAGATGATCATTTGTCACATCCGTTGCTTCCTCCAGATCCAGCACCCGAACCAGCCTCATCTTTTCAGAGATGAGGAAGGGTTTCCAAACACCAAACACTGTCAGCGACCTTAGCCGTGAGACATCGATGCCCCTGAATACAATCTCATCTCTGTCCCAGCTGCTCCTTATGGTGAGATGCTGTCCTGCATGCTGCGAATTGAGGCTACAATGCCCATCCAGTGCAAAGACAAGGTTATCTTCCATTTGCCGTGAGATGATGTATTCATGGAAGAAAGCATTAACTTGGCAGAGGACGCTGGACCCTTTTTCTTCATATGGATGTAACGCACTATTATTGGCTTCTCGATGCTGGACTATGCTCAAGCTGACAAGCTCCAAGAACAATCTTTCCCCATTCTCCTCAGCTACCCTATCGGATGTGTCCCGAGAGTAACCTTCCGCGATCCACCGCCGCAGCAAACGCCTCCGTCTGATGTTGCGTTTTGCAGGGAAAACAGACATATAAAAGATACATGGCTTGAGTGAATCGGATAAGGTATCGAAGTAAGACTGCATCCAAGCAAATAAGCCCCTTAAACAGTGGAATTTTGGGTCCTTCTCCAGTGTTCCCATAAAGTCACCATTTATATCATTCAACAATTTTTTTGTTTCTCTAGACATGTCCTGAGATTGGCCTCCTGAAGGAATTATTTCTTTTGCGAGGAGTTTTCCAATAACATCTATAACTTTGATAATCCCGCCACACTTGGCTACGATATGCTCTAAAGTCAATTCCCTGCAGCCCTGAGTCATCTTCACTCCAGAACAACAGTTAATGTTGGGAACAGTAATCACTTAAGAAAAAAATACACTTTTAATTATCTTCATTCCATCACCAAAACTCTATCTAGGAAAGCTGAACTGGGCTATATATCCCATCCGAGCGAACAAACCTAATGCCTTCCATGCGGACAGAGATTTTGTGCACATGGGCACTAGTGATCTCATTTTTTTAAAATAATCAAAAATCATATTTTTCAGTTTTAAAAAATTCTGAAAAAAAAATCCGCATACATATAATGATGTATCCCACAAAGGTGCAAAATATCAATTTCAAATATTTAATATTTTGACCTACACAAAAATAACAAAAGTGTAGATCTGAGTAGTCATTTTCAAATCTCCAAAACATATCACATTTTGTCATTTTTGTTTAGCATAAAATAAAAATAATTTTGGGTTGACATTTTGCATGATTGTGGGATGTATCACTGGCAGTCTCCAGAATTATTTTCATATGTTTTTAATAACTTGTAAAAATATCTTTTAATTTTTTAAAATGGCGAGAGCACTAGAACTCGGGAGGCAAAATCACTTTTCGCTTCCATGCACCATATTTAGATTAGATCTAGTCGAGTAAAATAGAATAATAAAGGTCCACATTTAAACAAGTAAATCAGTATACTTTTATTGAAACATTAATCTCGAACTTTGATAATCTCGAACTTTAATTTTTGCGAGCATGTCAATTAGCCGCAAGACACGCACTACTTACGAAGTAAGCTAGCTACTTAGAACCTTGATGGATTTCTAGCACCAGCACACTGCTTAGTATAAGAGCATCTCTAAGCCAAAAAAATCTTCAGCGGAGCAAATTTGTTTCTCTAACGACGGAAGTGACACCTAACCGAAAGCTAAAAAGACTTTATAGGAACAAAAATACGAATCCGGCCCCAAAAATCACCCCCTCTCCTATATTTGCTCGGCCACGAGGCCGATGTGAAAAAATCCCCTCCCTTCCGCCGCTTACTCTCCCGCCGCCGTTCTACTCCCCACCGCCCCTCCTTCCACCCAAACCAGCCGGAGATGGCCGGATCCCGCCGCTGGTCACCGCCGCCTATCCGCAGCGCCTTTCGTTGCCGCGGCGTGCCTCGTGGCCGTAGATCTAGCTCTCCCGGCCTCCCATCGATGGCGGCACCTCACGGCTAGTAGCACAGCGTGCGGCAGCGGTAATGGGGGACCTGGGTGGCCGAAATCACTGACCGGAACACTGGCCAACACCACTAGCTAGGTATGTTCTAGTCAGCGCGGCAGGCGGCGTGGGCGCACGATGTCACCAACGTCTAGTTCCATGGCTCCGACCGCGGGCCGCTCAACTTCCCCCTCGAGTGTGAAGCCGTGTCGGAGCTCTTCTCCCCTCCGAGCCACGGCCGCGCCGCGCGCATCGCTCGGGAGGACCGAGAGGCTCGGGTGCGAATCGAGGCTGAGGCCGCCGGCGAGAGGTATATGGCCGAGCTTCGTCGGCTGAATCCCGGCCGCGTCCCGGTGGAGGCGCAGTGCTTCGCAGAGTTCGCCGCGTGCCGCGGCCTCGCCTCTTCAACGGCATCGGTGGCGACGGGACCTTCTTCTTCGACGGCGGCATCGTGTTCCTTCGCGACGGCGGGTGGCGTCTTCCTCCGCCCTGGCGCAGGGCGTCATCGACCTCTGCAACAACGACGACTCCTTCAACGCCTGGCTCGAGAGCCTCGACGACTAGGTGGCTTGAATTTGGTGTTTTTTTCGTTTGATTGCAATTTGTTTGATGAAATGTATAGTAGAAGATTGAGATATAGGAGTTTAGATTTAGAAGATCAATTCCGGCGGCTGAAGTTTAGAGGAGCAAAAAAAATTCTCATCGGTTAAACAATGCACCGTTTTGTCCTATAACATTTAGGAGTTGGGCTAGAGATGCTCTAATGTTTTTATCTCTCCACTAACAGAACCCTTTTACTGGCCGCGGGCACATACTGCCGGTCACTGATGATTCCGCCTTTCACTACAGTACCGAAGACCCCCCCCCCCCCCCCTCCTCAAGCAAAAAAAAGTTATAAAATTCCTATGAAAATAAAATTTCGAATTCTTCATTTTGAATTAATGCTTAACATGGAAATAATAATATCATATGGTTCAGCAATAAAAATACACTAGTTGCTACGTACTCTTGTACTGCTTGCACTAATTAACTTGTCAAAAAATAACTTGTAAAAATAACTGCAGTTCTTGCAGGTTATTAACTTTTCAAAGTAAAACGTGAATGACTAGTTCTATTTCCTTCCCTTGCCGAAATTGCATATAAAATTTTCGAAACAAAAAGTGCATATACTAGCATGCATGCATGAAACATAGTATGAAATTAGCTAGTAGCTGGTTGGGATGAAGTATATATAGCTGGCCAATAGTGAGGAGGAAACACACCTTGTTGAAGAGATTAAGGGCCGAGTCCGAGTTAAGACCTTTGACATTGACTAGTTGTGCTTCCTTGCCTACACAATGCATGGCGACTTTTTTCTCATTTGTAATGACGATTATACGTGACTCCGCACTATCTGGTAAGAAGGCGGCTTTTATCAAGTCCCAGTCATCTGTGGACCGTAGACCATCCATGACGACGAGGCATTTATGTTGATGCATAATCCTACGACAAGCTTGAATTGGGTCTTGGCCTTGCACAATGCCAACGGCCGCAGCTTTCTTGGCTTGGAGATCATCCGAATAGAAATCCAAAAGTAAGCAGCGAGAGAAATCCGTCAAGTTGAACGGATGGGGCACATCTACCCAACTGTACATTGTAAATCCATGACGAGCATGGATGTGCGTACATACAGTGCCAGGCACCTGGACTTTTTGCTGCAAACCAAGCATTGCGTGGCAGAAGACGCTTCTGACGAGAGTTGATTTGCCAACACCAGCAATCCCCCACACGGAGATCACACCGTTGCACGTGCCTAGAACTTCTCCAAGGTCACGCGCCGAGCTCGCCTGACGCCCAACAAGTGTATATGTGTTGGTCCAGTTACGCGCCTCTTCGCTTCTATTGGAGAGTACGGGGATAGTACTGCCCTGCATGTCAGAAACATAATTGTTTATTTTCCTTTCTTTAATGATTGGCATGAGTTTTTTTTTAAATGCACATTAAATAAGTTAAACAAAAATAAAATTATAGACGGGAGAGGGAATAATAAGCTACTCAAGAGCCCCTGGCCGGCAGAGGCTCGCCATGGCGCCCAGCCTCGCCACGTATCAAATATGTAAGATTTCAAGTTTATTTATATTTTGGTTGTATCATGCATCAATGTTTTGAAAATATGTTGGTTTTCATACGTATATTTCAATTCTCTTTACTACCATCCGTGATTCCACAAGACGTGGCACACGTCTATGTGTTTACCTGTGTTATAAAAGCGACAAACAAATAACGAAGAACGAAAAAGAAAACGCATCGGAGACACAAGATTTAACGTGGAAAATCCCTCCAACATAGGGGAAAAAAACCACGGGCGCCAGCCAGCAAATACTTCACTATATCGAGAAGTGTTTACAAACGCCGTGGGTTATCTTATAATCTGATAAACCCTAACCGGGAACTTACAAGAGGTATATATAGGCGGTGGCATCGATCCGTACTTGGATCACAATATAACAACCAGTGTGGCCCACTATTTAATAAAACCATTTTTTTCTTATCTTCCACCTCCCCATCCCTCTGTCCCGTACATCTTCTCCCTTTTCCGTTTCTCTCGAGTTGATGTTCCTCTAGATCTCCAAATCTTGCATCTCAGTTTTTTTTAGAATTACTTGCATCTCAGTTCAGTTCTTGTAGAATTGAAATCCTATTTTCCATCCATGGCCTATACAAAGGCCACTAACCGGTCAAGTCCCACCCGGCCCAAGCCACCTAAATCCTATCTCTAAATGCAGCCATGCACTTTCTTCCCTGGGCGCTCGCTCCCCCTTCCTCGATGGCTACCAGACCCGACGCGCCACACATCGGCCGGCTTGCCTCGCCGCTCCATGTCTGAAGCTCCCTCTCCTCCATCGCACGCGTCCCTGCGGGCCTTGCCCGTTGCCGCCTTCTGCAGTTTCGGTCGACGCCATTTCCGCCCTCGCGCGCGTCCTGCTGGCCCTTGCCTGCCACCGCCTTCTGCAGTTCCGGACAACACCGGTCACCGGCCACACCAGGCCCTTACGCCCGCCGGCAAGGCGCCATTTCGGACCTGCCCGAGATCCTCGCTGCGGGGTGTGGCGGCGAGACCGACCTCGCTGCGCCAGCCTACCCATAGCGCTCGAGCGCCTCCCTTGCACTTGGTTCCCTGCAACGCTCCATCTTCCCATCGCTCGCGTCCGCGTCAAGCATCTCCTCTACCTCCTCGTTCTTCCTCTTGTTCGTTCGGGTTGGGAAGAAACAAACGACCACGAACCGGTACAATGGCGTTCCCTCCCCGTTGCCATCGATTTCACTATTTTCGGACGGTCGCTATCGTAATGTGATGTTGGAGTCTTATTCGATCGGGGAGAGTAGAAAATATAAACTAAACGGTAGGGTGGCCGGGTGGGAGGGCAAATTTTAGTAAAAAGAGGGTAGACTCGCCAAAAAATTGGGGAGGAAACACTATTCCCTTTATTATTAATATACATAGATATAGATATATAGGTATAGATTTGGAGATGACTAAGAAGGGGGACTTAAGTGGGATTCCACTTTAAGCCCTACTAGGGGAAATTTTGGTATCTTTGCACTGGGTGGCCTGGTCTTATCCCCTTTTCTTGCTAAGGAATATCAGTCTCCAAACCATTGTGACTCTTCCTTATTTTTTGGTGTCCCCTCTTCCCCTTCATCTGCTGCCACCATGAGTGACATTGGAGAAGTGAGTGGAGAGCATCTTGGGCTCATGCTCCAAACTATTGTCGAGTTGTTTATGTCCACTGAAAAATAGAATCAACATGCTCGTGGGGAAACTGCTCATTGAGAGAGGGGATTGTGACTCGGGTTCTTTTCGCCAGGGATGTTTTCTCCATGGTCAACTATCGATGTGGATGGAGCCTGTCTTGTAGCATATGCGATGGGAAACATGGCTAGGGGCCCATCGAGCATCGTGTCGCTGATTTCATCACCAGTAGTGGAACCGAGCGAATTTCAAGATATGTGGACTACCCCGTAAAGAACTGTTGGCGGCATGTTCGGCAGGGCACCACTTTGGTCTAAGGACTTGCCTAAGGAATTTCCATCTTGACAGAACCTTGGAGGTGGCAAAACCCCCTTGTTGGCTCCTTCTGGTGCCTAAATGTGATGCTTCCAAGAACCAATGCTGCCATGGGTGGGGTAGTGCGTTGTCTCTGCGCCCATCCTCATCCAACCCGGGAGAAGGTAGGAGGAACAAGAAGCGGCATCATTGCCATAATATATTCCTTAGCGGCCCAGTCAGTTAGCTCGAGGAGGAAATCCTACATCTGGCTATTGATGGAAAAGGCGCAACCAAGGCTATGAATGCCATTCTCAGCCATCGCAAGGGAAAAATTGTACTGAGTGTTGGAAAGGACAAGGATCCTGACTGGATGATGTTGTTCATTTAAGAGGTCATGATGCAAATGTTGGTGAAGTGTTTTTGCTGCGGGTGAAGTTGGTGTATTTTCAGTAGGTTTAGGTCCAGCTTAGTTGTTTTCGAGCATGCTCGAGGGTCCAAGAAAGGGTTGTAATCGACTTTCTTCAGGACTTATCATGCTGAGCTACAAGGGCGGAAAGCATATACTACACAGCTCTGTGCGGCACTAGTAGGTCACGCCACCAAAAGCGGTGGCTTCATAGGCCGGCCCGTTTAGGCGGGTTTTTCTTTTTAAATTCTTCTATTTCATTTTCTATTTCTTTTTTATTTCCTATTTTGATAGTAAAAAATGTTCATGGCGTGAAAAAATAGTCATATTTTCAAAAAGGTTGTTCATAGTCAAGAAAAATGGTCACGGTATTTTAAATAATTGTTCATGGGATTAAAAAAAAGTTCACATGGTTAAATTGAGTACTTTTATGCAATTAAAATATGTTCATTTGTTTCTTAAAAATGGTTATGGATTTGAATTTTTTCTACAACGCTGAACCACCTTTGTATTAATAAATGTAACTTGATAAAAATTAAAAGATTTTTCAAAAATTAAAAGTACTCCCCTGTGAGGGAAGAACTTTATTTAACAAGCCCCCCTGTGAGGGAAGAACCATCTACAAGGGCTTACCGAATTGGGCTAAAAAATGCTTGTTTTCTATTACAAGAATCACCATTCAGTTGGGGGAACGCAGTCATCTTTGTGACGTAGAAAAAAACTCTATATGTTACATTTCTTAAAACTGTGTTGTGTTACTTCCATCCTTCTGAACGGAAGGCTGACATCATCTTATTGCATATGCTCTAACAATTAACACAAAACACGTTGTGTCTTTTCTAAAGTAAATGTACGCATACGTTAAGGAAAGTAATTAGTAAACAGACTCTAGAAAGAGAGTACTCGTAGAAGATAATGCCATGAATAAACATGCATATATACCTTTATTAACGGGTGAAGCATTGTTTCCTCTTTTATATCTTGGGCGTTGAAAGCATGCTGTTCCTCAGATACAACATACTTGGCCACATTTTCATTATTTGTGATGACAATGATACATCCTTTTGTAGGTTCGGATAAGAAGGCATCTCTTATCGAGTCCCAGTCATCCCTGGACCCCAGACCATCAACAACAATCAAGCATTTGTATTTCCGTAGAAACTCACAGCACCCTTGAATTGGGTCTTGGCCTTCCATAATACCAACTGCTGCAGATCTCTTGTACTGTAGATCATCTGAATGAAAATCTAAAAGCAAGCGCCGGGAGAAGTTAATCAAATTGAATGGATGCTGCACATAGACCCAGCTAAACATTCTGAAATTCCATCCTTGAATTCGGTGAGTTAACTTGTCATCTTCATCAGCCCGTTCCAATGATTCTTCAGACCAAAAAATTTCTACATAGTATTTGTTTCTGACAATATCTGATTTCCGCGAACAGGAAGTCCCCCACACAGAGGTGACGTGATTGTGACACAAATTGTGAAATACACTCCGATGTTTCTTGAGCCAGTCACGTGCCTCTTCCCTTCTAGCGGAGAAAAAACGCCCCGTGCGAGAAGCCTGCCTGTCATCAACTCCGTAGTACTCACAACCCTGCAAGTAAAGACACATGATCGTTACACATTGTTCCTTGTATGATCCGACCTCCACGGCCCTTAACACAAGCCAACAACAGTATGACCGTGAGATCAAGAAGAGTTATAGTTTGTGGTGAGTAAATATGCATACCTTTATCAAGGCACGAAGAACCGGGTCCGTTTCTAGATCTTTGATACTGAGTACTCCATTTTCATTATCTATACAATGTGCGGCCACCCTTTCTTCATTCGTAATGGCGAGGATACAACCTTTGATTGGCTTGGATAAGAAGGTAGCCTTAATCATGTCCCATTCATTTGTGGACTGCAGACCATTGATCACGACGAGGCAGTCATTCTCACGCAAGAATTTACAACACTCTTCAGTTAAGCCTGGGTCTCTCATCATACCAACCGCTGCAATTTCGTCGACTTGGAGGTCTTGCGAACGAAAATTCAAAAGTAAGCGTCGGGAGAAGACCTCCAGATTGAAGGGAACGGGTACATCAACCCAGCTATGCCGTTCAAATTCCACTCCCTCAAATTGCTTGGACTTGTACATTATGCTGGTGTACACTTTATGGACGATAGTTGATTTGATATCACCAGTACTCCCCCACACGGAAGTCACACCGCGACATCTGATTTGCCAAATAAGTTCACGTGTTCCACTACCGCGCCCAGACTGCAAGTACGAAATGTATTCATCAAATTGGATTCCAGCTAGCTGTGCATTCAAGATACATATCTGAAGGACATTTGTCTGTGTAAAAAGAAAAAAACCACATGCACACAAAAGAAGAAGATACATGCTCAACCCATTCAACAGAACGGTCCCAACTACGTAAAGTCATCATGAATACCTTTAATTGCTCTGTGGATTCGCTCACACAGTATGTGATCAGTGATGGTCGTCTAGTACATACTGTGACGCACACTAGTATATATAGTGCCCGGATGAAACAAAGAATATAAAAATGTGTGCCATCTTTTGATGTAGAATATGTCAATAGATTGTGAAATGCATGTTTTATGATTCACGATTTTCATGATATTAGTTAATTTCATTCACAATTATCAAAAGGTATTTTATTCGTTTAACTTCTTGTTCAGTTCAGTCAATTGTCATGATAATTTTTTTTGAAATTTCATATATCCACTCTAGGTAATGGCTCAGTTCAGATTTTTTTTCATGATATTAAAAGATAAATTATGCATTTACATAGTTAATGTATCAGACTAGTTATTACTAGCTATTTTAGGGCGGTATTGGCCTATGGAAGTCAAGCCCACTAATATTATGTGGAAATTTAAAGAGCAAGCAATATATATTTGTAACTATTATTGCTTCAGACCACATAGCTATTAAGTAGTTATCCTCCATTTTAAAAAGAAAAAGAAAGCTATTAAGATCTATATTTTTCCAGAAAGATTTTCTTACGGTTAGGATTATATAACTATGGACATATGTAGTGTTCAAATAGAAATTCATAATAAAAGTTTTAATTTAGGACATTTAAATTGCACCTTACATAGATCAACGTCGTAAGGAACAATATGGAGAGTACGAAAAAAAAAAATGTACTTATGTGAATAATTTTCGTTGTAGTATATCTAATGTTGTCTCCGACTTACCTTCTTGGAGAAGGCACACAGTGATTGATCATCAGAGAACCGCGTGAGCTCTGATACTTGATATGGCTTCCCTGTGCAGAGAAGTGCAATCTGTAACTGATTTGTTGAGACGATGAGACGGCTGCCGTTGTTACTGTCCGGTAGGTACGATTTGATAACATCCCATTCTACCACAGTGGATACCTCTTCAAGGATGACCAAGTACCTCAGCCCACTCATCAATTGCCGCATGAGTTTAGCCTTGAGGTGAGCATCTTCCATATCCACTGCCGATTTCATCCTTGCTAGGAATTCTGCACCTACGTTATCTTCGCTAGACCTCACACAAACCTGAATCAGCATGCTCTTGATAAACTCATCAGGTTGAAAAGGAGTCATCAACTTTACCCAGGCACGGGTATTGAATCTTTCGCAGATTTCTGGGTCATTATATGCCTTCATGAGAATGGACGCCACCCCAAGATCAGCTGTTCCTGCGCTTCCCCAAACCGAGATCACCTGAAGATCACTGTCTTGACTCTTGATCAACTTCTCAAGGTCGGCCATGCTGTTGCTGCGACACTTCCCCATGTCCTCCCACACCTCTCTTAAGATGTGGAATGCTGATGGGCATGTATTTGCCCGATCTGGCTGTTCAGCCAGTGACATGGGCTTGGTGGAGTTGGAGCCAGAATCCACGATGAGGTTGTAGCGCACGTTCCTCTGGCATACATCCTCGACCCTGGCCTTGATATCCTTTATATCGTTGACCGCCTTGTCCAGGGGCAGCGGTGGCGCATCGCAGGACACCACCATGAGCCCGAAGCGCCACAGCCACCCCAAGGACGTCTTCTTGTCCAGGTGGACAACAAACTCGACGCAGTCCTCAACGTCAAAGGCGAGGTCACGGATCTGCCTCACCCAGGTCCTCACCACTTCATTATGGGCACCCTTCACATTGGCGACTTTGAGAAAGGATTGCATCATTTCGAACTCACCGGTGATGAACACCAGGTCGTTCTGCACCTTCACCCTCAGCTTCTTCTCCTCCTCTATCGCCAACTTCACCCTGCTCACTGTCCCCTCCATTGCCATCTTGGTCAGCCCAAGGGCGAAGTCCGCCATTGTTTGAGCTTCTGGATCTGGAAGCTCTCTACACTACAGGAGGTCGGGCGTTTGATGCAAGTGATAAGATGTTACGGGTGCTTGAGACACGGCATCAGCCCGGGGAGAGGTTTATAACAGGGAGGGAGAGCCCCCAGCCTCCCGTACCTCCAGCCTCCCAGCCCTAGCCGCCGCCGCCGCCGCCGGTAGCGCCTCCGGGGCAAAGACCCACGGGGCGTGGCGGCGGCGGGGGCCCTTCCTCGTCGACGCATGGTGGACGGCGGCCGGATCTCCCTCCCTCGAGCATGGCGGACGCACGGATGGGATGGGCAGCAGCGGCCTGCGCTGCGCCCCCTTCTCCCGTCGGCTCTCCCCTAGTGGATCGGCCGGCGCGGTTGGGATGGGCGGCGGCGGCCTGCCTGCGCCCTCCTCCCGTCGGCTCTCCGCAGCACTCCGGCAGGGGCTGGTGGTGGGCGGCGGCCAGGCCCATGGCCTGCGCCATTTTCCCCCGCCTCTCGCCGGTGAGTGGAGGCGATCTCGGGCTTCACCCGCGACACGAGGTCGCCCGGGGCAGCAGCCTTGGGTACGACGGTGGAGGTGGCCCTCTTCTTCGCCGGAGAGGGTCGGCTTGCGGTTGGTGGTGGTGGATCTATAGATCTATCACCGCGTTCCAGCGGCGAGATGGAGATGCATGGAAGCCGGCGACGGAGTCGCCGGTGGAGGGTTGGAGTGGCCAGCCCAGGATGGTCGCCGACGTGGGGGTCCGACCTGAATAAAGGCGGTGGTCCTAGGGTCTCTCTTGCGTGAAGAGGAAGACCTACCGGAGGCCTGGACTCGTTATCTAGCCGGAGTGTTGAGTTCCGGAAGGCTCCGCCGGCGAATGTAACAATGCTTTTTGCCTGGAGTTTGCTGGATCGGTGGTATTCGGTCGTGCGCACCCATGCTTTTATTCCGACCGATTGGTTCCGGAGGGAGCGGCGCGAAGCTCTTTTTCTGTGTTGACATCAAGTGACTATGGATCCATGATGAAAGTCGGAAGAAGAGAAGTTCATGAAGGCCGGAGGGGAGGACTAGCTAAGGGAGGTTCAAGTCTCCGCGCTGTTGAGGGACTTGCTTGGTGTTCCGGGCTTCACAGCAGCGGTATGAAAGTGGGGGCGATAACACATGTGAAGTTCAGAGTCCTACCTTTCAGGGTGAAAACCCAAGGTCTGACCTTAACTGGTTGTGCCTGGCAATGACCTTGTTGGAGGCATTATTTTGAGAGCGGGGACTATCTTCAGGGTGAAAACCTAAGATCGTTGATCGGGCGACGACGGTGTTAGAGCACCTGTTCCCTTCTTGGAGGCGTCGTTTTTGGAGAGTCTCGTATTTCAGGTGTTGTTTTGGCGGTGGATGTATTGCTGTTGTTAGGCCCGAGATACTGTAGCGGGACTTTTGTTTCTTAGTTTTCTTTTCCTTTTTTTGGCTGTGTGCATCCGTAGTGCCATTAGGGTGGTGCGTTGTTGCAGAGGCTGGGTGTAATTGGTATCTTTTTGATATTAATATATTCCCTTTATCGAAAAATCTGTGCGGTTGATGCCGGTGGTGACTTGGCCCAGTTCTTTTGGCGGCTTCTCGGAGAAGCTGCTCTCTCCTAGCTTCCTGGAGAAGCCGGTTTTAAAATTTTCCGAGGCTTCTAAAATAGCTAAGGCTAAACTAATTTGGAAGCCTCACAAAATTTTGTCATCGGCTTCCCCAGGAAGCTGGGGGAGGGCAGCTTCTCGGAGAAGCCGCCAAAAGAACTGAGCCTTAAAGGTCGCTGGACCAATAAAGACGAATTCAAGTTGGTCCCATGTACTCCCTCAGCTCGAAATTATAAGACCAGAACGTATTTCTTTTTACGATAAAGAGCATATATTAATATCGTGGAGATATCGATTACACCTAGCCTCTACAACAACATCATGCCCTAATGACATAAAAGATCCACATAGCCAAAAAAAAAGAATAAAAAAAAGTCATGCTATAGAGATCCAGAACTTGAAATAGCAACACTGACACCACCAAGACAACACCAGAAGATCAGCTTCTCCATAAGTGACGCCTCTAAAAAGAATGCACAAACGCTATCGTCGCCCGATCATAGATCTTAGGTTTTCACCCTGAATAAAGTCCTCACTCTCAAAACAATGTCTTCAACAAGAACATTGCCAGCCACAACCAATTAAGGCTAGACCTTGGATTTTCACCCTGAAAGATAAGACTCTGAGCTTTTCATATGCAGTCGACCCCACATACCAGTTGTTTTTTCAATTCACGAAGCACCAAGCCAATTCCACCTCACAACCAAGATCCGACCACCATTGCTATTCCACCGATCTCGGCTTCATGACCTTCTCCGCTAGCACCATGGAAAGAAAATGAGCTCCATGATATTAACAGCCAGCAGAGCTTCGAAGCGCTCCCTCTGAAACCAAACGGCCAGATAAAAAACATAGGTGCGCACGACCGAAACAACCCAATCCAGCAATCTTCAGGCATTATTCGCACAATGAATCTCGCCACCAGGGCCTTCCGGAACACGACAATCCATCCAGACTGGTGGGAACAAACCTCCGACAGATCTTCAACTTGGTGTGAGAAGAATCCGAGGACCGCCGCCTTTATTCAGATCGGACCCCAATGGCACCGACCATCCCGGGACGGCCGAGGCAAAGCCGGAGACACTAGGCGAAGAAGACCTCGGCAACAGCGCCCTGCAATCCAGCAGTCGACCCTCCGCCGTCGATAGCCTAGACCTCGGAGAGGACAAGGGTTGAAACGATCTAGGGTTTGCCCAAACGGCCCAACCCCCCGCACCTCCGCCGCCGGCACGGCGCGCCACCGGTGGCAACCACCACCGCCACCCCGACCCAGGGCTCCGCCCAGATCGCCTCGCCATGGACACGCCTCCCACCGCCGCCCCAGCAGCCCGTGCAGCCGTCCATGGCGACCACTGACCCCAGACCACCGTTTGGTGGCTGGGCCCGCCACCACCGTGGCCGAGACCGGCGGGGAGGGCCGGCGCGGGGGACTGCTGGCGGCGCAATGGGGGATCGCCCTGGGGTACGGCCCGAGGGGTCTTTCCGACTCTCCCTAAAAATGGGGAGCAGTGTTCTGTAATATTCTGATTAACTCACCAGAACGTATTGCTAGATCGTAAATTTAACCAACGTTATACAACATATATATTTTAAAATGTATATACCCAATGTAACGCGGTCCACTAATATATAAAATTAGAAAGGCAGTCACATATTCACATCTGCAACAGGAAACCCAAGCCAATGTTGGCCAGTTATACTTATAGTACATAGTAAGTTTGTTTGGATTGTACAAGGTATAAAACACGCAGGCACATTTGCTCCATTTAGTAATTCCATATATACTTGAAGGCACATTTGCTCCATTTATTTTATACTAGCACACGTATTCGTGCGTTCCAACAGAAATAAAAGCGATATAGAACATGATAAGTGTCATTTTTTTAACGCAACTTTTATGCAGTATAGTATAACCGAGATTGCCACACGGACATAGTGGACTTCTCTAAAATGAAAAGTGAACTTTTCCGGTAAAGAAATTGAATAACGCAACTTTTAAGCTTTTATATTGTCAGACACATATCAACAAGGGTAACCAGGTCTTATTTTGGATAAAATGAAAATAGACAGGAACGCAAGTTAAAGAGAAAAAAGGCAAAAAGACGAAAGATAACATGTTAGGCAACGAATTTTCAAAGCCAAATTTACAAGGAAAGGAAGAATTGGATTCTTTAGTGTGAAAATAAGCAAAATTAAAGGTGACTTGCACATGCATATGCAACGTCCGGCCATTAACTCATGCATGCCATTCTTTTCCTTCAAAGAGAAACTACATCTAGCTTGCAATATAAATTTAATTATACATACTGATGCAGTACTTATGTGGAAATCAATGTTAATAATTGCCAACTAAATTACAAATGATAGAACATGTCTCCCACATGACTGATTTTCTGTAGCATAATATTTATGGTTGTTATAGAACCATATTAGTAATCATCTCATAATACAAATATCATTAGAACCATAGAAAAGTATTTGGACATATTCAGACAATACCCCTCGTATTTGCGAAGGTCACCGTGCTAGTTCAAATAAATTACATAGAAGTTTGTTTGCGTATGTACACGTAGAGATGCACATATGCTCCGTTGAAGGCAAATCATGTCCTATATTCTTAATTTATTTTCTAGGGAAACCAGGTCATATTTTAGCATAAAATGGAAATAGACCAAAAACCAAAGGTACAAGGCTGAAAAAAGGAAAATACCAAAGACAAGGTGTTAGGCAAAGCATTTAGAAAGCTAAATTAACAAGCAAAGGAAGAATTGGATTCCCTAGTGTGACAAAAAGCAAAGGTGAATCGCACATGCAAGCATGCAACACATCCGGCCATTAGATCATGCACGCAATATAAATTTAATTATACATATTGATGTACTATCACCATGTACGAAATGCATAGATAATCACTAATATACTCTTTTTGTGGCAATCAATGATAACTATTCTCAACTAATTAAATTACAAATGATCGAACATGTCTCCCACACGATTGATTTTTGTTTAGCGTAATATTTATGGTGACTATAGAACCATATTAATAATCATCTCATAATACAAATATTAATAGAACCATAGACAAGTTTTTCGACATATTCAGACGTTGCCCATGTATTTGCCAGGCTCACTGTGCTAGTTCGCATAAATTACATGGAAGTTTGTTTGCGTCGTCACATGTAGAGATGCGCATTTGCTCTGTTTGAAGGCACAGGCAGACGGTATATTCTTAATTTATTTTCTAGGGAAACCAGGTCATAGTTCAGCATAAAATGGAAGTAGACCAAAAAAACAAAAGGTAAAAGGCCGAAAAAAGGCAAAGACGAAAGACAAGGTGTTAGCCAAAGCATTTTGAAAGCAAAATTAACAAGCAAAGGAAGAATTGGATTTCCTAGCTAGTGTGACAGAAAGCAAAGGTGACTCACACATGTCGGAATGCAACGTCCGGCCATTTACTCATGCACGCCATCCTTTCCTTCAAGGAGAAACTACATCTAGCACGCAATATAAATTTAGTTATAAATATTAATATAGTATCACCATGTACCAAATGCATAGATAATCACTAATATACTCTTTTTGTGGCAATCAGTGTTAACTATTCTCAACCAAATTACAAATGATCGAACATGTCTCCCATAAGATTGATTTTTGTTTAGCATAACATTTATGGTGACTATAGAACCATATCAATAATCACCACATAATAAAAATATCAATAGACCCATAGAAAAGTTTTAGGACATATTCACACGTTGCCCCTCGTATTTGCGAGGGTCACCGTGCTAGTTCGAATAAATTACATAGAAGTTCGTTTGCGTCTTTACACGTAGATATGCCCATTTGCTCCATTTGAAGGCATAGTCAAGTCCTATATTCTTAATTTATTTTCTAGGAAAACCAGGTCATATTTTAGCATAAAAAGGAAATAAACCAAAAGACAAAGGTAAAAGGCCGAAAAAGGCAAAGACGACAGACAACGTGTTAGACAAAGCAAGCAAAGGAAGTATTGGATTCCCTAATGTGACAAAAAGCAAAGGTGACTCACACACCCAGGCATGCAACATCCGGCATTAACTCATGCACGTCGTCTTTTTCTTCAAAGAGAAACTACATCTAGCTTGCAATATAAATTTAATTATACATACTGATATAGTATCACCATGTATGAAATGCATAGATAATCACTAATATACTCTTTTTGTGGCAATCAATGTTAATTATTCTTAACCAAATTACAAATGATCGAACATGTCACCCACACGATTGATTTTTTGTTTAGCCTAATATTTGTGGTGACTATATAACCATAATAATAATCATCTCATAATACAAATATCAATAGAACCATAGATTTTTTTTTGGATATATACAGACGTTTCCCTCCTATTTGCTAGGGTACCGTGCTAGTTCGAATAAATTACATAGAAGTTCTTTTGCGTCTTTACACGTAGAGATACACATTTGCTCTGTTTGAAGGTACAAGCGGGTCCTGTATTCTTAATTTATTTTTGAGGGAAACCAGGTCATATTTTAGCATTAAATGGAAATAGACCAAAAGACAAAGGGAAGAGGCCCAAAAAGGTAAAGACGAAAGACAAGGTGTTAGGCAAAGCATTTTAAAAGCAAAATTGACCAGCAAAGGAGGAATTGGATTCCTAGTGTGACATAAGGGCATCTCCAGCGGGTGGACGCATTGCGGACGCCTAAAATGTCAGCGCGCGTCCATTTGCGTCGGCCTGCGGACGCAAAAATGGTCATGCGTCCGTTTGCGTCGGGTTGCTCCAGCGGCCCGACGCATTTCGGGCGCGGGCCATTTTTTTCAGAAATTTTCGAAAACAGCTTAAACAGTCAAATTGCACGAAATTATAGCCATCATATTGGCTCAAATAGAGGTCTGAAATAAGTTCATCACATTTTGCACATGGTACGGCGCAAAATGGAGTCCAAAAGGGGCATAACATGGCCGGAACATCAAATCTAGTCCAAAAGGAGGCCATGTTGCTTGACAAATTGCGCTGCAGATCAGGTGTCTCGCGCGCATGATCCTTCTGTCCTCTCCATGGGTCTTGGCCTCGGTGTCCATCCTTCTGACCTCGGCGTCACGCAATTTGGCCTCGGTGTCTGCCTTTTTGGCCTCGACGTCCATCCTTTGGACCTCAATGACCTCTTTGGTGAGGTTGAGGTAGATGGCAGTTGCGGCCTCTTTTTCCAGACGCTTCTTCTCGTCCCTTTTATCCATGGCGGCTTGATTCTCGGTCATCATCTTCTCCAAGGTTTGTGTGAACGCAAGGGCTGCTGTGTGGCGCCCCAAAACCGGTACTATGCGGATTCAAGCGTTCCCGCCAAAATCCGCACAATATCGATTTTAGGAGATGCACCACCAAGCGCCTCGTACACGCCGAAGCATGCACGCGATGTGGGTGGAATCATTCACAAGTAGTAATCATTACAACAAGTCACGACAGAGCCCACAAGAGGACTTATATTACAACAACGACTCCAACGAGCCAAGAATACAAATAGATACAATACAAAGATCCATATCATACAGAAAAGCCAAATACATCCAAGTACGGATAAGAATACAAATTGGACTAAGAGTCCTGAAGATAATCAAGTAGCGTCCATAACCCTGCCCAGGCCAAACCAGAAGGGTAACCTCGCTAGCGTCGTTCTTCATCGTACACGTCTTCATATGTGCCCGGTATTGTTCGAAAGCAGCAATAAGTACGGGTTCATACTTAGCAAGACTTCAAGACGTATAAGTATTCGTCAACCAGTCGTCATTTGTACTTGAGGCACGCATGGGACTTAGAGAACGCAAGAGGACGTCATAGGCAATATGGTGGGGTTAAACGGCAGCGCGCAAGCACTAAAAACCTATAGAGACACTCACATCTTACAGGTGCTAGAAATAGATAAGAGAGCGCACTAACAGCTTTATACTCTGCAAACGTAACCCAGCCGATGCGTTCCCCCCTTCGCAAAGGAAGTACTTGCAAGGGCACTCACACGGTTGACAAATTTTAACCATTTATTATTAACATTGTGCTAAATTACTATGCAAGTTATTATCAATGAAACAACAGGTGTAAGTTGTCTATGATCGAGTCATACAGCTCCAAGTCGTCCTTAACCGCGGACACGGCTTTTCGAAAAGATTTAACCCTGCAGGGGTGCCCAAATGTGCCCACACGCACGATCAATCCTTCAACCGGGCGAAGAAAGGATACCACGATACGCACTCTACTTCACGACAACAATGTTCAGGAAGCTACCTAACTAAGTTAAACCCGTATCGAAGTTCGGCCATATCTCCGAAGCGGACATAGCTGTTTGCGACAGCGTACTAGGTGGTTTAACACACACTATGGCGATAAACCACTTCGCAGCGGCTTCGCGACCTATACGTGCATACCAGAAACAAGGGATACAAGGCACCCTAGGGCTTCCCAAAGTAAATAAGTAACAAGCTGACATGCACGCAATAACCAACAAAAAACATTACGAACTAATTGTAGCCACTGGACAAAGCTGTAGATTTCGGCAATGGTCGAGGGGCGACCCATAGGCATACTCATGTGTGGTTAGAGCGCTCGGTCTCGGAACAGATAACAAGAACTCGGGGTCCTAAGTTTTAAAGAAACACAAGTGAGCCGTCACAAAACAAACAGCTGACCCACCGATGCCTCCGCTAACAACTACTAACAATTAAAGTAACCATGATACCTCCAACAGATATATCCATAAACCATGTGTCATGATCCCCCAACTGATAATCCGATAAGATAACGATAACGGTAACAAGATATAAACGGTACTAAGCATGCACTACGACTCGCAAGGCAGACCCGATAACCAAACAACAGCTGTAGGAGGGTGGTGGAGGCAATATGGGCTGCTTGAGGTAACAAGTGGATAGGACACGTGACAAGAACGCAACTCAAGGCTAGCATAAGAGAGAAGGCAAAATAAAATAGGTAAGAGACTCCCGCAGAGATAGGAGTGTGGAAATGCTTGCCTGTTAAAGATTGTCGATGAACATCTGGAGAACTCGTCGTAGCTCGCATCAACTCAACGGCCTATCCGTGAAGAAGCAAAGCACTGGAACAGACAGTGGATGCACAACTTACTACTACGGCAAAAGAATCGGTATGATCATGATATGGTATGCATGGCATGGAAACGATGATGCGATGCAACTTATCCATATTAAGCGGAATCAGAATCCCGACAATTAATTATTAGGTTCAAGATATTTATCTACCCCGCATATTAAATGTTGATTAGCATGGCAACACATGACATGGGTGAGCTACACAAATTAAATGGAACCGGGATAAGATAATAGAAATCCCGCACAATTCCATATTTAAGTATTGGGTGAATCGCTATTTACTCGAATCCACAAGATATGCGATGCGATGAAACATGATAATTTTAATGCAACAAGACCGATGCCACATTTATAAAATAGTGTTATTTAGGGTTGGGGTCTCACCGTACCGGAACAAAAATGGTCACCGGATTCGGATTCGGAGAGGAAGAAGATGAAACGGGGTCTCGGCCTTCGGATCCGGGAAGGAGGCCTTGAGGTTCCATGACGAAGGTCTTGGGGTTCCAACTTCGGTGTCAGTGGCGAACTAGTATTGGCGCCTTCGGCTTCAATCGGTGATGGAGAACTTGAAATGGAACCGATGGTCTTTGAGTGGCATCATACCATCTTCACACGGTTGACAATCTGTCTCACCACACCACCACAACATCATCACATCCACCACGGCACACCAATGGATAACACCGGGAAACTGAGTAGCTGCAGCAACATATCAACGATTTGAGTTCGGGGAGTAGTACAACGTAGAGCAGCTCGAGACACGCACTGGCGCGGGGTCAACTGCAACACAACAGCGAGCAGAGGTGCCACGCTCGCGCGCGGTGACGAGGGAAAATGGCGGCCGGCCGTGCTTGCGTGAGGAGGAGACAGGGGCGTGCGGCCAGGCGACGAGGGGCGAGGCAGAGGAGGCGCCGCGGCACGCGCAAGGCGTAGGTGGAGCCATGGCTGCAGGAACCCGACAGAGGCCGAACCAGGAGCTCGGGAGGCGCCATTAAAGGGGAAGGGGTCGACGGTGTCGTTGCCTATTCGACGGTACCTCGGAGGAGGGATCCTCACGAGGGGGAGAAGAAGTAGGGGCCATTGGGCGGAGAGTCCTCGGGACGGTGGTACGCGATTTACCCAGCTTCGGAACACCTGCTCGAGGACAGGGCCTACTGCTGCTTGTCTGGAATTATCTGGGAGCTTTCGCGTTGTTACAATGAGTTGTGGTTGTGCCTCTAGGGCTCCCGGGATCTGGCTTATAAAGGCGCCAGGATCTAGGGTTTACACGGAGAGTCCTAGCCAGAATACAAGATGCCTAACTACGGAATATTACATTGCCGTGCACGTCAAGGATCCACCTTTCCTTATACGCCGTATTGGATCCAGATACTTCATGGGCCTCCACGGATCCGACTACTTGTATAGGTCGGTTGAGATCCGGCTCCTGTTCCTGGGCTGGACTTCATCCATCTTCTATCAACAGCAACTGGGCCGCCCAATGGGCCATATGCCACCATCACCATCTGTGGGCCACCCGGGCTTGCCGGATCTAGACCACGTCGTTGATATACCCATAAAGTATACCCACAACAGTAGCCCCCGAAGTTCTTCAAGATTCATCATTCCTCCGCCTAGCTTTGTCCGGATCCAAAGAGAATCTCGAAGAGCTTCCAAAACTTCATCGTTTCCGACTTCATCCAACCAGAAATCATTCGTTCGCTTGTAATGGTAACTTAGAAGATTTCTCGCCCACGTCGCACATAACTTCCCCTTTTCCCGCGCTAAATTTTCGGATCTGCGAATCTCCTAGCCGGAAATTTCGGAGGTGTGCAGTTAGGTCACCACTGCGTCAGTTTCACCGCTTTTGACCTAGGACACGTGGCGGTTATCCAACGGCGCGACCATTCCGCTTCTACCGCAAGATCCGACGCATGCATCTCCGCGCTGGGCCTATAAATACCCCAACGTCACGATCACTTCCATTCTTTCACCGCATCTCACCACTTCATCTTCTTCCTCGCGCCAGCGCCGCCCGACAGATCTCACTCCGGCGAACTTCTTCCCGGAAAGCTTCAAGCGCCGCTGCTCCAAGGTCTTCTTCGACCCGAGCTGCCCGCGTTTGATCGGGAAATATTCTCCGCCGCCGATTCGTGGTCGCGCCGGAGGTCTGCGCGTCAAGCCCGCGTCCTCCTCCTTCGCCGGCGTCACGGGGAACCGCCACGCCATTGCCGGTAAGTCCACCGGACTTGTAGAAGATAGACCTTAGCGGGGATCCGGCTTCCTAAGTTTTTACCATATGCATGCAGCCGGAAACATGTCCACTAGCTCACCTAAGTTCACCGATAGTTCTCCGAGTAGCCCAACACAAAACTCAGTGGAACCGACCTTCGTCGAACCTTTAGCATTCCTTCCGCCAAATATTTCCGATACTAGGCTAGCTCAACCTTACTCCGCCTCTTCCAGCAATATTCTTGGTCGGATTCCAACACTCGAAGAAATCCAAGCGGAGCTAGAAGGGCAAGCTAGGATGGCTGCTAAGGTTCAGGAGGCGGAAAAGAAGAAGGGATTAGAGGCTCGGAACCGTGAGGGGGAGAAGGGCCAATGGTGGCCGAGCGAAATCACTGATTCTGAGCTTAAAGCCTTCGAAAAGGAAGGACTCATAGCTCCGGATACCTGGAATTTCAACAAGGACTCCACCACCCCGACTCCGGAACCCGACGAACGAGTCTTCACCAAATCCTGGGTGTTGTGGGTATACTTCATGGGTGTACCATCGACAGTGCCTAGATCCGGCAAGCCCGGGTGGCCCATAGACGGTGATGGTGGCATGTGGCCCATCGGGCGGCCCAGTTGCTGTAGATCAAGATGGATGAAGTCCAGCCCAGGAACAAGGAGCCGGATCCACCGACCAACTCTAGAAGTCGGATCCGGCCAGGCCCATCAAGGGTAGCCGGATCCGGTACGACGTATAAGGGAAGGCGGATCCTTGACGTACACGGCAAGATAGTATACCGTAGTTAGGTGACTTGTATTCCAGCTAGGACTCTCCGTGTAAACCCTAGGTCCTGGCGCCGTTATAAGCCGGATCCCGGGAGCCCTAGAGGCACAACCACAACTCATTGTAACAACGCGAAAGCGCCCAGATAATTCCAGACAAGCAGCAGTAGGCCTTGTCCTCGAGCAGGTGTTCCGAAGCTGGGTAAATCGCGTACCACCGTCCCGAGGACTCTCCGCCCAATGGCCCCTACTTCTTCTTCCCTCCATGAGGATCCCTCCTCTGGAGTACCTTCGAATAGGCAACGACAGTTGGCGCCCACCGTGGGGCCAGCGGCGTCTGGAGGCTGGAACTGGGAGGGTTCCGCCATGGGAAGCTACGACGAATCCATCGCTGTGGGGCGTGTCCTTTACGCTGGGAACTTTCCGATCGTCCCTCAAGATGAGTGCTGGATTCTGGCTAAAACCGACCCCGTCAAGCTCTCCATCATCCCAATCGGCGGCATCCACATCTTCATCGGGGAGACCGTCGATTCCGACGGAAACGCCCTGGTAAGTCACGCTGACGCGACCGCCGCTGAGCAGGACGCAGTCGCGAAGATCCGATATGAGACGCAGGAGCTTCCTAAGGAAGATTCCGCCTTAGATCTGAAAATTTCAAAGCCCGCCCAATCCGCCCCTGAGCAGGAAATCACGGTGGAAGACCAATGCAGATCCGCCTGGGTCTCCCAGGTGTTAGAGAAGCAGAGGTGTCACTTCGTGCACTTCGTCGCACATACCGCTGGAACCGCCCCTCCTCAGGAAGGTGCCGGACCCATGCAGGTTGAGGCTTCCGGAGACAGCGATGTCCCGGATCAGCAAGAGACTATCGGAGACAGCGATGTCCCGGATCAGCAAGAGGATGCCGGAGACAAAGAAGAATCAATCCTTGGCAACTTAAGTCCAACTTCCGATGATGGCTCCTCGATGGACACAGAAGAGTACAATCGCCTGACGAAGGAGCTCGAAGATGGGGGGAAAACTAAGGTAGAGTCCGCTCCGCCTAAAGAGGTCCTTGCGACCATAACTGGGCTGGATCAGGCTGACGATGAAACTACTCCGACTGACCCCAAGCTTCCGGGCCCGTCCAACTCGGAAACTCCGCCTTCACGGTCTCGTCACCGTGCTGCGCAGGACTCCAGAGAAGGACACGGGGAGTACCTGTCCCCAGAAGAGCTAGTTGAGCAAGCAGGCATAGACGCCATCGCGCATTTGGCAATCCTCAACAAACCAATAACTCCAGATGATGCCGCAGATCCGGAGGCTCTAGAAGCCAAAAGACAGGAGATGCTGGCCACCGCCAAGACATTTTCAAACACCGCAATGGCGATGCTGGAGGAAAGGAAAGAGGCTGAAAGCGTTATGAATAATTTCCTCAAAAGAGAGCGCGAAGCTGTAGAATCGCTGCAGAAGGCCAAGCAACTCCGACAACAATGGGAATCCATGATGGGCGATGCCCACAAGGAAGCAGATAGGATCCGGCGGGAAGCTATTGCCCCTCGCAAGATCAACTTTGCAACCCCCACTGATCAACAGCCGCTCACAACTCCAAAGGATAATATGAAGAAGGCTGCGGAGCTCTTAGCCAAGAAAGATGAGGAAATCGATATCAACCACATCCGTACGCTCGTTGCGTCAGCAATGAAGCAACAGAGCAAGGCAGACACTTCGCGCAGGTTGGAATCCAACCCGGAACATTGTGTGTCCACCGCGCAGAAGGACGCCCCCGGAAGACAGCATCGTGATGATGAATCGCGCACCGGATCCACGAAGCGCAGAAGGAGAACCAGAGAACATCCAAATCCGATCCCGGTTCCATCGAAGACACCTCCGGCGGACCCAAGGAAGGGAAAGGATCCAATGTACACTGGCAGGGACAAGTACCGGAACCCGTCACCGCCGCCCCGGATCCCGCGTCCTCCTCCGGCTCCTCGCCGCCGTAGTCCCGCCGGAAACACACGACCCCATGGGCTTGGTGGAATTAATATCCGCGACAACGTGGTACCGCAGAGGAACAGGAACACGGAGCGCACGCCGGAGCCTCGTCGGAGCCGGAACGAAGAACGCGAGCCTGAGCCCCGCCGAAGCCGGAACGAGGGAGACGACCGCCATCACGGAGAAGGTAGTCACCGAAGCCGGAGTCAGCAGCAAGAAGGGCACGGAGAATCGGAGGGCGGAAGCAAAAAATCCCACAGGCCCCCTCGCAAATCTCCCTCCCCACCACCCAGTGGAGGAGGTGGAGGCGGAGGCGGAGGCGGAGGCCGGAGATCCCGCTCCCGCTCAAAATCCCCTCGCAATGGCCCGCGTGATGCATGGGAACGTCTTAATGAATACAGATCTGACTACATTGGCCCAAAGTGCTTCGGCAGGATGATCCGAGAGGAACCAAAGCCAAAGAGCCTGAACCTCAAGCTACCCGGAAACCTGAAGCATTATGATGGCACTGAAAGGCCGGATACCTGGATCGAGGATTACTACAATGCAGTGATCTTCGCCGGAGGAACCCCTAACATAGCTTGCCACATGCTCCAGTTGTATCTTGTGGGTCCAGCCCGTACCTGGCTCAGTGACCTCGAGAAGAACTCCATGTTTTGCTGGTTTGACCTGAAGAGTGCCTTCGAGAAACACTTCAGGGGCACCTACAAGAGACCCGCCACTACAAGCGATCTGCAGGCATGTATCCAGAAGAAGGGTGAAACATCAAGGAACTTCCTCACCCGGTGGTTAGCAACCAGAAACGAGTGCGAGAACGTGGATAACCGCACAGCTATGCACGCCTTCATAGGTGATTTGCAGAGGGGAGGACTGCTCCGGCATAAGCTTACCTGCTTGGTCAATGCAAACAAACTGACTTTGGATGACATGATCACCATCGCCAGTGACCACACCGCCGCCGATGATGACACAGGCGGAGACCTCGCAGCCACAACCATACCCCTGCACCCGCAAAAGAAGAACCGTGACAACGGCGGCATCAGCAACAGTAACAAGCGGAAGAACCCCTCCGAAGACCAGAAGGGCGGCGGATCCGACATGGTCGCCATGACGTTCCAACGAGGAGGTCAAGGAGGCGGAAGAGGCCGTGGTGGCGGAGCCGGCAGGGGCCAGCAGCGAGCTGACGAGGTCACCGCAGCCGGAACCCGCGCTCCCCAAACGTACGAAGAATACAGGGATATGCCATGTCTAGCCCATATGGATCCGGCTACTGGCAAGTCCTCCCACACCAACCGTAACTGCAAGTGGGTCAATGATCTCAAAACTGACCCGGAAGCAGGATACAAGCGCGCCCGGAAGCACCGCCCTCGTGGCAAAGGAGGCAAGGGCAAGAACAAGGAAAAGGACGAGGATAGTTCCGAGGCAATGGACGAGGATGACGCTTCGCCGGATCCCAAAGAGGCTTCCGCAGCTAACAAATCCAACCCCTTCGTCAAAAAGAACACTGGTGCATACCACACCTTTCTCGGAACACCAACGGTCTGGGCCAAGAAATCGGCCCTCCGGATCCTGAACGCCACAGTTCCGGCTGTGCCGCAGTACGTCAAATGGTCAGAAAAACCCTGCACCTTCGACAGGGCGGATCACCCGACCATCATCCCAAAAGAGTGCTACGCCCTGGTTGTGAGTCCCCGCATCGACGGGTATGACTTCTCCAAGTGCCTCATGGATGGCGGAGCCAGCTTGAACATCATGTACCTGGAGACTCTGGAGAGGATGAACCTTACCAAGGAACAGCTTAAGCACAGCACCACTGAGTTTCATGGTGTGGTTCCGGGTAAAAAGGCAAACTCCCTAGGCAGCATCAAACTCCCCGTGGCCTTCGGCGATGTTAATAATTTCCGCGAAGAGATGATCACGTTCAAAGTTGTGCCCTTCAAGAGCTCCTACCACGTCATCTTCGGCAGGCCCACCTACCACAAGTTTCACGCAAGGGCATGCTACATCTACAATAAACTCAAGATTCCGGGTCCTAACGGTTGGATCACCGTATCCGGAGATTACAAGAAAGCTCGAGACTGTGAGGAGGGCGAAGCCGCCTTTGCAGAATCAGTCATATCTGGAGAGGAGCTGCAAGGCTACAGGGCCGCGGTGGATCCGACAGAGATGCACACCACCAAGAAGCAGGTCTCCGAACAGAAGAACTCGTTCAAGGCCGCGATAGACACCAAGAAAGTTGACCTCAAGGAAGGCGATGATTCCAAGCAGGTGTCTGTCGGAGCTGGCCTGGACCCCAAATAGGAAAGCACGCTCGTCGAGTTCCTCCGAGCTAACATGGATATCTTCGCATGGCAACCTTCTGACATGTCCGGAGTACCAAGGGAACTCGCCGAGCACTACCTCAACATAAATCCGGGTGCAAAACCGGTGAAGCAAGCTATGCGACGCTTTGGAGATAAGAAGCGCCGCGCCATAGGGATGAAATTAGCAAAGTTACTAGAGGCAGGTTTTGTAGTAGAAGTTATCCATACTGATTGGGTCGCAAACCCCGTCCTTGTACCCAAAAAGAATTTTGAAATACTAAGAATGTGCATCGATTACTCCGGCTTGAATAAGCACTGTCCGAAGGACCCGTTCCCCTTGCCGCGCATTGACCAAGTCATTGATTCGACGGCGGGGGCGGAACTTCTATGTTTTCTTGACGCATATTCCGGGTATCATCAGATCCGAATGAAGAAGTCCGACCAAAAGGCGACCTCGTTCATCACACCCTTTGGCACTTACTGCTATGTTACCATGCCTTTTGGCTTGAAAAACGCAGGTGCCACCTATCAACGTACGATGCAGCGATGCTTGAATGACCAAATTGGCCGGAACGTGCACGCCTACATCGACGACTTCGCGGTCATGACCCGGAAAGGATCCGACTTGATCAGCGACCTCAAGGAAACCTTCGATAATCTCTGACAATACAAGATGATGTTGAATCCACCGAAATGCGTCTTTGGCGTGCCAGCCGGAAAACTCCTTGGCTTCATTGTGTCTCACAGAGGCATTGAAGTGAACCCGGAAAAAATCAAGGCTATCCTAAACATTAAGAGGCCAACTTGTCTCAAAGAAGTGCAACGATTAACTAGTTACGTTGCTGCAATCAGTAGATTTGTTAGCCGTCTTGGCGAGAAGGCGCTACTATCGTGGTATCGTCACGGCATATGCCATAGGGTGGCTAACGAGAGTGGTTCCTAGTATGATCTACGGCGGTATCCGGATGCGGGTATGGGCACGAGCGACACAGCGACGTACCCAGGTTCGAGGCCCTCCTGTGGAGGTAACACCTCTACTCCTGCTATGAGTGTATAAGCGATATCACAGTACAATGGTGCTCCTTGAGCTGTATCCGGCTGCTCGGGGAGGCTAAGGTAGACGAAGGTCTCTCTCCCGGAGTAGCGCTAAGACTAGGATGGCTAGAGGATCGATCGTCCCCTCGCGTAGGAGGGGTAGTGAGGCTTATATAATGCCTGCAACTTTACAAAGAGGCCCCTACGGCCTACTAGGAGGGTGTGCCGACTCCACCTGCTCCGCTCCTTCCCATGACGCTGGCGTCATCGGTCCGCATCCACAGGATGTGTGAAGCGACGTGGGGGAGGTGACGGCGGTCAGCGCCCATGGCCTACGGCGCACGACGCAGCTCGGCCATGACGCCGGTCTGACACGGGGGCACTATTGCTCCACGGTGCCCCCACTTTACACTCGGAGATGAGATCAGCGTGGACTTTCGCACCCGGATCACCTTTCCAGTTCCTTCTCTGCAAGGCTAGCCAGCCTCGAGCCGGTCGGGGAGAGACAAACCAGCCGGATATGGCACGTAGAAGCCGGCCCAGCCACGGCGCGGTCGGCCGTGGCCGGACCAGGCGTAGACTTTGAGCCAGCCGGCTCCCAAGGCAGCCGGCCACGGCTCCAGCCGGCTGCTCCTCAGCCGGCCTTTGCCGCGGGCCAGCCGGCCTGAGCCGGCTGCTCCTAGTCCTTTGCCCTACCCGGGGTCTTCCCCCCGACAGCTACCTTTGTACAAACTGCTGAAGAAAACAGACAAATTTGTCTGGGACGACGCAGCGGACGCAGACACTTCGGGGGTTGAAGGAAATCCTCTCTTCCCCACCTATATTGGCATCTCCGGAAGAGTCGAGCCTATGCTCCTCTATCCGGCAGCTTCCAATAAGGTCATTAGCCTCGTCATCGTGGTGGAGCGAAAAGAAGAAGGATACGAGTATGGAGTCCGAGAGACCGAGTATATTACATCAGCGAGGTCCTGACGGAATCCAAGCAAAGATACCCTCACTTTCAGAAGCTAGCCTACGAAGTATTCCTAGGTAGCCGAAAGCTGAGACATTACTTCCAAGAACATCCCATGACAGTTGTGAGCAAAGCTCCATTGTCGACGATCATCAACAACTCCGACGCAACAGGGTGCGTAGCGAAGTGGGGAGTAGAACTTTTCGCCTTCGATATAAACTACCAAGCCAGAACTTCAATCAAGTCTCAGATTTTGGCGGACTTTTTCGTCGATTGGACTGAAGCGCCAGAGGGCACCTGTGCCGGAACCTGAGGCCTGGGTCATGCACTTTGACGGATCCAAGCAACATCAAGGCTCGGGGGCTGGAGTTACCCTGAAGTCTCCAACCGGAGAATAATTGCAGTACGTCCTGCAGATTCACTTCGAAGCTACAAACAATATGGCGGAATACGAGGCTCTACTACACGGTGCTGCGCATCGCTAAGGAGATTGGGATCAAGCACATCATATGTTGCGGAGATTCCGACCTGGTGGCACAACAAGTAGCCGGAACCTGGAACGCCAGAAACCCCGTTATGGCGGCTTACAAAGACGAAGTTGACGAGATCGCCAAGAGCTTCCTCGGATATGAAGTCAAGTACGCCAGGAGAGACGATAACACAGCGGCAGACATGCTATCCAAGCTCGGATCCGGCCGAAAACCAATTCCACCTGGAATCTTCCTAGAGCACTTACGGATACCCTCGGTGAAGGGCGCTAACCCAGAAAACCCAGATGTGGCAGTGTCTTCAGCTAAGGAGGTGATGGTCATCATTCCGGGTTGGACCCAGCCATTCCTGGATTACCTTATCGATCGAAAGTTGCCGGAGGATGAAGTCCTCGCGCGACAGATCATCAGGCGAGCAAGGTCCTACACAATCGTTGATGGGCAGCTCTACAAACGAAGTGCAAATGGGGTATTTCTAAAGTGCGTCTCAAATCAAGATGGCATTGAAATCCTCAGAGAGATCCACGCAGGGGATTGCGGGCATCACGCCGCTCCCAGGTCCCTTGTTGAAAAAGCTTTCCAGCTAGGATTTTACTGGCTCACAGCTAAAGAAGATGCTGATAAACTAGTGAAAACCTGCCGAGGTTGTCAGTACTACGCTACTCAACCAAATGCTCCAGCTCAGGAGCTAAAGACCATCCCTATTACATGGCCGTTCGCGGTCTGGGGGCTCGATATGGTCGGGAAATTAAAGAAATCATCTCCTGGCGGTTTTGAGTACCTCTTGGTCGCTATTGACAAGTTCAGTAAATGGATCGAGGCAAAGCCAGTGAGAAAAGCCGATGGTGCTACGGCACTGAAATTTGTTTGTAGCCTCGTGACGAGATTCGGCATCCCACACAGCATAATCACAGATAATGGCACGAACTTTGCGCAGGGAGAACTCAAGGATTATTGCAATGACGTAGGGATCCGGCTTGACCTTGCATCTGTGGCTCATCCACAATCTAATGGTCAGGTCGAACGAGCCAATGGTCTCATACTAGCCGGAATCAAACCTCGCCTTGAAGAACCGCTGCGGAGCGCAGCCGGAGCTTGGGCTGAGGAGTTAGACTCTGTTCTGTGGAGTTTACGAACTACCCCTAACGAGATCAAGCTGGATTTACTCTGTTTTTCCTGGTATACGGATCCGAAGCTGTGCTCCCCTCCGACATCATCCACGATTCACCGCGAGTTTCCGCCTACAATGAAGAAACTGGCCGACGAGGCTCGACAGCTATCTGTGGACCTGATTGAAGAAGCTCGGAACTTGGCCGATCAACGTTCCACCATTTACCAGCAGAAGCTCCGACGCTATCATAGTTGTCGAGTTCGGAACCGCTCGTTTATGGCAGGTGACTTGGTTCTCCGCCTTCGTCAGGTAAAAGACCATAAGTTGCAATCTCCATGGGAAGGACCTTTCGTCATCAGCAAAGTGCTTCACAACGGATCTTACTACCTCGTCGATTTCCGGGAGCTAAAGGATAGACCTGCCAATTGGTACCGGAAACGCAAACGGGAGGATCCGGATGACATATACGATGAAACGGATCGTCCTCGGAACATAGCACAGCTACGTCCTTTCCACACTTAGCAATTTCCGCATTACATATCTTGTTATAACCATGATACATGATCAATGAAATAAAGCATATGGTTCACTCTTTGAGTCTTTTGCCTCCTTTAGTTTTTCATTTTTGAATCGTGTATGTTTTCCGACTAAAACCGCAGAGCTGGATATTTCCGCCTAGGCGTGTATGAAAGTTGTGATTTTCAAAATCGTCCTTTAGGACGTAAGCTTAAGTTTTCTGGTGGATAAGTTTTTTGTTGCGAACTCACGGATTCCTGGTAGCAACTTCCGGCACCTAGGCTGGGGGCTTGTTTTCGCGGTTATTGACGGATCGCCATTGGGCTTCGTCGCCGCAGGCAGCGTCTCCGGCTAAAGGTCTTCCAGCTCGTGGAAGGTCAAGTGAGCAAGCCGGAAAACTTAGAAACTAGCACTTGCTTTCTCAAACGAATGAAACATGCATTCATATATATTGAACGGATAGCAGGATAAGTTTTTTCCGCCCACATGCAGTTGTTTCGTCCCTAGCTACTTAAGAATATTTAAGTTATATTACAAACCCACTCCGGGGCCAAAATGATGCATCTCATTGTTTTTACAGGATTCACTCGGAGGATTGTCCTTCATCCTCCGAAGCTTCATAAGCAGAGCCCTCGCCGGAACCGTCGCCGGAGTCTTCGTTTGAGCGGTTCGCGCTGGACGCGGAGCCCTCCTCGACGTCTTCATCGTCTTCATCAACCTCGGCGTCGGAAAAACCCTCGGGAAGCGCATGCTTGTTGTACCAAAACGAGTGATCAACTCGCCCGGCAAACAGCCTGTCGTGCCCTTGGGAACTCCGCGCGCAACACTCGCAAAGCTCATGGTGGGAAAGTGCGCTTTGCACATCGCCAAGGTGATGGAGGCAACTCCGCGGGCTGAAGATTCCTGCCAGTCCTTGATGAGATCCGGCACCATTCGCATCAGCTTGGTCATCCGGTCGATGAGCGTGGTGCTGGCTCTCTTCAGGGATAGGGACTTGGCGATTCCACGACAAGCCTCGAAGAGATCGTCAATGGAGTTCCGCGCTTCTTCATATGCCTCCGTCCTGCCGAGGGAAGACTCCTTGGTCCATTAAAATCCGAGACATGCTGCAAAAAGGCATGATCAGTTTTTCCCGTGAAGTAAGGCGAACGAGCATAGTGAAGAAGCCGGAAGAAATGTGAAGTCCTTACGGAAGATCATCTTGTCAATGTTTTCCGCCTCCGTCTCGTAAGCCTTTGCCTTTGATGCCGAGTCTTAATCCTCTGGTTGCTCTTTTTAAGCTTCTCGGCAAGTTCTGACATGGCCTGGGCATGCTTCTCCTCGAGTTCCTTTCTCTTTTTGGTCTCTTTCTCGGAGGACTCCTTCAGGAAATTTTGGAGGGATTCATTCTCGGTCTTTAGCACCTCGAGCTGGGCGGAAATGTCGTCGATGGAAGGGCGCTTGGCAAGTTGTTCTAAAAGACGGAAAGTAAAGAACAAAGTAACTATCCAAAATACGAGTTCACATAAAGAATGCGTTGAGAAGCTTGGGGCAAAGTCGGAATCCTTACCCTCGTGGTTTTTCAGACGAGTCTCCAGGATCGAAATGGCCTTCTGGCTCTCCGCACAACTTTTGTGCAGCCCTTCAATCTCCGCCTTCTGCTCCAGCACCAGTACGCGCAGATCTTCATGCAGCTTGCGGGTGTTCTGCGAAGCAGATAGAAAAGATTAGCTGGAAATTTAAAATCTGGGGGGCTGGACGCGAAGATAAAATCCTTGTGCTGGAAAATTTTAAGTTTCCGCTAAGGTCACTTGACCGCGCTCTCGGCGTTTCCGCAGTGCCCAAGGTGTTCCGGGAGGCGCTGGTTGGGGCCGGCTGGAGCGTCGGCCGGTCGCCGGTGCACCACGCCGTCACCGCCACCGATGGCACCACCAAGGTACCTACATCAAGGTTCACGTGGCATTCGCGAATCAGAAGACCAGCTCTGTGTCTGGTAAACTAGCTAGAGGGGTTTCTGACTCTCTGTATTCATGCGGGTCCTTCTTCGCAGATACTTCTCAAGCTGGAGGACAACAGGTTGGTCGAGACGGTGGGGATCCCCGTCGACGACAGGGGCACGCCGAGACTCACCGCCTGCGTTTCATCGCAGGTGATTTGGGCCGTGGTGCTGCTTTTTTATGCTATTTGCTGGTTCAGCGACCTCAGTGTTTTCTTGACGGTGCTAATGCAGGTTGGCTGCCCCTTGCGCTGCTCGTTCTGCGCCACGGGCAAGGGAGGGTTCGCGCGGAACCTTAAGGGGCACGAGATCGTCGAGCAGGTTCTCTCCCTCCCAGTAACCTGCGCCTGTCCCTATACCTTGCAACGAAAGATCATTGTAAACAAGCTGAGCTCGTGCTCTTACTGTTTGCTGTGTTGTGGATTGTTGGTCTGGCGTTGCAGGTCTTGGCCATAGAGGAGTCGTTCAAGCAGAGGGTGACGAATGTGGTGTTCATGGGAATGGGTGAGCCCATGTTGAATCTGAAAGCAGTTCTGGAGGCACACACATGCTTGAATAAGGTCTGTTGAATTGGCAAGTAATTGGGCTGTGTTCCCTTATGCCCGGTTAATTTTCATGAAATATTGGGTCATAAATTACTAAAGATACCTCAAATAACAAGTGTTTGATATGTGTCCTGTCACTCAACGTAAACATATTACTTCCAGGAACTAAAGATTGGGCAAAGGATGATGACAATCTCCACAGTAGGTGTTCCCAACACGATAAATAAGCTAGCAACTCACAAGCTTCAGTCAACGCTGGCAGTCAGGTACGATGATGATAATAATCCGAACTTGGCTTATTAGCATCAATAGTAGATAATGTGCTCTTGTTTCACACTTACTACCTGCCAATCTTACTTAATACTCAATATTCCTTGTATGAACCTGCCCCTTTGTAACATTGTCCAAACTCTGAGCTTAGCTGAAAGGAACTGCCTACAAGCAGCATTTGCTTCGATTATTCTTTCCTGACTATTCTGCTGTATTGGAATCAGCCTACATGCCCCAAATCAGACGCTGCGTGAAACAATTGTTCCAAGTGCGAAATCATATCCGCTGGAAGCATTAATGGATGACTGCAAGAATTATTTCCTCGAAACTGGACGCAGGGTATCCTTCGAGTACACTCTGCTAGGTAATCCAGCTATGCCTTCCCACTGAATGATCCATCTGTCTGACAAGGATGGATGTTAAAAACTGCATTATCACTTCAGCCATTGTCATCTGACATGTCTGAACCACTTACCCAGCTGGGATTAATGATGACAAGGCGCATGCTGAAGAACTCGCGGCACTGCTGCACGCATGTGGAGGTGGGTACCACGTGAACCTGATTCCCTATAACCCTGTAGAAGGTTCCGAGTACAAGAGGCCTTACAGAAAAGCGGTACGCGATCTATCTCAAGTCTTTGTCACATTGCCCACTGGAAGTTTGAGATTGTTGGTATTCATGTTGGTGTTTATTCACAGATTCAAGCATTTGTCGATGGGCTGGAATCTCGGAAGATCACGGTCAGCGTTCGACAGACCCGTGGGCTTGATGCTAATGCAACCTGTGGGCAACTCAGGAATGAGTTCCAAAAGAATCCACTGCCGAGGTGGCTGCAGACCTGTCCGTGGCCCAAGGGGAGGCCACGGCGGACCCGGTCTTGGCCGAGGCAGGGGCCTCGACGTCCGCCACCCGGCGTGGTGGGTATGGAGCGGCAAGGTCGCGCCCCGTTCGCTCTTGTGTTAAGGCATCTGTGAGGCCTGTCTCCACGAGGCAGTACAAGCGCCGCTCAAAGAAATGAGAGCTCTCTTTTACAATCTGAGAGGTTTTGGGGGACGAGGGCGTCGCACCCAACTACGGGACTATATGCAACATGAGCGGATTGACATTCTGGGTCTCCAAGAAACGGTCAAACAGGACTTTTCGACTGCTGAGCTTCGAAGCCTGGAGCAGGGCGGCCAATTCAACTGGAACTGGGTTCCGGCTAACGGCCAATCCGGGGGGATGCTGCTGGGATTCAGAGATGACACCTTCGAGGTAGGGACCTGGAGGAAAGGTAGATATTTCCTTAGCGCAGACATTTATCACCGCTGCAAGAGGTTAATCTGGACTTGTATTCTTGTCTATGGCCCTGCTGACCATTCCAGGTCGGGAGAGTTCTTGGACGAACTGGTATCGGAGGTGCTAGCTTGCCGCTACCCTTTAGTCGTGGGGGCGACTTCAACCTCATCCGGGGAGCGGATGACAAGAATAATTGTAACATTAACTGGCCTAGGGTGCGCCAGTTCAATGACGCTATTGCTTCAATGTCCTTACGAGAGATTAATAGGACTGGTTCTAGGTTTACTTGGTCCAACAAACAGCTCTCTCCAGTTCGCTCCGTCCTGAATAGGGTGTTTGTCTCACCCTCGTGGGAACAGATCTTCCCGCTTTGCTCTCTTTTGGCGGTCACAAGGGTGGGCTCGGACCACAATCCTCTCCTCCTTGATGATGGTGAGCAGGGGCTCCGGAGGCCTGCGAGGTTTATCTTTCAGACTTGGTGGCTTAGGGTGGCCGGGTTTGAGCAAATGGTCAAGGACAAGCTTGACCACTGCATTCTTGCGATGGGGCCGCATCGCAGCAGCGTCGACCTCTGGCAATGCATTGCGAGGTGCCTTAGGCAGCATCTCAGGGGCTGGGGTGCTAACCTGGGCAAGCTGCGCCGTCAGGCGAGGGTCGACCTCATCTGCCGGATTCAGGAGCTGGACAGGACAGCGGATTCGGCGGGGCTCGACGAGGAAGGGTGGGCCCTCCGCTATTTCCTCGAGGACCAGGTGGTCCATTTAGATGGGCTGGAAGAGGAGTACTGGAGGCAACGGAGCAGACTCCAGTGGACCCTCAAAGGGGATTCTTGCACAGCCTACTTTCACGCCTTCGCTAATGGGAGACGAAGGAAATGTTTGATTCCCAGACTTGTCACTGACGAGGGTGAGCTAACCGCCCAAGAGGACATGATGGGACATGTCTACCATTATTACCATGGCATGCTGGGTACTGAAGGGGAAGAGAGGGCCTTCTCCCTTGCCCACAATCTTTGGCCGGATGACAAAAGGGTCCGGGATGACGAGAATAGGGCTCTCGAACTTACATTCACTGGGGACGAGCTAGATGAGGTCCTGGCCGGCATGAAGCGAGGACTCGGCACACGGCCCGGATGGCTTCCCTGTCCTCTTCTTTAAGATGTTACGGGGAACTCTTAAAGCCCCCATCCTTTGCTTGCTCAACGATTTTGTCCTAGGGAGGATAGACGTTGCCCGCCTCAACTTCGGGGTGATCTCCCTTATTCCTAAAACCCAAGGCGCTGATAACATCAAGCAGTTTAGGCCTATTGCGCTTATCAATGTTGTTTTCAAATTCATTGCTAAAGCATACGCCACTCGTCTTGCTCCGATTGCGCTTAGATCTATCGACCGTAGCCAAACCGCTTTCATCAAAGGTAGAAGCTCTGCACGAGGGCGTGCTGGCCCTACATGAGATTGCTCCCGAGTTGAGAATTAAAAAGCTGAAGGGGCTCATCCTTAAGCTTGATTTTGAGAAGGCCTTCGACCAGTGTGAGCTGGGGCTTCCTGAGGGAGGTCCTTCTCCGCAAGGGTTTCTCTCCCATGATTGTACATCATCTTCGCGAGTTGGTCTCGGGGGCCGGACTGCAGGTTAATGTCAACGGTGTCATCGGTGGATACTTCCGAAATGCCGGGGAGTGAGACAAGGGGATCCTCTCTCCCCGATTCTTTTCGACTTTATGGTGGACTCTCTAGCGGCCATTATCGCTGGGGCCTGCGAGTCGGGGCACCTCCAGGGGGTTGTGCCACACCTCATTCCAGGTGGTGTTACCCACCTCCAATACGCTGATGACACCCTGATCCTCCTTGATCCCTCGGACGTTGGGGTGGCTAACCTTAAGCTGCTGCTTCTCTGTTTCGAGAACATGTCAGGGCTCAAAATTAACTTTGCGAAGAGCGAAGTGATGGTGACAGGGGTCACTGACCGCGAACGGCTCAGGGTAGCTGACGCCCTTAACTGCAAGATAGGGAGCTTGCCGTTTATGTACCTTGGCCTCCCAGTTAGCGACAAACCGCTCTCTGTGGCGGACTGGAACTTCCTCACAGAGAAGGTGGGCCACAGGGTGGAACCTTGGCAAGGATTGTTCCTAGCCTCCGCGGGGAGGCTTGAACTTACCAACTCTTGCCTCTCTAGCCTTCCATTGTTTGCAATGGGGCTCTACCTCTTGCACGATGCGACTCATGGGGCGATGAATCGGCATCGTTCCCGCTTCTTTTGGGAGGGAGTGGGCACCAAGCGCAAATACCACATGGTTGACTGGGCGACGGTGTGCAAGCCTAAGGCGTTTGGGGGATTGGGTATCCTGAACACCAAGTCCATGAATATTGCTCTCATGGTAAAATGGATTTGGAAGATCTACCAAAACAGCGAGGGGCGTGGGCAGACCTGCTAAGGGCCAAATACCTGGGGGACAATGACCTGTTTTCCCCGGAGGTGCCCACCAAGGGCTCCCAGTTCTGGAATGCCATCCAAAAGATTAAATGGTACTTCAAGATGGGGGCCAGGCACAAGGTTCGCAATGGGAGGCGGACCTATTTCCAGCTAGGCGGGTGGACGGGTTCGGGGCCCTTGCGTCCGACCTTCCCGAGGCTCTTCGCCTGCTGCGACAACCACTTCGCTACGGTGGAAGGCGTCCGCAACAACGATGGCTGGCGGATCAGATTCGAGACGCTCATTTGGTCTTGCTGAGATGGTGGAATGGGAGAACCTTTGCGGGATCTTTGATCTTAACCCGGTTTTGGAGGGTGAGGATGAAGTTCGCTGGGCATTGGAGCCTTCCGGGGAGTACTCCACCAACTCGATGTACTGCAAGCTGTCCCAGGGGGGGGCAATCGCGCACTTCAAAGAGGTTTGGCACACTAGGGTGCCGCCCAAGATCCGTGTCTTCCTCTGGCAACTCATCAGGGGTCGGCTCCCAGCCGGGATCAGGCGGTGAAGCGCAGGGCCCGTCCAATGGCAGCTGCGCTTTCTGTGGGGAATGGGAAACTTGCGACCACATCTTCTTCGGGTGTCATATCGCTAAATTCATGTGGGCAGGGATTAGGGAACTCCTGCCTTGCACTGGAACCCGGCAGGGGCCGCGGATTTCATTGCCATTGTTAATGGCCTTTCGGGTCGTCTCCGTAGGTTAGCGTGGTATACCTTCGCGGCTCGAGCTGGGCCCTTTGGAACATCCGCAACAAGCTAGCTATAGAGGGATCCACGATCAACAATCCAGCTGACGTCATCTTCAAAATGTCTATTCATATGCAGAGCTGGAGGGTTCTGGTCAGACAGAGGGACTTGCCGCTGCTGGACGCGGCGCTGGACGAGGTTAGGAGACTACATCGGCGACTCCGAGATGATGATGGTGGATGATGCAGACGGTCCGGAGGATGGCCGCCACCTTGTGCTTTCTTGTTGTCGCGGGATGCTCTTTCCTCTACTTCATAGACTGGTTGGCATCTGTGTGTTTTGTAATAACTAAGGCATCAGACTATTCGCTTCGGTGTGTGTGTTGTATCGCTACTATGTTGTGAGCTTTATATATAAAGCTGGGCCTAGGGCCTTCCCTTTAAAAAGAATCCACTGCTCGAATCATCTATGCCCTTGGAGCCGAACCAGCTCACCGAGTCGTCTACACCCTCAGAGCCCAGTCTAGTTGCTGCTTGACATTGGAGTTTTGTACCTGAATTACGTAGGAACTGAGTTATCTCCTGTGAAATTTTGCATTGGCCCTCAGTGGCTTTGCCGATACGTATATTACCAGCCCATGAAATGTAAGTTTGGTAAGAAATGCAGCCTTTTGTGGCCAACAGTTTTATTCCTATTTGGCTTGAGGCCCTGTTTCAGTTGAGGTACGAAGCTCTACATATATAAAGTATATCTGTTCGATGCAACTTCTATAGAACTGGTGTAGAACTTTTTGGACTTTTTGGAAGAAATCAGTCAGTATGCATGGATAAGGAAGATACTAAACCTTACATCGCAGTGACTTATACATAACCTGAAAATGTTGAAATAAATCCAAGACGAACAAGATTGCCATCAGGTAACAAAAAGATCAATCTGGTAATGAAGAAAGACAAGGTTATGATCAGGTAACAACAGTCAGTAAGACACCTTTTTCTTCTCGAGAACAGAAGCAATAGTTTCATTACATAGCAGGAATGCAGTCATGCTCGATACAAGTACATGGGTAATGTGAAAAGCGATCAAATTCCTGCTAAACTCTTGTACATGTTTCAGAACCGGCACAAGACTCCGTCCCGTGATCAAATAACAACAGACTACATCGGTAACAAATTGCTGCGTTATTCTAAACCCTCAGCATTCACAATAATGTACAACAATTTACAGTATCGACAAAGTAGCATCTAAATCCAAATGTGAGTTTTTTTTTTCCAAAGTGTCCCCCTTCACTCTATGATGGCTACAACTCTGTTCAGGAGGTTCAGGCCAAACACCGTGTCTTCACAGTTCACCTTGATGGTCAGATCCAGTGGTCCCGAGGCGTGCCCTTCTGCCACGACGGTAATCAGGCAGGGGTTTGAACTGCTCAGGACCTCACTGCAGAATCGCCAGCATAGGCCGGAGGCGTCGTCGATGCTGAAGGTTACCGGCATATCCATCGACACTAGGTGAACATTGGCGTTGCTGAGTAGTTTAGATGCGAGACTCTGGGCTACAAGAAGGTTCTTGTCGGTGTTGTCCACACTCTCTTCGGTGTGCTCAGGGTTTTGAAGATGATCTTTGAAGGTGCACCTGTTGCAATTCCAACAGATTAAGTTCATGCACATATGATCATCAGACGTAGCCAATAAAGCCTGATTCCATAGTAAGAAAATGGACAAGCAAAAAAACTTAGCAAGCAAGTATTGAGAGGAACAACAAATCAAGTACATATATGATCTGATGTTATGGGGAGAGTTCCATTCTGAGGCTGTAGGCTCATATTATGCAATTGATTTACCATGAGGATGAACACTCAGATATATTAGTGCAGATGAAAGTAATCTTAATTTGGATTTGTGTTCCTAAGCATGGTGCAAACTGCAAAAATAAGTATCATGCGCCTTAACTTTCAGTCTGATAGACTGATGGTATTAATCAAATGCAAACGAAAATTCCTAAAATGATGCTCATTTGTTAAGATGTTTCTACTGGCGGATTTGAAGTCATGAATATTTTGTGTGAAAGGTTGAATTATTATAAAACTGAGAACACATTCCTAATTTCTTACTCCTTTTTTGTGCACTATCTATCAATTGAAAACATAATGACGATATTCTTTTTGAATAGCACACGATGTATTAGAAATACTACTATTTGCAGCAGTTCCTCTTAACTTTTTTTAGTCAATAATAATGGCCGGTAACAAAAAAACTGATTTGCTTTTTCTTTGTATTAGTTTGCTAAGATCATGAACACAATTCTTAAGAAAAATATCATAGCATACTGAGCATTGAGCAAAGTAGCCGGAAGGTCTTCTGCAGTTGTTAACTAATAATTCAGAAACTGATCACTCAGACTATTTAGAGGTACTTTTGAATTATCAAACATACTCGTGAAGGCTGTAGTATCAGTGCATCACCTTACCTTACCAGTTCAGTAGAAATAAGATGAAGTTATATGAAGCTGTTAATTGTAGAAAATTACTTCTTCCTTCATTAGTTACTTCGGAAATTATTTCTAAAACCTATCTTGACCTTTTCTGGCCTCTTCTCCACTGTGATTTGCAACAAGTAAATGGTTTTCACTTATGAGCATTATAATGTTGGAATCTAAGATTAGTGTAATAGTACTCTAGTAGAGTCTAGAATGCTCTAGGGGAATTGGAGATTAGTAGTCTCCTAGGAAAGTATAGAATATTCCAGTAGTGTGCTAGAATCTAAGTTAGTTTATTAGCAAAGTCTAGAGTATTCTAGGGAGTGTTAGTATAGTAGTAGTGTCTAGACTATTCTAGTGTATGAGTTAACATGTAAGCCTAAGTTGAGCTATATATATGAGAGGGTGTGGAGGTCCAAGGGACCAACCCATCCACAATTTCCCCAAAGCCTACATGGTATCAGAGCTAGAGGCGGTGATGGTGTGTGCTACGGGCTGCTCTGTGGTGATTCGGTGGAGTGAGGTGGAGTTCGCAAAATCCAGGGGAAATACAACAGACAGGCAGAGGAGTGGAGTGCTGCCCAGGTAGAAGTGTTGATGTGAGCTGTTGCAGAGGTGCGGAGCCAACCGTCTGCAGCGTTTGGAGTGGTGGTGAAGGGAGCAGCTGGGTGAGGTGCAGCTGCTTGTGGCTTGACAGTGAAGAGGGAGAAGCAAAGGTGCTGATTTCCGCGTGTGCGAGTAGAGGACAGAGGAGAGACCTAAGCTGCGTGTGCAGCAGAAGAAAGATCCGGAGGGGTCGAGAGATCTGCAAGAGTAGGTCAAATATAGCAGAGAAGAGAAGAAGCACATAAGCTGGTTTGTTGGTGATTTTCAGCAATATTGATCAATGGGGAGAATCAAACAATTGAGAAGCTACTTCGAGAAAATGACTCAATTGCTCAAGGAGATTGAGAAGTTGAGACAATCAAGGGAGAGTGCAGAAATTCCAAAACAAAGTGGAAAAACAACTGTCCTAGGAAATTGTGTGAATCTTGCACAAACAGAAGAAGCAATCTCAAGTCAGGCTCACGCATTAAATGGAACTTGTTCAAATTGGATTCGGATTCGGGAGCATCAGCATATGTCGGGGGTAAGTGGAGTGAGTTTGCATCATATACTCCACATCCACCCATGCATAAAGAGACAATCCAAACAGCCGATGGAACTTATCAACCTTGTGAAAGGAGTCGGCACGAGTGAAATGCACTCCGTCCATTACATTGTCTTCGGTATTATATGCTCCATCATTTCAGGTGAGTTTGGGTGTCTATGAGCTCTTTGGTTGATGATATTGATTGTCGAATAATTGCCGATCGATATAATTGTATAATTGAAGAGGAGGAAGGCTGGAAGGAGGCTTGGGATAGGTGTGAGACATAAGGGATTGTGGTACTTGGATAGAAGGAACCGATGAAGCGTTGTGCTTTGCTCTCACGGTTGTTACCAATGATGATGAGGCAAGGTTGATACTCCAACATTGTCGATTGGGCCATATGTCCTTTGATACTATGAGTAAGATATTCACCGAAGAAATGAAGAAGGTGGACAAAGAAAAACTTGTGTGTGATGCATGTGAGTTTGGAAAACACACCGGGGACATCATATGTGAGTCGTGGACTGCAGGGCACGTTGCCCTTTGTCTTGATTCACTCGATGTATGGACTTCCCCGGTGGGTCTCACGTTAGCGGGATGAAGTATTTTGTCACCTTCATTGATTGCTACTCCCCGAATGACTTGGATATATCTTCCGAAACATAAAAGTGAGGTGCTTACATGCTTCCAAGGACTTCTATGCATATGTCCAAAATCGCTTCAACGCTAGTATTCAAATTATCGGGACGGATAATGGGACGGAGTATGTGAACAATGAATTTGGCAATTTTCTTTCCCAAAAGGAATACTTCATCAAACTTCATGTCGATGACTTACTCCTAGAATGGAGTATTTGAAAGGAAGAATCGCTCATCTGTTGGAGGTGTGCTCGATCACTTATGTTTACCATGAATGTGCCCAAATTCTTGTGGAGTGAAGCGGTTATGAGCTGCTACTTATCTCATCAACTAGGATGCCCTCAAGAGTGCTTGGGATGAAGACTCCATATGAAATGATCTATGGCCAAAATGAGTTCATCGTTCCGCCAAGGTGTTTGGGTGTACTTGCTGTTGTTAGAGACCATAGACCTTAGCGGTGGGAAAATTGGATCCTCGTCTTTGTGAAGTGCATCTTCATTGGATACCCATACTGGACAAAGGGGCTACAAGTGTTGGAGCCCTAGTGAGCGAGAGAACATTTGTTAGCATGGATATGACATTTAGGGAGTACGAGCCGTTCTATGGAGAGAAGACGGACCTCAGCTCGTTGTTTGACTTTGACTCTCCTAGCACAATCGAAGCTAGTCGAGAGGGGAGAGTGAACTTTTGAGGACAAAGGAACATGAACCATCCGAGTTGTTGTTGGTTCAATTCCATCTCCTACGAGTGAAGAGAGATGGACAAAGCCAAATGAGGAAGAAAATCTAAGGGTGTCTACAAGGAGACAAGCTACAAGTGAAGAGAGATGGAGAAAGCCAAGCGAGGAAGAGAACTTGAAAGTGTATACACGGAGAAAATCGCAACATGAGCAGCAGAACAACAACGAGTTCCCACGACAAGTGACACACGAGTGCGGGGGAGCAACATGTGCAACAACGAGGTTCCCACGACAAGTGACACACGGAGTGCAAGGGGAGCAACATACTCCAACGGAGTGTTGAAAGCCGAGTGAATTGTCGATGGCGCGTGGTCCATCTATTACGAGGGATTCAATGGACTTGCCCATTGCCTTAAGAAAAGGAACCCAGACTGCACGGCTAGAAAACCTCCAAATTGGTACCGGAGGAGGAGCATGACATTGCCTAATTATGTATCATATGCATCTCTATCTACGAACTACGGGGCCTTCATCGCATCATTGCAATGCGTGGTGAATCCCAAGAGATTGGAAAGAAGCAAAACAAGACCCAAAGTGGTGCAGAGGCCATGTTGGAGGAAATGAAAGCTCTTGAGAAGAACAATACATGGGATCTTGTTACTCTTCCGAATTTGAAAACGTCAGCAATCCCCGGAAGGGAAAATAGAACGATACAAGGCAAGGTTGGTGGCAAGGGGTTACGGTCAAACATATGGGATTGACTATGGCCGAGACCTTTGCGTTTGTTGCAAAGATGAGTACTATAAGAACTCTTATTTCTTATCTTGCTAACTTTGGTTGGCCCTTGCATCGGTGGATGTCAAGAATGCTTTCTTGCATGGAGATCTCCTGGGAAGAAGCTTATATGGACATTCCACTGGCTTTAGTAACTCCAACACCCGGGGAAGGTGTGCAGATTGAAGAAGTCTTTATATGGTCTCAGCGGTCACCAAGGGTATGGTTTGATAGGTTCCGGAGAGCCATGCGCAATATGGGTTACAAGCAATGTAATAGGGATCATCACCGTGTTCTGTAGGCATTCGGCGCGTCGTATTACCATCCTTGCGGTTTATGTAGGATGACATTGTTATCACTGGAGACGATAATGATGAAATAAGTGCAGTGAAGATGAGATTGGCTGAAGAATTTGAGGTTAAGGATTTAGGACAACTCAAGTATTTCTTGGTATTGAGATTGCGAGATCTCCTAAAGGAATAGTTATCTCTCAACGGAAATATGTGTTGGATCTACTCAATGAGACTGCAGTATGCTTGGGTGTGTCACAACTTCAACTCCTATTGAGCAAAATCACCGGCTATGTGCTCGGTCGAGGAGATCCGAGTTAATAGGAGAGCGCTACCAACGGCTTGTTGGTCGACTTATCTATTTATGCCATACGAGACTGATATATCTTATGCGCTGAAGTGTGGTGAGCCGCTCCATGCATGACCCAAGAAGTGGACATCTAGAGGCAGCTTATAGAATTTTACAGCTATACGAAGGAAGTCCCTGGAAAAGGTCTATGGTTCAAGGCCAATGGGCACTTGAGTGTGGAGGGATATTGTGAGTCGTGATTGGGCAAGTTGCCTTGATGACGGAAGGTCAACATCGGTTTTTGTGTCTTCGTAGGAGGAAACTTGGTATCTTGGGAGGAGCAAGCGGCATGTGGTCTCAAGATCAATCTGCAGAAGCGAGTATAGAGCAATGGCGGTGTGTTTGTGTGAGATGTTATGGATGAAAGGCCTCCTATCGAATTGAAGCTACGCGTGAGAGGGCCATTGAATCTTTGGTCACGTGCAACAAATCGACAATAAATATTGCTAACAATCCCGTTGACATGACCGAACAAAGCATGTGGAAATAGATCGATTCTTCATTAAAGAACGGCTTGACGAAGGAACCTTGAAGTTAAGCCATGTAACCTCTAAGAGAACAAATAGCAGATGTCCTAACCAAAGGATTAGGTAGTAAGGAATGTTTGTTTGGCATGTAACAAGATGGGAATGATGAATATCCATCGCCCATCTTGAGGGTGAGTGTTGGAATCTAAGATTAGTGTAATAGTACTCTAGTAGAGTCTAGAATGCTCTAGGGAATTGGAGATTAGTAGTCTCCTAGGAAAGTATAGAATATTCCGAGTAGTGTGCTAGAATCTAAGTTAGTTTATTAGCAAAGTCTAGAGTATTCTAGGGAGTGTTAGTATAGTAGTAGTGTCTGAGACTATTCTAGTGTATGAGTTAACATGTAAGCCTAAGTTGAGCTTATATATACGAGAGGGTGTGGAGGTCAAGGGACCAACCCATCCACAATTTCCCCAAAAGCCTACATATTCGTAAAATACTATATCCCTTGCT